>NC_083317.1:62756256-63078544 GCF_963455315.2 Globicephala melas
CTGAAAGAATAAAGTTACCATTTATTGAAATGGAAAGACTGAGAGAGAATGAGGGGATAAAGATCTTGGTTTTACACATACTAAGCTTGATATGCTACTACTGAACGTCCAAGTGAGACTGAGTTGTCAGTTGGATAAACAAACCTAGAATTCAGGGAAGAGTTTACAACTGAAGATCAATATTTTGAAGTCACAGACTTTATAGCTATGGTCTAGATGAGATGACCCAGGAAATGAGAATAGACAAATAAGAGAAAAATGTCTGAGCCCTAGACTACACAGTAGTTAATCAGTAAGGTTAAAAAATGGGGAGCAAGCAGGAAAGAGATGGAGAAGGATTACTCAATGAGGTAAGCAGGAAACCAACACAGAGTGGTTCCCAAAGACCAAGAAAGATCATCAAAAGAGAGGCAATAATGGAGCATGTCAAGCGCTCTTGATAGGTCAAAATAATGGTGACAGAGGGTTTTTTCTTGGACTTGACAATGTGGAGATAACTGGTGACCAGCCCAAAGGCAGTGTCCTTGAAGAAGTAGACAAAAAAAACTGACTGGGATCGTTCAAGGGAGATACTATGTTGTTTATGAAAACTATACGGATAAAGCTGGAAATAATTTAAAGGTAAGGAAAGATATACACAAAATTTAAGACAGTGGTAAACTTTTCCCTAGGGAAAATAATGAAAAGGGAACTAAAGGAACACAGGGGCATATAAAACAGAATTGATAGTGTTATAATTCTTTTTTTTTTTTTATAATTCTTAAATTGGGTTATTCGGCTTCATAATATAAAATGTGTTATATACAGTCTTCTGAATGAACCTAACATAACACTACTGAAACTTAATATGAAGAAAGGGGATGGGTAGAATTGGAATCAGTGGCCATAGGCTATTCTTCCACAAAGTTTGTAGGGAAATGGGCTAGTGGTTGAAGGTGCTATAAAATGAAAGTCTTTTTGCCTTGGTTTTAAGAAGAACTTTATTAAACTATGCCTATACTGCTGGGAATGCAGAAGGGGGAAACTGATGAAGCAAGACAGAGAAAACTGGTGGAATCAGGGCTTCAAGTACCAGAATCCTGATCCTGTGCTGTCAAGAGTCACACTGCCTGTCTTTTACTACTGCTTGTTTCTGTTGGGCTTTATGCTATAGTAAAAGGCTTTCTCCAAGATGGTAACTAACGGCAACAGCTTCACATCTTCCCAATTTAGCACACTTAGTAGAAAGAGAAATTTCTTCTCTTAACTTTCGTACATCAAGTCCGGAAAGAAATCTGACTCTTCCTACTTGAATAGTAGTCATTGATGGCTAAACCTAAGTTGCATGTCTATACCTGTTGCTAGGCAATGGTATCTATTAACGGAATATACTGTGTGCTGGGCAGACAAATATAATAAATTATCCCAGTCTGCTACATCATTGAATAATTTCTAAAACAAACAAAAAAACACAACTTATGAAAATATTATGCTGTAATAACAGACGTAGCTGGGAAAACTGAGAAAGGAATTAGGGTCTGTTCTTGATGGTGCAGGTATCTTTTACCTTCCAAAGGAGGTGTTCTTTTTTGTTTTGTTTTGTTTTCCTCACTAAGAGCAATGGGGTTGACGTGGAGATTCTTGTTTCATTGGCAACTCTGTTTAATATAAGAATATGTCACAGATGAAGGTATGCTTTTCATAGAACTGTAGGGCAATGGGAGAGTTATTTTGGAATGTGACTATCTGAAGAGAATAGCACAGAGTCTTTGAGAAAATCCAGACTGTTGTATTGGAACCAAGAAGAGAAGGGCAATGTGATTTCAACGGTTACATGTGGCAGTATCTTAGAAAGATACCTTTATAAAGAAAGGAAAAGATGTATATATATATACATATATATATATACACACACATACATACACACACACACACACACACACATACACACATAAGAAATGAGGAAAAAGTTTCATCTGGAGCATTATTTTTGATTTAGCTTCTTTTTTTTTTTTTTTGCGGTACGCGGGCCTCTCACTGTTGTGGCCTCTCCCGTTGTGGAGCACAGGCTCCGGACGCGCAGGCTCATTGGCTATGGCTCACGGGCCCAGCCGCTCCGCGGCATGTGGGATCTTCCCGGAAAGGGGCACGAACCCGTGTCCCCTGCATCGGCAGGCGGACTCTCAACCACTGCGCCACCAGGGAAGCCCTAGCTTCTTTTTAATGTCATTTGATTCCCACTGATTACTGGCACAAGAACAAAAAAGATTTTCTTTTTGAAGCAGTTCAGATCTAAGCATCTTTGGAAGTTCTCT
Source organism: Globicephala melas (assembly GCF_963455315.2). Classification (NCBI taxonomy): domain Eukaryota; kingdom Metazoa; phylum Chordata; class Mammalia; order Artiodactyla; family Delphinidae; genus Globicephala; species Globicephala melas. The sequence continues at coordinate 62,758,551 of NC_083317.1, forward strand.
CAGAGCCAAGTAGTATCCTTTATCTCAGACCAACACAGCTAAAAATTAAGGTAAATTTATGAACTTGACAAGGAAATGCGACTGATTCTCTAGTGTCTACTTCCCAAATGCTAGTAAAACCTTATTTGAATTGTTTGCATATTCACAGGAAAATCCACAATAGCTACTTCCCGTCTTTGCCATTTGCCAGCTTTGCAATAGCTAGAGACCTACCCCAGGATATCTTCTAGCACCTCCTCTTTTCTTCCTCCTTCCGCCCTCTCTCCTGGCACCCACCGCTGCTCACCCTGTTCTCCCTCACCCCTTTCCCCCAACTGCACTCCCTCCATTACTTTGTTCTAACACTATCATGTCAAAACTTTAGAAAGTTGAAACCTGCAGCAAAGGACACTAATAGTGTGAGTGGAAATACAGCTGCAGTAACTGAAGGGAAATAATAGAAGCCCAACCGCCCATGGAAATGGATTAGTAAACTGAAACTATAATCGAATTTGGGCTGCAAAGAATGTGATATTCCTCATGTATCATAATTTTGAATTGCAAATACAAGTCTCTAGGTTAACTCCAAGATCTATGAATTGGACAAATAATGTTAGTGGGATAAAAAGAAAATGGATACAAGTATAAGATAGAACAGTCAAGGGCTTCACGATCCCAAAAGGTTTTACAGCCTGCTTTACACACACTGTAGGTACACTCCAAAAGTAGGCTGATGGCCCTGCAGCTTGCACTGTAAAAAACTATTACGGAACCTTCTTTTAGATTTCCTCCACCATTCATGAGGTTCTCTCTGTGAATACCTTCATTAAATGCCAAAGGCTTTAAGCTAATATATCTTGTTTCCATCCACTGCAAAATGTTTCTGTTTATTTTTCCAATAATGCTGCTTTTGTAATAACACCAGACTATGAAATGTTGGGGGTGAGGGAGGAGAAATGAAACAAGAAAGAGAAAGGTCACACATTTTTTTAAGCCATATGGGATTTACGTTTGAAGTGTGTTTAGCGCAGAGACAAATTGTACATTTACCACAAGTCACCGGGACTTAATGAGCTCCTAATGTGTCCCATAGTTCAAGGTTTTTCAGAACAGGCCAGTAACTTAGCAACCACAGCTAAACCTTGACAGGAATAATCATTATTTGTGTTGCAGCTTCAGGCTTCCCCACCATAGGTTTCTTTTTTCTTTTTTCCTTCCTGTTGTTTTTTTTTTTTAAAGGACCCCAGAACCAGGCAGAAAAGCTACGGCTAGGAAGGGAGAATTTCCCTCCTGCTGCTTTAGGTCATAAATGGCATGATGGAAACATGGGCCTGGAGTTAAGAATTACTTCCCGGAGACACTAAGGAAGGTAATGGGAAAAAAGACTAGATATGGTCATTTCAGGTGAGTGCCAGATATGTTTGCTCCCTCAATATTTATGAATTCAACATCTGCAGTTTTGGCAATTCACAAATCAACATAAAATTCTCTGATGTATATAGAAAACAAACTCGCAGTTACCAAAGGGGAAAGGAGGTGGGGGAGGGAATAAATTAGGAGTTTGAGATTAGCAGATATAAACTACTATATATAAAATAGATGAACAACAAGGTCCTACTGTATAGCACAGGGAACTATATTCAATAGCCTATAATAGGGCTTCCCTGGTGGCGCAGTGGTTGAGAGTCCGCCTGCCGATGCAGGAGACACGGGTTCGTGCCCCGGTCCGGGAAGATCCCACATGCCGCAGAGCAGCTTGGCCCGTGAGGCATGGCCGCTGAGCCTGCGTGTCCGGAGCCTGTGCTCCGCAACGGGAGAGGCCACAACAGTGAGAGGCCCGTGTATCGCAAAAAAAAAAAAAAAAAAAAATAGCCTATAATAAATGATAATGGGAAAAAATATGAAAAAGAATGTGTATATATACATAAAAAATATATATTATATATACATATATAACTGAATCACTTTGCTGTATACTAGAAACTAATACAACTCTGTAAATCAACTATACTTCAATAAACAATAAAAAATTAAAAAAAATTCTCTAATGTATAAAATGTTTTAATATTACTGAGGTACAAATTTGTGACATAAACTCCTTAACAAGCAAGTTGCATGGTCAGCAAGTGAACCTAGCTGAACACCCAGCCTCTTGACTGCAGTCTATGTTAGTTGCTCTATGCTGAAGTATTAAAAAAAGAAACCACTTCATTATAAATGTCTACCACTCCCCATTCCCTTTAAAACAATGACAATAACAACAACAAAAATTTCTCATGAAGATGATGGAAGAAAAGGAGAGCATATCCAAGCTAGCATTAGTGTCCAACCAGAAAATAAACATTTTGTAGGATAAACCCTGACACATATGGGGATTCATACAGAATTCTCCAGGTGTTGCTCATAACTTTCAAAGGTCTATCAGAGTTATCACGGTTTCTGCAAAACTGAAGAAGTTATATTGCTGGTAGGACGCTTTAATAAATTATTATTATCAGGGAGATTGCAGCAATGGTGAGAAGGCTTACTGAGCAGACCTGTGTCTGATTCTACAGGTTGATCCATGGTCCACATAAAAAGTGCCAGTTGATGACGCCTCCAAAACAGAAAAGAAAGTGTGTTATTATTTTAACATAGGTCTCTGTTTAGACTTTTTTCAGGTTGAGAAAATAAAAGGGACATTTCTTAGTTTACCTCTATTTTGTGAAGTTAAATAATACAATGTTACGGGTATTCAGAATCTCTTAGCTCAAGACCTCATTCTGTGATTAACTAGCCAGGTGAGTATGAATTATGGTTTACCACTCTGGACCTAGAACCTTTTTTAAATTGCTGTAGGCTAGGGTAGTTCCTTTAGTCTGAATATAGGATCTTTTGGAAAAGGCATAGTGACAGGGCAGGATATTGCCTAACACTGTGAATAGTTCTGAATGAACCAGCAAAGATGAATGCTAGTTATTTCTTTTTTTTTTCTACAAAGAGAATAATTATAATTGTTTTCAGCACAAGCAGGTGCTTGTGGGACCTTACTAATGCATTCTAAGGTCTCTATTAATAATTTAAAGGATAGACACCTTGTAAGTCTGATAAATGAAAATTGTTCCCGCAGACTCTCATGAAAAATAAGCTTTGGTGAATGCTAGTGTCTGATTTTCTTATGTATATATATATTGGGGGTAATCAGTTTGCTGTCATGTAATTATTTACATAAGCAAAGGTTAATAGTTAGCTAAACTATTAATAGTTATTAACTATTAATAAACAAAAGAGACCTTTGTCTCTTTCTGGACATAGCATATAGGTCTCTGTGGTGGGAATAATGGATGGTAGGTGAACGCAGATCGCCCAGTACGAGGTAGAGGACTGTTAGAGAATGAGGAGGAATCTAGAAGCAGCTTAGGACTAGCTGCAAGGGGGTATAGCCCTTGAATGAAACAAGACAGAGAAGCTGGATGCCATGAGAAAATGTAGACTTTCCAGATGCTTGGCAAGAGGGACTTGGAAGTTAGACATAGGTACATAGACTGAGGGATCACGGTCAGAACTGTCTTACAATCTTAACAAAGTTTTACTGATTTTTGTCTACATCCCATTTAATTGCCTGAGGCCATACTGTTTATACCGTTGCAAAGATGTCCTTTTGCACAACTTCTGGGAGTCTATGTAAATGGCTGTGTACTGCACAACTCCAAGGGGGTGCAGTTCACACAGACCATCCTGTGACTGGTGATTCCTGGCATGTGCAGTACGGAGAACAACAGACTCACTCTCTCCAGTCGAATATTTCTGCCTCTGCACATAAATGGACGGAAGTCCCTATTTACTATGAGAAAGGGTTGGAGAATTGGGTGTATATATATATATATATATGGTGGAGAGTGAGTGGGGAGAGAGTTATTCCTACATCCATGAACAACAGAAAGAGCTACTAGCTCTCTGTGAATGACAACTGGGATGAGGCTGTATCGCCACAAAGTAATGAAAAACACAGCTCATGGCGTAGAAGAAAGTCTGGAGGAGGTAGAAGACACTGGCAACCTACAGTAGAGTCATGTAATGAACCTGGCATGACTGTTTTTCAGGATTATCTACACTCCGAACTGTAATTTGGGGACAGAATTCATAGTAATATATGGGTGCTCTCTCAGGGGGAAGAGAAGGGGGCAGAGAGAGAGAGGGAGAGGGTCAGGGATAGAGGGAGGGAGGGAAAGGGAGAGAGGGAGAGAGAAGAAAGAGAAGGAGGAGGAGGGTGAAAGTCAGTTTTAGATCAGGGCTTATTTTAATATACCCGTTTTAGTCCACAGAAAAACTACTTTGAGTTCCATAGCTAAGATAACTAATGTGTTATGATTTGGGAAATTGTGGTCTGTCTGGTGGGCTAGGAGAACATAAAGGGTACAAAATAAATTTTCATCTTTCTTTTCCTTGGCCAGGGCAAGTTTTGTGAAAACAGAAATATAACCTCCTCTCTCGTGAATTTACTGAGAAATACAAAGAGAATGCTGAGAAGAAATTACTATTAATTTTTATGAAGTGAAATAAGCATATATTTTGGGGGAGTTAAAGGAATTTTCTTCAGTTACTACCCCTAAGTTATGGGAAACTGGGGAGAAGGAGAGATTAGTCTCAGATGTGATCAGACAAGGAAAATGTTCAAATCATATTCATTTAAGAAAAAAAACAAGAACAAAAACTAAATGTTGCCAACATGTGGTTGGCTTATGGAGTGGCCTCCATTTTATATTAATATTTTTGATGGCCATCAGCTCTAGTGTAGATATGTTTAAGCAAACAAGGCATCAAAATAAATTTTAAAATTGTTCTGTGTTTCCACTGACTGCAAGGCAAAATTAAAAGTATATATAGAAAAAAATAACAAAAAGATGAGCAGTAATTCACAAGAAAGGTTTACGATGATGGTTTGATCAGAAATTTTCTTTATCTGTACAGTATCTTTGTGGTACTAATATGACAACATACTGCTGTGCTTTGGGAAGCTTGCAATTTCCCTTTCACCATAATCACCTCGGCTGAATCAGTTCAGTTCAATTCAATCTGACAAGTGCTTATTGAGCACTTCAAGGTGAAATGGAAAGAAACTGGACTTGGTTTCAGAATTCCTGGATTTGGTTCTGGCTCTGCTATTTACCTGCTATTGACTTTTACTAAATAAATTTATCTCTTTAAGCCACGGTTTTGCAATGTGTAAAATGAAAGTCTACACAAGTAGTGGGGCCCTTTCAGGTGTAAAGACATGGATGTGAACTTAACACTTTCCTGGGATTTGAGAGGAATGCAAAATAGCTACATGATCTGAAACTCTCTGTCACTTCGATGGCAACGTGGACAGCCAGACCTAAGTTATTTGCTTATTTGCTCTCAGACTTACTACTTGTTGCTTCTCTGTCTTGTTCCACATTTCCTGAGCCTTTGCTTTCTGGTTTCCTGGAGCTTTGGCAAATGACAGGCACTGGTGTAAGACTGAAGAATGGGAAGAGGAGAAAACCCAGAAAGATTTTTTTTCCTCTCTCTGCTTGGATAGAGCCCAGGGCAGCAGCTCTGGCTCTTGTTAGACAACTTCTCCTCCATGGTACCGTCTGCCATAGAGCAGGCAAGGAGTGTTCACCAGGCTACTTCTGGGCTCTGGTACTACCTACTCTCTTAGATTAGTACTACCTACTCTCTTAGATTCTCCAGCTCAAGGGTAGTAGTAGCCATGTCTTGCTTGTGGTACTCTCTGGGCTGCTTCATCATCTTCTTTTTGGCCTTTCAGTTCTTTTACTCCCAGTACAGTCAATTCCCTTCCATTTGAAATACCAGAGTGGTTTCCATTATCTGACTGGATCCTGAATATTATGTAATGGAAAGACTACAGATGTGGTATACACACACACCACACACCACACACACACACACACACACACACACACACACACACACACACACACACAATGGAATACTACTCAGCCATAAAAAAGAATGAAATAATGCCATTTACAGTAACATGGATGGACCTAGTGATTATCATACTAAGTGAAGTAAGTCAGAAAGACATATACAATATGGTATCACTTACATGTGGAATCTAAAATAAGACTAAAACGAACTTATTCACAAAACAGAAACAGAATCGCAGACATAGAAAACAAACTTATAGTTACCAAAGGGGAAAGGGGGAGGGATAAATTAGGAGTTTAGGCTTAACATATACACACTATTATATGTAAAATAGATAAACAAGGTCAAACTGTAAAGCACAGGAAACTATATTCAGTATCTTATAATAAAATATAATGGAAAAGAATATTAAAAAAAATTATGGCTTTGTAGAAAAAAAATTATGGGTTTGAATCCCAAACCTGCCTATTAACTAGTTAAGTGATAGCGGAGGAAACTTATTTCATCTCTTTAACTATAATTATTGGCATAATAATACTTGTTACAAGATGTTTCTAAGGATTAAATGAGAAAATACATGTGAAATGGTGCCTGGCACAAGTTAAGTGTCTAATAAATGTTAATTTCTTTCCTTTTATTCCCATGGACTACTCAGGAAGAAAAAAAATAAGGTGCTCTTAAGATAATTATAAAATAACACAAAACTATAAACCATATACAAGGATACCAGGAAGTGCTAATAGAACATAATTCGCCTACTTTGAGTACCCCACAATTCTAACCCAACCCACAGACTCTTCCCTCTGTTTCGGAACCCCCTGTATTAGGCTGTCTGTGTTGCCATAATAAAATGCCACAGACTTGGTGGCTTAAACCAAGAAATTTATTTCCTCACAGTTCTGGAGGCTAGAAGTTCATGATCAAGGTGCCAGCCAATTCAGTTTCTCATAACTCTCTTCTTTGCTTGTAGATGGCCATCTTCTTGCTTTGTCCTCATATGGCCTTTTCCAGGTGTGTGTGTGCAGAGAAGGGGAGAGAGAGAACAAGCTCTCTGATGTCTCTTCTTATAAGGACACTAATCCTATCGGATCAGGGTCCCAAGCTTATGACCTCATTTATCCTTAATAAATTCCTTAGAGGCACCATCTCCAAATACAGCCACACTGGGGTTAGGGCTTCAGCATGTGAATTCTGGTATGACACAAACATTCAGTCCATAACACTTCCTATATACACTTTTAAGGTGTTAGTAATTGAGGCATCCTTCCCTATTTAAAACAACCAATAGGTCTCGTTTGCAAATATAATTTTGCCAATATTCTTCAATCTAAATTTTTCATATATATTTATTTTCAAGTTCCATAGAACCTAGGTGATTTTATAAATCTGAAAGTTCAAGTCTATATCTAATAATGTACCTTATCTCTAGTCTCTAAACTCATTTTTATATTAGTGCTGCATTTAAATTTGAAAAAGGAAGAGTTGTTTTGACTTTTGGGGCAAGATTAACATCCTGCTTTGCAATAACATAAAGACGACTTAAAGAAACTAAGCTATCTTCCCATTTAAAAGGGTTTCTTAGGTTCATAGAACATTGTATTTCCCTTTGGACATAAAATATAATTTAGCTAGTCACATATATAGTAATGAAATGGAGAAGATTCTGAGGCAAATAAGCAGGTTTGAAAATCAGCCACAGAAACCGAATGCTGAGGTGTGACAAAACTTGGTGCACTTAGGGCAAGGGCTTCGTCATGGAAAGCTCAGTTCCACATACTTGCAAAAGGAGGGATACAAAGAAATCAAGCTTTTAACGGACACTGTACTATTATTAAATTTGTAAAACACTTTGAAAATCTATTGTCTTTATAATAAAATAGTTTTAAATGACATTAGCATGAACCTAATTCATTATTTCATTTCTAACCTATAAAATATAGTCAGTATAACGTTATCTCATTGTAAATGCTAACATCATATATGATATTTTCCATAGCTGAAGCTCCTTATAATGGTCAAAAAGAATTTTGAGCAGCATCGACACAAATTACTCTCTATATTTACCCAGAAGCTGTGAAATTCTTGGTCAAATTTCAAGTGGATGCCTGAAGAAAGAGTATAAGTAATTACTGTATCCAACAACCTATGAGAAATTACAATGTCAGTGGTTAGTCAGGAATAATAGGTTTCTCAGATGTTTGTTTAAAGTTTTGTATTGGATTTCCCCAGGTAATCTTTCCTGGCAAGAGCAAGAGGAGCCTGGTCATTGAATCTCACTCCAGAGAGACAGTGGGAAATAACTTTCTTATGCTAAGTAACATCTAAAAGGCATCACAGGACCCCTGAACCTAGCCTGCTGTTTTTTTGTTTGTTTGTTTGTTTGTTTTTGCGGTATACGGGCCTCTCACTGTTGCGGCCTCTCCCGTTGCGGAGCACAGGCTCCGGACGTGCAGTCTCAGCGGCCATGGCTCACGGGCCCAGCCGCTCTGCGGCAAGTGGGATCTTCCCGGACCGGGGCACGAACCCGTGTCCCCTGCATCGGCAGGCAGACTCTTAACCTCTGCGCCTCCAGGGAAGCCCAAGCCTGCTGTTTTTACTAGACTCATTGCCACTATCCCATTTCCAGCAGGAAAAAAAAACAAAAAACAAAAAATGTGCTCATAAAGTGCATCCTACAAAATGTATTAAGAGCCGGAGAAAGTGTTACCAACTTTGATGAGGTAAATCCATTTCTAGGAATCCAACCAAAGTATCCACTGATTAAGATCCATATATAAAGATGTTCATTATCCCCATGACTTTTAGTGGTGAAAAATTAGAAGAACTTAAATGTCCTCTTGAAAACGAATTGCTTAATTTTGGTATATTTGTTTAATGGAATATCGTAAGGTAATTCAAATGATATTTAGCAAAAATAATAGAAGAACAAATGTTATCTTTCGGTAAGGAGCATGTACTTTTCTTTCACTTTCTCTAATTTTATTCACTTTTCAACTATAGCTAAAAGATTATACAGATGTTTACAAAATCCAGAGTTAAGTTACTGGAATCATGAAATCCAAATTTCAAAGTATTTTACAAATGTACTGAATAATAATAATGTCCCTAAAATATGAAATCCCATTTGCCACATGATAATTGTATGTCTCATAAGAAAATGGGTATGAATAGCCCTCCCTGGGCGATTCCAGTCTGTCTGTCCTCTAATCCACCCACCTTTCTTCACAAAGGCTGATGTGATGCCTACACTTTTAGACTGAGGTGATGTTAAAGATTTTTGCTTAATTTAAGCTCCTTGTTCTCTCAATTTTAAGATACCAGGAAATGCCTTCTCCAACTTAGCCCATAACAATGGAAGCAGGGTATGAAATGGTCAAGTCCATGAACTCCAGATTTAGACAGTGAGGTTCAGCTACCTGTCACCTCAGTTCTGTCACCTACTTGCTCAGAAAGATATTTAACCTCTCTCTGCTCAGTTTACTCTTCTGTCAACAAGGTTTACTCTGAAGGTTACATGAATATGCTCATCACTCAAAGCACTGCCTGGCACATAACATTCAATAAATGTTAGCTGCTATCATTATTCTTATTATTATAAGGAGGAGTGTCAGACCCTCTATGTACCTTCTTTATTGTCACTGAGTAATATTCTGGTATTATTTTGTATATTGAGGAATAATCATTGCATTTTTCAAAAGCAGGACAATAATGATTATGAATCAAGGAACATATTTCACGAGTAAAAAAGAATTTAGAAAATATTCAGCACAACAATTTTTTAAAAGGCGTTCAGAGATTTCAACTACAGCAAGTTATACATTCAGTTTTCGGCCAACTGGAAATAACAACCAGGAATCCTGGTATCATGACTCGCTCTTCCACCAGGAGACACTGGAGCCTCGTGATGACATGTGCAGCCCTGGGAAAAGCTGCAAATTACACTGGAAGGGAGAGTGGGAAAGCATCATGTGTCTTAATAGCAGATGAAGCAAGCGAGACTGGGAGAAGACTCTCAACATGTTATTATAAAATCTGAGGTGAATGAGACAATCTCCTCTTTCATTTAAAACTGTTGTCAGATTCAACAAACGAAGCTGTTAGCTTAAGTACGATGGACACCTGTTCCTCATTGAGAAAATATTTTAAACATCAGATGTAAATTAAAATGTTTCACATATTTCAAATAGAGTGTAATTCATAAAAACTGTTTACATGTTGCAATAAAGTAAAAAATATGAGCTTGGCAGTTTTGATCTGTTATTTAACAAACATCTCTGCATCAGTTAGGTTTGGAGGTACAGCTCTAAATATATTCCCTAAATATCAAGTGGTTCTGGCTCCCAACTGCAGGCTTCACACTGGAATGACACTGAGTTTTTGCTTTTGGTCTGGTCATCAGAACTCCTTCTAGCTGTGTGTAAATAACAATTTATACCATATCAGAGTCTGATGTTTTAGCACAAAATGAAAATTCTAAACCTTAAATCATGAGGACACTATGGGTTTGATCATTCTTAATGTGTGTGAAGCCTTGAAATAGTTTAGGGAATTTTATTATGCATTTCAAACTGCATATTTAATATTTCCAACTATGAAATGGTAATAGAGTTTATTCCCAAACTTGCAAATGAAACCCGGGATAGTTCACAGAGGGCAGTACTCTGGAGGATGGTATTTGAATTCAAAATGACATTGTTAAATCGGAGAAGTAATCAGAAATCAACAAAATGAAGCTTAACAGGGACCAGTGGAAATCATGATGAAAAAAAAAAAAAAGAGTATGTGGCACATTGGAGATATGGAAATTCTACAGGAAAATGCCCTGTACTCAACTCCACAGATCACAATCTTAGAATAAATTAGGCCAAGAACTAATTAAGCCTAGTTTTTTTCCCCCCTTTTTTCTTTTGTTTTCTTCCTTAAATACAGTACTAGAATGCATGAATCCTTGCCTACCAGGCTAACTTCGTCTGCTCCCTCTTTTATTCCTTATATTCCTTACTTTGGTCATCCTCGCCTTCTTCAACTTTCTTCAGGCTCTTTGCTGCCTACATCGGTCACCTGGTTAGTCTAAACACTAATAGCAGAAGTGGTAAATAAAGAAAGAACAAGAGTCATCCCAAACTACAGCTAAAAATGACCTGGGAGTCAGTCTATATCACGGGTTAAGAAACTTCTACGCTCCCAGAGGCTCAATGAGGTAGAAACTGAGCATTTTTTGGCATAGTTCTCCCAGGTAGATACTAATATCCCCCATTCCCCAGTCTTAACAAAGGCACCTGAATTGTGTGAAGAGGTACATTAATCAGCCCCTGGTGACAAAAGATACAACCAGGTTTATCTGTGGCTCTAAACAACGTCAAGGCCCTGGGCTGCCTCTCTTACCAATAGGAGACAGAAATAAGAATCATAGTTACACTCTAAGATAGAGGTATATTTTACTTTCTAAGAAACAGCCAAGTAGTTTTCCAAAAATGCTTGTGCCATTTTACATATTTCCAGCACGTATGAAATTAAAGTTACTCCACATACTCAAGATCATCTTATATTGTCTTATTTTTCTTTAATTTTAGCTATTGCAGCGGATGTGAAATGGTATCTCATTGGAGTTTCAATTTTCATTCTTCATTGAGTTTTCAATTTGCATTTCCAAGACGACTAATGATGTTAAGCACCTATTAACGTGCTTACCGGTCATTCATATATCTTCCTTTGTAAATTGTCTGTTCAATACTTTTGCTCGTTTATAATTAGATTGTTTGTCTTTTTATTATTGATTTTTAGGAGTGCTTTCTATATTCTTGATACAATTTATTTGTGAGAAATGCATTTTGAATATTTTCTTCCAGGCTGTGGCTTGCCTATTCATTTTCTTAATGATGTCTTTTGATGAGCAGATGTTTTTAATTTTGATATCTCAAAATTAACAGGATTTTTATTCCCCATTATGGCTTATACATTTTGGGTTTTAAGAAATCTTTGACTTCTATAAGGTAAAAACAAAATTCTCATACTTTCTTCAAGATCTTTATGGTTATAGGCTTCATGTTTAAATGTATGGTCATTTCAGATTAATTTTGGGGCATGGAATGAGGTAGATGTAGAAGTCATTTTTCCCCCATTGTGAGCATCCAGTTATTCCAGAATCATTGGTTAAAATACTTTCTCTCATTTAATTAATATAGTGCCCTTGTCAAAAATCAATTGACCAGACTCAATATTAATATTTATATGGAAATTCTTCCCAAATTGATTCCCAACTGATGTATGGATTCAACATAATCCCAATCAAAATTCTAGCAGGCTTTATTTTATTTTTAAAATTAAATTAAATTTATGTTTTGTCTTAAAATATTTAATTATTGTATGTAAAATCTGTAATAAAGAGAATAAAATTTAAAAAGCAATTTTTTAATGTAAGGACAGTTAAAATCATTATATCAGTCATACAAACAACATGTATGACATATAATAATGAAATTGAATGATCTAAACTGCAAAAATCCTAAGTTAAACACATAGAACACAACAATGTATTACTCACTCTGTCAAATACTTTCCCTCATTCCCAGACAGAGAATCTAGTCTCAGGTCCTACAACAATTTTTCATATGTTCATCACAGCACATATGACACAGTGTAATGTTTTATACTATTCTCCTGTGTTTGAAGGGCCATCTTTAAAAGACGGTATATATATAACGTACGGTTATGTATCTTTTTATTTCCAGCATAAGTCTCTGCATATGTCATACCCACAATTAATGCTGAATGAAAAAAAGAATAAATTAATGCATGGTTACCCATTATCACTAAGTAATAATGTCCTTATGGAACCATTTTGTAGCAGGCTTTTTTAGTAGAAACTGACAATTTGATTTAAAACGCTGTACAGAAATGCAAAGGATCTAGAATAGGCAAAGGAATTAAAAGAAAGAAGAACAAAGTTAGAAGATTTACTCGACCTGATTTCAAGGCTTACCATTAAAACTATAGCAATCAAGATAGTTTGGGGGCTTCCCTGATGGTGCAGTGGTTAAGAATCCGCCTGCCAATGCAGGGGACACAGGTTCGAGCCCTGGTCTGGGAAGATCCCACATGCCGCGGAGCAACTAAGCCCGTGCACCACAACTACTGAGCCTGCACTCTAGAGCCCACAGCCACAACTACTGAGCTCACGTGCCACAACTACTGAAGCCCGCATGCCTAGAGCCCATGCTCCACAACAAGAGAAGCCACCGCAATGAGAAGCCCGTGCACCAGAAAGAAGAGTAGCCCCCACTCACCACAGCTAGAGAAAGCCCGCACGCAGCAACGAAGACCCAATGCAGCCAAAAATAAATAAATAAAATAAATAAAAACAAGAAAAGATAGTTTGGGTATTTTCAAAAAGATAGGCATAGATCAATGGAACAGAAAAGAGAGTCAAGAAATAGACAAATACATATTTGAATTGATTTTTGACAAAGGTGCCAAGGAAATTCAATGAGAAATGAAAAGACTTTTCAATAAATGAATACCTGTATGGAAAAATGAAAACATCTACCCTTACCTCATACCATGCACAAAAATTACCTCAAAGTGGACTACAGTTCTAAATGTAAAACCTAAAACTATAAAACTACTAGCAGAAAATCTTTGTGATTGTGGGGTAAGATTTCTTAGAACATGATAGGACGAGTCATACAAGAAAAAAAAAAAAGATAAATTGAATTTCATCAACATTAAAAATTTCTGATCTTCAAAGATACCATTAATTAAACAAAAAGACAAGCCACAGACTGGTAGACTATACACACACTGATCAGACAAAAGCTTGAATCTGGAATATATGAAAAACTTTTTGAACTTAATTATAAGAAGGCTAACAACTCAATAAGAAAATAGATACAAGATGTGAGAAGACATGAATGGCCAATAGCACATGTAATGATGCTGAGCATCATTAGCCACTGGAGAAACAAAACCAAAAACACGAGGAGATACACCCTATATACCCATTAGATAAGCTAAAATTTAAAAACCACCCCTACTACAAAAAAAAAAAAAATCTGGCCATTTTAAGTCCTAGCGAGGATGTGAAGCAACTGCAACTCATATACTTTGGGTAGAAATGCTATAATCACCTTGGGAAAAGTTATGGAAATGTTTGGATAAAGTTTGGTAGATTCTTAAAAACTTCCATATATTCCTACCATTTTAGTCCAGTCATTTTACAACTAGTTATCTCCCTAACAGAAAAGAAAGCAAATGTCCAGACAAAGACTTGTATACAAATATTCATTGCAGTTTTATTTGTAATAGCCAAAAACCATTTAGGAAAATCCAAATATTCATCAACAGTTGAATAGACAAGCAAATGTGGTATAGCCACACAATGGAATACCACTCAGAAATAAAAAGGAAAGAATTACCGAAATACACAGTAACATGGACTATTCCTCAAAATCATTATGCTGAGTGAAAGAATTATGCCAGGAAAAATACAGCACATACTGTATAATTTCATTTATATGAAATACCAGAAAATGTAAACGAATTTATAGTGTCAGAAAGCAAATCATGGGTTCCTGTGATGGGGTGTTTAGATATAAATGGATTACAGATTGACACAGGATACTTTTGGGAAATGATGGGAATATTTATCTTGATCAAGAGTATATACATATGCTCAAACTGATCAACTTATTTGTTTTAAATATGTGCAGTTTGGCATGCTTCAATTATACCATAATAAGGGTGAATTATCAATTCATTGTATATGTGTGGGTCTAGAAGTGTCACTCCTAAGGTTTTATCCAAGAGAAATGAAACATATGTCCACATAATAGATTTGCAAAAACAACTGTTCATAGAAACCTTATTCATTATAGTCAAAAGCTAGAAAGAAGCCAAGTGTCCACCAACTGGAGAATGTGGTCTGTCCAGTACTAGAAAAGAATGAGCTACTGATACACATGACGACACGAATGACTCTCCAACACATTATGTTAAGCAAAAGTAGCCAGATATATCTCCACCTGCAAAAGAAAAATTTCAAAGTCCCATACTATATGATTCATTCATATAAATTCCAAGAAGAGGCAAAACTGATCCATGGAGATAGAAATCAGAAAGTCATTCCTTGAGGGAGAGTTAGAATTGACTGGAAAGCACCAGAAAACTTTCTGTGATTATGTAAATGTTCTATATCTTGTTTTAGAAGAAAGTTACATATGTACACACAACTACTAAAATTTGCCAAAGTGCACACTTTAGAACTGTGAACTTTATTGCATGGAGTGAAAGAAAAGGAGAAGAAGAGTGAGAGGGAGAGAAGAAGGGAAGAAGGATGGAAGGAAGGGAGAGAGGAAGGAAGGTGAAAGAAAGAGAGAGAGAGAGGAAGGGAGGGAGAGAGGGGGGAGGAGGAGGGGAAGGAAGGGAGGAAGGAAGGAAGGAAGGAAGGAAGGAAGGAAGGAAGGAAGGAAGGAAGGAAAGAAGGAAGGAAGGAAGGAAGGAAAGAAGGAATAAGAAGGGAAGGAAGTCAACTCAAACATCAGCTTCTCTGTAAAGCCTCCCTAAGTTCTTGGCCAGAGGTAGTATCTTAAAACAGATTGATACATAGACCACTATTCTGTGTCTAGTACACCACTCAGCTGATTTGTTTTACTCCATGAAAGACAGGAGAACATTATAGCACAATTCATGGTAACCAAATCATTGATGAGGAAAATTTCTTCATTATAGAAGAATTTTAGGTGGAAAACAGAATAATATAATTTGAAATCACCATCTCATAACCCATTAATGAAATTGTGGCCTAGGCAATGCTCATCAATGGAAACTAAAACTATTAGGTAAAATATTAATGGGAACCTTTATAAATCGATGGGGCCAAACTGACAGCACATGAACCCACTGATTAATCTTCGCATCACTAAAAGTGTGACCATAGCTATTTGGTGCTGGTCTGCATATGTGATATGGATGCACCAAGCATGCCTGTAAAATATTCCTGAAAAAGATCATTAATTCTGAATCTAATCAAGCTCTAACTAGGAACATATGTAGAATAGAGGAACCATTTAAACAGCAACATAAAGAAACAATCAAACAAATCTAGATATGGGATATTTCACAAGACAGTCCAATTTCCCAAACAAATAAAAACTTTGGAGGAGGAAGGCCATTATACACTAGATATTTAAAAAAGGTTACAACCAAATTCAACGTGTGGACCTTTTTTTGGATCCTGGTTAGAACAAACCAACTACAGAAAGACATTTCTAAGACAATTAGGGAATTTGAATATGGCCTAGTTATTAAATAATATGAACAAATGTCTTTAATGCTGTTAAGCATGATAATGTTACTGTGGTAGTATTTTTTAAAGTATGCCCTCATCTGTTAAAGCATGCTGAAGCATACTAAATTACTTATGAGTGAAAAACTGTCAAACCAATATTTGCTTTGCAGTACTCTGACAAAATTAAAGGAGTGAGTTAGGTAAAACAACATAGGTGAAACACTGATAAATGTTGAAGTTGATGATGGGTACATAGGGTTCACTACACTATTTTTTTCTTTCTGGTATTGTGTATGTTTTAGAATATTCATAATGAAAGACATAAATACCTACTAAAAATCCACATTTCATATTTTCTTTTCTTCCTAATATTTGAGTTACCATTTAATGATGTTTATGAACCCTAACTCCATGTGCTTTTCTGATGTGAAATGCATTTATTTCTACCTCTTACAACGTTTTATGACAGCCAAGCATGTGTAAGAACGTGTTTTTATCTTCAGAGACATACCAATGTACTCCTAATCCATTTTCCCATTCTTAACACCCTCTTTTTTCAGGCTCCTCTTCCTTTTACTATGAAAGAAAAAGCACAAAAAGACACGAAAACTCATTCCTTTCTCAGAACACTTCCTGCTTGCAAAGCCAGAGAATGTCCACATGTTTACATGCTGTCAGACTGCTGACCACTACCCAGCATACCCAAGAAGTAGACTGGAACAATTGTATTGGAAATACATTCTAAAACTCACATTTTCTTTTAGCTCTTCTTCCCCTTACAGTAAAAAAAGAAATAATATCTTTATAGAGGGACAATGGGAAAAAATTCATTACTTTTTTCTTTGTGCATCAAATCCTGGTACAAATATATTATTATCCACTTGCTGTCTGTGTTTCAGCCACAATGAATTTGTTGCTGTTTCTAGAACCTTCCAAACTCATTCTCTTTTAGGACATTTGTGCTGGTTCTGTAGATACCTCCAGGCTCAGCTCGAAAGCCATCTCTTCTGAAAGAGCTTTCTGAGCATCCAATCTAAAATACCTCATTTCTCCATCACCTTCTTTCACATCTACCCTATTTATCTTCTTCTAAGCATTTATCATTATCTTTTTTTTTTCACTTCCTTTTTATCTGTCTTTATGTGCATCATCATCCCCAACTAGAATATAAGTTCAGGGATCTTGACTGTCTGGTTTATTGCTATATCCACAGTGACAAACAGTAATCAACACACAGCAGATATTCAAAATTTTACTGTGGTTTGAATAATTTTTTAAATTGATAAAAATATGTACTATATCATGACTTTATGCCATAATACAACAGTAATAGCAATACAAATGATACTATCAATATTATTAGACCATTTTCCAAAAAATTCTATGTTGAGGTGTCTTGATTGAAATTGAAGATGACAGTGTGATAGAAACAGTCAGGACTCCAAAAATGAGTGATAACAGTAATATACACATAAACATTATTGACACTATTAATGAACTATGTTCCTAAGTATATTAATAATCCAAGTTGGATCAATAATAATCAATATTATTAATCTTTATAATAGCCATAGAAACTCTAAGAGGAAGAAGCTACACAAAGCAATTAAATAATTTGGACAAAACCACTAAGCATGTTTATGACAAAACTCAATCCTTCTTATCAAAAGTCAATTATTCATCCATTCATTTGTTCAATAAGCACTTATTGGGAACCTATAATGCATCAGGTACAATGCTGGACATTGTCATGAGCAAATCAAACAAGAACCTTATGTTTACGAGTTATTTCCAAAGTCACATTATGCTCCTATCTACTGCTACATTTTATGGAAGAGAAAACAAAAACAAAAACAAGGCTCATGAAGCTTTTCAATGCAAAAAAAAAAAAAAAAATTCCTACAGCTAGTCAAGATAATTGCTTAAGGCATCCAAGCCACATTTTTTTCAAGCCAACCATTAGACCCTGATATTAGCAATGGTATTATTGATCAAGCACATGCAATTTTCTACACAATGGATATTTATTTACAACTTCTGAATTAAATAACCTATATAAAAATATATTCCACTTCTGCCTCATCTGCTGCCCTTCTTGATCTCTCTCTAGAAGAACAGTTTTCAAATTGTTGGCTTAAACTCTCTCAGAGATGAAAAAGAATAGTTTTTTTTTTATTTTTTTAAACAAATGTGAGGTCAAAGAAAGCTACAGTTTCAAGTTTTAATTCTGTGAGCTAAGAAGGAAAATGGGCCAACCCTCCTGGGGAATCCTGTCTGTCCTGGTTCTAGTGACCGACTAAGCTGCTGATTTGACATTCCAGAGAACTGGGATGTATTCTTCACTGGAGAAATCCCAAACTGCCTGACAAAACCTAAAGCATTTGACCTTTCCAGGCTTACTGCTTTCATTATTTAAAATGAAAAGAGAAAAAGAAAAATGAGAGAGCAAGCAGAACTATACAAAAAATTTGCTTATCAGACTCCATCTTCGGCAGTGCTTTAAACCTTTATGAAATGTGAGCACAGAATTGTTAACTTGAGGGTGAAATTGGGCCAAACTGAAATGCCAACTCATATTTCAGAGAGCCGTTATTGTTATGGGCCTCCAGTGATAGACCAGAGCCCCAAAGCTTATACGTATGTATGTATATATTACTCTTATGGATGGGAGGGGGGCACATTTTTACATTTCTATAGCATACTCTGTTCCTAAGGGAAGAAATGAGTTATGCTATTCCTGAAGAAATCTAAAAGACAAAACAAAATTAATAATATGAAACTTCGGGAAAATAGGATGTAAAATAAAATCTAACTTGTTACATCTGGCTGATTTGGTGATTCTGGGAAGATATGATAATGCTAAGTAGACTAAGTCCAGTTGAAATCCTATCAGTTTGTGTGTGGGTATCTATATATCTATATCTACTACATAATTTATTTATAATATGTATAAAATATGTATAAATGTCTAATATATAAAACTGAATTTTATTTATTAAAAATTTATATATTATGTATACATTATATATTGTTGTATATTATTTTATATATTATATAATAAAATATATACCCCATATAATTAATAATATTTATATTATATTTAATTATATATTATTAAATATAAATATATTTTATACATTTTAGATAGTTATATAGATATGGATATATAGATGTATTGATATGAGAGTAAAATAAGAAGTACTACCTGATGAATTATCTAAATTTTCCTCTTTTCCTTGGCCATGGAGATCAAACATCAGTTGTCACTTGGAATATTTATGTTTGTTTAGGGACATAATGGGAGGAAGCATCAGATCAGTGTATTAGAAACTATAATAATTTTCCTTTGTAATATACTAAACTACATTTATGAATCTTGAGTTCTGGCATACTGCCCAAATGGAAAGAAAGGTAATGGATAAGTTATTCTTTGAGGGTGGAGATCATTTTTCCATTAAGCATTCTCTGTACAAGTGACTTTGAGGAATGTATACAACTGACCAACCAGTCACATAACACCATTTTTTAAACAATAATAGCAGTACTCAGCCCTGTAATTTAACCTGCCTTTTCTTTTGTTTAGGGAGGTGGGCTGCAAATTCATGAACTCTACCTAGTCTTAAAATTCCAATCACTATTTTCTCATACAACTGATAGTCAAAAGAAGGAGAGGAGGAAGAAGAGGAGAAGGAGGTGGAGGAGGAGGAGAATGATGGGAGGATTACACAAAACTTATCTCTAAAAATTGTCTACTCCCACTAAATTAACACATGTGTCTTCTATTCTCCCACCATGCCTGAAACCTTGCACTTCCCTGCCTTCTTGCCTGGGATTGTGTCATTGTCTACTCAGGTAACTCCATTTTCCATCTGTACCTGTCAAATAATCTAGCCTACCAGAGACCTGAGTCTCTTCCAGTCCCCTCTACCTTAGCAAATAGCTTCCACCCCTTCACCCTGGGCTTCCACACCATCTCTATCCACTCTCACTCGATTTTACCACTCTACTTCAAAGTCACGCATTTCACTGTCTTCCTCCAATTACAAGCTCCTATTTTTTTTTTTAACATCTTTATTGGGGTATAATTGCTTTACAATGGTGTGTTAGTTTCTGCTTTATAACAAAGTGAATCAGTCATACATAAACATATGTTCCCATATGTCTTCCCTCTTGCGTCTCCCTCCCTCCCACCCTCCCCATCCCACCCCTCCAGGCTGTCACAAAGCACCAAGCCAATATCCCTGTGCCATGCGGCTGCTTCCCACAAGCTCCTACTTTTTACCCATCCCCTCTGCTGTTCCTTAGGCTCATTAGATCTGCTATTTGAGCTCACTGAGACTTCTAGTCCTTAGGTACCTCAATTTTTCTTCCATCAGTTTTCTACTAATTTCAATTCCTTCTACCACCAGCCTGGATCCATTACTTTGAGCACTTTATATCACTTGCCCCCACTTTACTTGCCCCTCAGATTTTATCTCCATGTAAACTCCCACCTATATGCCAATTCTACAGAAACATTTTCTATTTCTACACCAGGGCTGCTAAGTCCTGCTAAAGAAACTCATAGAGCCATATAGATGTGTGCCACCATGTGTTTTGGTTTTTAGTATAAGCTGTAATTCATTGTCAGTTCTGAAAATATAACCCTGGTTGAAACCTTAGTTCATTTACTAATTTTTTTTCATAGTTTTTATTTAGCCCAAATCCAACTCCTACTTTTCTCACTCCCAGAAAATAATCTGCAATACAAAGAAAAATGAGGCAATATCAACTCATCTCATTTTCACGTAGAATTAAGGTGCTGTGGTTTTGAGGGAAATGATTTGGCCCAGAGGTAGGGGAGAGATGAGATGGTCTATGCAGTGACTACATCTTCTGTTTCTGGGCTCTTTAAGGTATGAATTGAAGCTGCTGTGAATTACCAATGGAGTCACAAGACAACACTCTCACTCCTTCATCTAATATTACTATGACTAGTATTGCCACTGGTGCTTATGCTGCTGTGTCACAAACTGCTTTCATATCTGCTCTTCCAACTTGTGAAGGAATTGCATATGAAGAACATTTCATTAGCACTGTTATCAAAAGACTTAGAAAAATGCAACATCAAGAAAAGAGCACAAAGCAAAATTTCAAACATAATAGAACCTAGGCCATTTGTAAATGCCAGATCTTCCCCAATATATGTAAAGCATTATATTAAAATTTTGATTTTTACTTTTCCACTACAAAATCCTCTATCTGTTTAATACTATATCTTGCAATACTCATCATCACATTATCAAAGAAATGAGTAAACTGATCAGTTTCAATTGCTGACAAAGGAAAACACGTATTTATCCTCACTCGGATTTTAACCAAGAATTTCAATTTATTGGAGAATATGTTTAAAACTGTTCATCTTCTCCATGACAGGGATGTCCTGAAAATGTTGCATCTGATTTCAAGCTTAGTGAAAGGCTCTGGGTGTCTGTAATTGTATTAACTCCAGATGCCTTCTTATATAAAGTGAGGGAAAGGAACTCTCCCACATGGGTTTAGACACCAACTGTAGACAACTTAATTTAAGGGAGAAAATGTGGAAAATAAAGCCAAACAAACAGGATTTGGTAGATTTAGATAATAGTAAGCCTAACATGTGCCCATCCATAATGGAACGGTGAAAAAATTCTGAAGGAAATTTTAGATGCCACAATAGTAATGGTAGTATCTAGAATGAGGGGGTTGATCACCTCACTTTACTCTGCACTGATAACACCAGACCCAGTGTTTTCAGAATGCACAGTGGTTAAAAACTTGCACTTTGAGCGCTATAGTCCTGTGTCAGAATTCCAGTCCTGCCAATTCCTGGTTCTGGAATATTTTATAATCCCCATGCCTCCGTGTCTTCATCTATAAAATGAATACATACCTGTCGTGTAATTACGTAACATCTCTGACTTTCACTTATTTTTAAAATGAGGGTTACTGTACAGATGAAATGAAATTGAATGTGTAAAGAACCAATGAGTGAAAACTACCAAAGGACATCCACTCCATGGAGATGTTCCTACATGGGCTCGGTGAGCACTGAACACAAATACTGCTGAGGGGATTTGGCCCAATCAGTGATGGAATGTTCCCCTCAGAACTATAAGATATCACTCTTACAAAATAAGTGACCCAACTCTCACTTTTCAGCTCTGCCTAAAGTGCCTATTACAGAGTCAACTTCTTAATAAGTATTTAAAAAAATTATTTTATTTCCCCTATAGGGCTCAATAATAAACTCCAAAATCAGGGAAAGATCAAACAAACAAACAAGCTTTTATTCCAGTGGCGTTTCTGAAAGGAAGATGAAGATGAATTATACCATGCACATGGATAAAAGAATCAGTGAAATGCTATTAATAAATCAAGTTTTCAGTCAAAGACAAATAAAATCTAAAATATTGCAGCCATGCCCTCGGGGTCCATGCCTTGTTATAATGAATTCATTTCAAGCCTTTTTCAAATGAGATCATTCTTTTAACAAGGTTCTTTTGGTACTTTTTATATGAGATTGAGTCCGTTCAACCTTATAAATAATTTTATTTAGTGATATGCCACTGTATAACAAGTTTCACTCATGGATTTCCTGAAACTAAATTTTATACTCATCCGCATATAACTAAATCTTAAACTCAATGAATCGAAATGCAATACTAACCCATATAGCTTTAATGATTCCAGTGGCTTTAATTAGCTTAAACATAACTCTTTTAACTGTCAAAAAAATGGAAATTTAAATGAATTTGAAACACTGTATTGCATTTAATGAAGTATCAATTTTTCTGTCAACTCACGCTGTTGACAAGGTTATAGTGAAAATGACACACTAATTCATTGCTATTGGCATTATATATTGGTCAATTCATACATAAAGAAAAGGAAAACTACGCAGCAAAAAAGCCACAAGGACTGGTATATCTTTTGATTCAATAATTTCATTCCTAGAATTTATATTAAGGTAATAATTCAGTATGCATATAAAGATGATCATTGTAGTGTTATCAATAATAATGAAAAAACTGGAAACAATCTGAGTATTTCACACTAATAAAGAGTTTAACAAATCATAGGGTGTTACTACAACAAAATGTTTTATAGCTAATAAACTGATCAATATTTAGGTAAATGACAAAATACTTGGTATGTTAAGTGAAACTTACAGAATAGATAGTAATAGTTATCTTTTTGTACATATGAAATACATCTGTGTATGAAATATAGAGGGCAGTCTTTTTAAAGTTAACTAAATTATTGGTTTAATAAATTTTTAAAACTTAATTGTAACTAATTGCCATCTCAACAAAAAATAATAAAAGACCCCAAATTGGCAGAAGATATAAATTAGGTAAATAAAGTTGGTAATCAGGTGAGATTTGTCTACATC
Source organism: Globicephala melas (assembly GCF_963455315.2). Taxonomy (NCBI): domain Eukaryota; kingdom Metazoa; phylum Chordata; class Mammalia; order Artiodactyla; family Delphinidae; genus Globicephala; species Globicephala melas. Next base: position 62,782,127 of record NC_083317.1, read on the forward strand.
CCCATACAATGGGAAGCTCCAAATTCTTAAAGCCTTGATATCCATAAGTTCACACCAATCCCTTTACCCTGCCAAGTTCTAGCTTCCTTCTGTTTTTTTTTTAAGAATAAAGCGATAATGACCAAGAAAGTTTTTATTATAAAATTTGAGATTTTAAAGTATTTTGAAAATGAAAATATAATCAAATACTGATTAATAAAAATATTAGTGGGAGAAGAACAAGCAAAGATTTCCAGGGAGAAGCAAGATTCTCTCCTTCGTGGAATGTTAGATAACGCCGGTGCCTTAAGAAGGAAGCGCTGTTTTCCCCTGTGACTCCTAAACTAAGTGAGACAAACTCTTTGCTTACTGTAGTTAATTAGAATTACCTGGTATCGTATGTTGATGGATCTTTATTCAGTCCCTTGGTTCTTAACAAATAAAAAATCCATTTCCCTAGGCTGACCCATTAATTGAAGTCATTCTTTTGGTTTGGTTTTGCTTTCTTTTTTTAACATATGCAATTCTGTCACAGTAAATTTTAATTTCCCAAATGGCAAAACATTTCAGAATATCTCCAAGGCGCTTGGAACTCAAGATCAGCCACGGAGGTATTACAAGTGTGGCCACACTTCCCTCTGAAGTCTATCAAGTCTCTTCTAATTAGCCTTTTGACACATGACATCTCACCGACTTGAAGAGATTTAGGGTTGTTAACCCTCCATCAGCAATTACATTATGAAGATGATTGAGTTTGCAGACTGTAGATAAGTAAGGTAGACTTTACAAGTCCCTCTTTGGGTTGTTTAGTGGAGATGAATTTGGACTATTTGGTGGATGATGCCGGAGTTAAAGAGTTGGCTTTTTAGATTTTGTTAGTCAACTTTGTTGTATTTACTTCTCCCTATATCACTTCTTCACTTTCTCCAGATGCAAGACAATGCTAGAAACATCTGTCCTAGGCACTTGCTCCTAGGAATATTTGATAGATAATTTGTTAAGGAGGGCGTTCTACCTTGCTGGGCAAGGACAAAACACAAATACAGGTGAATTTACACATCCCATCATCTATTCTGATTATTTCCCTACATCCTTTGTCTACTATTTAAACTCAGATATTTGTGATTACTGATACAAATCATTTGCCATTGACGGCCACAATTTGTGAACTATTTATTGTATTTTATTTTATTTGCAATGGCAAATTATACACTAAATACTAATCTCTCATGCACACTTAACTAAAAAATATGACATAATAACAAAGCCTTTGTATGCCCAAAGAACTTTAGAGATAGAAATTGATTATTTTTCTTTCTCACTGGAATATGGCCTTGTCTCACCAAGGCACAAATTATTCAGTGTTCTTGCAGTTTCACTGAAACTAAGCCAATGCCTGAATTGGGAACACCTTCGTTCCTATAAAACTTAAAATAAACAAGTTTTCTACAGTCCCTAGAAAGTAAGTTACATTGCTCTTATTTTATTCCTTCAAACAAATTTGAAAGAGCTCTGGCTTTTAAAGATCTCAATATTTATTCCCATTCCTAAAAAACAGAGTAATAAATAAGCCACTTTATTGGGAAAGTAAAATAGTGCATTCACTGCAGATTTATTGAATTGATATGCTATGCATTTCTCATTTATTACTTTAATTTTGTTGTTAGCTCTCCTACTGTAACATATTTCCCATGGGTTCAGATGACATTTTACTCTCATTTTTTAGCTACTTTATCGCTAGGTATTGCTTCTTATCAGTTATTTATTTAAAGCTTTCACTATACTGATTTGATCTGAATAAATTCATTTGGATATGTGCTTTCTCTCTATAACAAAGCTCAGCTTTTGATGGTATATTTACATCATATTTTATATAATATTGAAAAGATCCATAATTTAGAGGATGATCTTGATTTGCTTTTTTTTGATCTTTTATAGCTAAAGTAAAAGTTAAAAAGAAGGACAATTATGTATAATTTTTCTCTAATAGTTACTATCCTTCTTTAAAGGAATTCTGGAATAAGGATTCTTTAAAAAATAAGGTGTAAGCGTACTTCATTATTTTTTTGTTTGTTTGTTTTGTGTTTTATTTATTTTGTTTTTATTTCCATTACTCTAGGAGGTGGATCAAAAAAAATCTTGCTGTTATTTATGTCAAAGAGTGTTCCTCCTATGTTTTCATCTAAGAGTTTTATAGCATCCGGTCTTACATTTAGGTTTCTAATCCATTTTGAGTTTATTTTTGTGTATGGTGTTAGGGAGTATTCTAATTTCATTCTTTTACATGTAGCTCTCCAGTTTTACCAGCACCACTTATTGAAGAGTCTGTCTTTTCTCCATTGTGTACCTTGCCTCCTTTGTCATAGATTAGTTGACAATAGGTGCGTGGGTTTATCTCTGGGCTTTCTATCCTGTTCCATTGATCTATATTTCTGTTTTGGGGCCAGTACCATATTATCTTGATGACTGTAGCTTTGTAGTATAGTCTGAAGTCAGGGAGTCTGATTCCTCCAGCTCTGTTTCTTTCCCTCAAGACTGCTTTGGCTATTTGGAGTCTTTTGTGTCTCCATACATATTTAAGATTTTTTGTTCTAGTTCTGGGAAAAGTGCCATTGGTAATTTGATAGGGATTGCATTGAATCTGTGGATTGCTTTGGGTAGTATAGTCATTTTCACAATATTGATTCTTCCAATCCAACAACATGGTATATCTCTCCATCTGTTTGCATCATCTTTAATTTCTTTCATCAGTGTCTTATGGTTTTCTGCATACAGGTCTTTTGTCTCCTAAGTATTTTATTCATTTTGTTGCAGTGGTAAATGGGAGTGCTTCCTTAATTTCTCTTTCAGATTTTTCATCATTAGTGTAGAGGAATGCAAGAGATTTCTGTGCATTAATTTTGTATCCTGCAACTTTACCAAATTCATTGATTAGCTCTAGTAGTTTTCTGGTGGCATCTTTAGGATTCTCTATGTATAGTATCATGTCATCTGCAAACAGTGACAGTTTTACTTCTTCTTTTCCAATTTGGATTCCTTTTATTTCTGTTTCTTCTCTGATTGTCATGGCTAGGACTTCCAAAACTATGTTGAATAATAGTGGTGAGAGTGGACATCCTTGTCTTGTTCCTGATCTTAGAGGAAATGCTTTCAGTTTCTCACCATTGAGAATGATGTTTGCTGTGGGTTTGTCATATATGGCCTTTATTATGTTGAGGTAGGTTCCCTCTATGCCCACCTTCTGGAGAGTCTTTATCATAAATGGGTGTTGAATTTTGTCAAAAGATTTTTTTGCATCTATTGAGATGATCATATGGTTTTTATTCTTCAATTTGTTAATATGGTTTATCACATTGATTGCTTCGCATATATTGAAGAATCCTGGCATTGCTGGGATAAATCCCACTTGATCATGGTTTGTGATCCTTTTAATGTGTTGTTGGATTCTGTTTGCTAGTATTTTGTTGAGGATTTTTGCATCTATATTCATCAGTGATATTGGTCTGTAATTTTCATTTTTTGTATTATCTTTGTCTTGTTTTGGTATCAGGGTGATGCTGGCCTCATAGAATGAGTTTGGGAGTTTTCCTTCTTCTGCAATTTTTTGGAAGAGTTTGAGAAGGATGGGTGTTAGCTCTTGTTTAATTGTTTGATAGAATTCACCTGTGAAGCCATCTGGTCCTGGACTTTTGTTTGTTGGAAGATTTTTAATCACAGTTTCAATTTCATTACTTGTGATTGGTGTGTTCATATTTTCTGTTTTTTCCTGGTTCAGTATTGGAAGTTATACCTTTCTAAAAATTTGTCCATTTCTTCCAGGTTGTCCATTTTATTGAAATAGAGCTACTTATAGTAGTCTCTTAGGATGCTTTGTATTTCTGCGGTGTCTGCTGTAACTTCTTTCTCGTTTCTAATTTTATTGATTTGAGTCCTTTCCCTCCTTTTCTTGATGAGTTTGTCTAATGGTTTATCAATTTTGTTTATCTCCTCAAAGAACTAGCTTTTCATTTTATTGATATTTGCTATTGTTTTCTTTATTTCTACTTCATTTATTTCTGCTCTGATCTCTATGATTTCTTTCCTTCTGCTAACTTTGTTTGTTCTTCTTTCTCTAGTTACTTTAGGTGTAAGGTTAGATTGTTTATTTGAGATTTTTCTTGTTTCTTGAGGTAGGCTTGTATTGCTATAAACTTACCCCTTAGAACTTAAGCGTACTTCATGATTAACTTAAAAACTACAATTTGTGGGGCTTCCCTGGTGGTGCAGTGGTTGAGAGTCCTCCTGCCGATGCAGGGGACATGGGTTCATGCCCCTGTCTGGGAAGATCCCACATGTCACGGAGCAGCTAGGCCTGTGAGCCATGGCCGCTGAGCCTGCACGTCCAGAGCCCGTGCTCTGCAGTGGGAGAGGCCACAACGGTGAAAGGCCCGTGTACTGCCAAAAAAACAAAAAACAAAAAACTACAATTTGTGAATCACTGGATTTTATCACTTTTTGTGTAATTTGGAGATATGGAAAGCCAGAAGTTCAGCTTACTGTGTTAGGAATCGGAAGAATTTCTAAGTTTGCATTAGAGTCTTTCCTCTAGTTAGCTTTAGTACAGATCAAATTACTGGCTTTAGTACAGATCAAATTACTGCTCATTCATATTTGGTAACATACCCTCCAATGCTCCCCTTTTACAGGAAAATTATACATTCCCATCTTGTTAGAGTAAGAACTGGGCACATGATTTGCTTCTCCCAACTGATGGCAACATTAAAGATATAGGTTCTAACAGATAGAGGCTACTCCATCAGTTAGAGTATTCTGAGATGAAGACAACATAGAACCGAATCATAGCAAACCCATGATAACATGGTGAGTGAGTTGAAATACTTTATTACTATGACAAATTAGGATTTGGGGGTCATTTGTTACTGCAGCATAACCTAGTTTGTCATAAGTGATCCAAGTCTTAATGCTGGGATCCTTAGAGAAACCAGGTTAAAAGAGGAGCCATTCCCCAGCAAACAAACAAAGAGTAAGTGCACTATAGAACATGCACAAGAAGTAAGCACCTCAATTCAGTTGACCTAGGTTAGGTATGGAACTAAGGGACTTACCTGAAGACCTATATAGACCTATACCAACATTATAGTGTTTACATCTTGCTAAGGCATCAAAGCAGACTCAAAGGAATTGATGCTTGACTCACAGATAGAGAACAAACTAGTGGCTACCACTTGGGGGAAGAGGAGCAATATAGGGCTGGGGGAGTGGGAGGTACAAACTATGGGGTGTAGGATAGGCTACAAGGATAGACTGTACAACACGGGGAATATAGTCAATGTTTTGTAATAACTGTAAATGGAGTGTAACCTTTAAAATTGTATTTTTTTTTTTTTTTTTTTTTTTTTTGCGGTACGCGGCCCTCCCACTGTTGTGGCCTCTCCCGTTGTGGAGCACAGGCTCCAGACGCGCAGGCTCAGCGGCCATGGCTCACGGGCCCAGCCGCTCTGCGGCATATGGGATCTTCCCGGGCCGGGGCACGAACCCGTGTCCCCTGCATCAGCAGGCGGACTCTCAACCACTGCGCCACCAGGGAAGCCCTAAAAATTGTATATATATTTTTTTAATTAAAAAAAAAGGGAAATGATGCTCATGTGGAGAAACTGAGGCGAAGAGTTCCAGGGGCTGGGCCAGACTCAAATAATTAGTCTCTGAGCTGTGCTTAAGACGGTGACTCTACAAGGAGATTCTAGACAGCATTTAGGGAGGAAAAGAAGTTCAGATCTAAGGAAGCAGTGCGGAAGACTGAAGGGTGGGGAGAGGGAACAGGAGAATGAACATTTAACCAAGAGGTAAGGGTGACCAAATATATGGAGAGAATTATATTTCAATTGGCTGAGAGTAAGGGGTTCAGTCTAATAGTTCTAAATTTTAAGAGTATTAGAACCTAGAAGGTGCTATTAGTGCAGTACAGGAAATCTTCTAAACAATTTGTACTGTTGTAAGCAGTGCTCTCTATCTTCTATACCTCAAGAGCTCTGCAGGCCTACAGCTTACTTAACTAAAAGTGTCCTCAGATGGGTACCTAGCGACACATCTGTATCCTGAATCGCAATGTACCCCTGGGCTCACAGATCACTCTGCCTTAAATAGGTATGCTATTGATACTTTCAGTATCTGCAAGTTTGTGCTGTGAAATTTCCAATCAAGCATGTGGGAACAGAACATAAGACCATGCGTAACTCTGTGGTTAGAGATTATATCAACAGAAAAATCCAGCGAATGAGCCAGACTTGGCTACTTTAGTCCTAACTATCATATTCCATGCTCATAGCAACCAACCTAAGGAGGTATTATTATTGCACTCATTTTGCAAATGAGGGAACTGAAGCTCCAAGAGGTAAAGTAGCTTTCTTGAGATTACCTAACCAAAAATGATGGGGGCAAGTTTTTAATCTACATGGTCTAGCATCAGAGCCTACGATATTCAACCACTAGCTAAACTGCAGTCCATGTTACTGTTTAAAACTAGTTAGTTATGGATTTCTTTGTAATTCAACAAAAATTATGGTCAAAATGAGAAAAAAATACTTCAGCTATGTCTCATATAGCCCCAACTACCTTAAGGTTTTCTCCTCACACATTTTATTTATGGGAGATGTGGTCTGATTTTTGTAATGAAATAATCAAGAGAATCCCTGCCCAGTATCCAACATAAGCCAAAGTATTATCTTACATTGAATTAAGGGTATACTGGATTTTAGACTATATTTCCATGAAAGGAGTTAAGACCAGAAAATATCACCTGAGTAAGTGGGCAGTGGAAAGGCGGGGTGCTATTCTTCTCTTTCCCCCAATTTATCCAGTTAGCTGACAGCAATTCAGGTGTTGTCTCTGAATAATTTGTGAAAATGTGCCCATTCTTGGCTTTCTGTGGGATGCGACCAGATTCTATTTGATCTTCACCTCTTTATTCAATGGCAGTGCGGTATGGGTCAGCAGTCAGCAGCAGTTGTGTGGAGTAGGGGTGAGTGGCTGGCCCATTACCACTGATAAGCCTTTTACCAAAGACAGCTTGCACTGAGGGGAGAGAACAAGACTCCCACTGGCTACAAAGTGGGTTTCGGATAAAAACTCATTACTCTCCAAAACCTAGCTCAAAGACCAGAGAGTTATCCTGAGGAGTCTACAGTGAAGTTCACCTAATTATCAATTACAATATATCTTCCTTCCTCCTCTGTCTAATTTAATCTCTTAAATTCTTCTTTTGAAATGCTAACGGCTGGAATAGTTTTAATCAGAAGCGCAATCAACCATAGAACTTTAAGGGAAAGGGGTAAAAGATAAACTGTCTTAGACAAAGCTTTACTGGGGAAAAGGATCTGTGATGTGTAACCGTAGAGTCTAGAGATTACCGGGAAGGGGAAAATGAAAGATGTCAGGGCGATGAGGACTGTCCTAAATGCACCTGGCAGGGAGGCTCTGCTATCTCACAAGCCGTACATGAGGTTCAAAACATGAAGCACAGCCTAAAACAAACAAACAAAACAAAACAAAGTAAATATGTGGAAGAGGCCCACCGATGGGGAGAAGGTTTTTGTTTTTTTGTTTTATCTTATTTTTAATCTTTCTCCAGTTTGATGCTAATCCCGTGTGCCAGGGTGGACAGCTATGTGTAATTTTCATAACTGAAGAGCAGCTTTATCTTTCTTAGCAGCAGGAAGCCCCTCTCTGCTGCCTTTTATTTATTTATTTATTTTTATTTATTTATTTATTTGCGGTACGCGGGCCTCTCACTGTTGTGGCCTCTCCCGTTGCGGAGCACAGGCTCTGGACGCACAGGCTCAGCGGCCATGGCTCACGGGCCCAGCCGCTCCGCGGCATGTGGGATCTTCCCGGACCGGGGCACGAACCCACGTCCCCTGCATCGGCAGGCGGACTCTAAACCACTGCGCCACCAGGGAAGCCCCTCTGCTGCCTTTTAAAGTTTTTTTTTTTTTTTTTAATAGAAATAGGATTACATAATCCTCCAAATAATTCCCCTGACCCTAACTTTTGGTAAGTTTTCATAGCATGTGTTGACTGATATTGCAGTGTTGAAAGCGGACTGGTACTCTGGAATTGGGAACAGGATTCAAAATCTTTCTCAAGATTCTGGAGAGACACATTTTTCACCTCTCAGAAACTGTTACTCCCTTTCAGCTACCAAACCACTCAGTCCAGGAGAAAAGGCTGGCCAGACCGCCCCACTAGGTGGTCCTATTCCCAAAGTAAAGCGCCGTAGCACCCAGCGGGGAGAGAGGCCCGTGCCAGCCCTCTGCCCTCTGACTGGCTCATGAAGGGAAAAGCTCTCACTGAGCTCTCACCCCAGAGTCTCTGCAGAGCTCCAGAGGCCTTTGGAACTTCCCTGAGCTTCTAGAGGAACTGGAGGCAACTAAAAACAAAACAAGACAATACCAACAAAGAAAAACAACCAGTACATACAGCTAGCTGTTTCTTTACAGCTAGAGAAAAATCTCCTAACCCAGATCAGAGAGAATCATGACCTGCCTGTAGCAACTTAGATGACTCCAACGGATAGGTTTTCACCATATAGAACCAGAGGCTCTGCTAAAGATCTCTTTGGATACTGCAAGTCAGCTCACCCTGCATCTGTATGCAGTAATGCACTCTGCGTGGATTTTGAGAATCCAAGATCAAGGATGCAGCACTGTCACCAATAACTTCATGGGAACGTTGATGGAATTGAGGGCGAAGACATTCTAGGTTTGATTTCTTTTTCAGGCTCTGTGCTAAAGGTAATAGCAATACATACTAGCAGGCTGAAATATGATTTGGACACACAAACCATAAAAGAAACCATAACAGAAAAGAGCCAATGCTTTAATGTATGCATGCAACATCTTCTCCAGCCCTCTTCTAGACATCTCAAATTGCTTCCACTACGTCCCTGGCTACTGAAAAACAAACAAAAAGGAATTAGAAGGAAACCTTTGGGCTGTTTAGAGACATTACCATTGGATAATTCCCAATACGCCACCTCTGAAGAGCATATGTGGGTTTGAAGTATTAAGATTTAAAAAAAAAACAAACATGAAAAGCAACCACTGCCCTAATCAGAAAGATTTTGTTATACACATCAGCCATGCTAAGATCTGGTCAAAAACAGAGACTTTGAGATGGCTAAGTAACATGGTTGGAAATATTTGTTCAAATAACTTGAAAGATGGCTGACTCCTACTGGTTATTGCTAAAAACACCAGACCAAGATGAATCTATTTGGAGTGGCCTCATCTCTGGCTGCCTGACTTTAGACAGGTCTCTCTTCCCACTGAGACTCACTCTCCTGGATGTTATGTACGATAGGATAATGATAATATTTGCCTAGCTTATTTCATGGAGTCCACAAGTTGGACAAGACATTCTAAAAAGCCTTTACAAACTGTAAAGTGGCATCCACCAGTTAGTGAATATAGTTGGTGTTCATCTACATGTGAATATATGCATATTTATCTCCCCTCAAAACACAATTTCTTAGAGGAGAGATTTGCCATTTTAGGTCATCTGTGAAGAACGACAATTCAGGGAAGCTGCCCAAAGAGAAGGTATCAAGTGGTTTTGTGGCCATTTGAGTAACTACGTGGCCACTGAAAGAGGTCTTCTACTTCTTTGCATTCTCAGTGACAAACCCAGAGTTTGTCACAAAACACTCACTCAAAATAAAGGCAAGTGCTCCCCAGTGTTCCCACTTGCTTTTCCCTGTGGCTGTTCTCTGTCGAATCACACAATCCATGCATTGTTGGTTGTTCAGTGGTTTCAAATTATTTTACAATGCAGTGGGGGAATAAATGTGGCTATAAAGAACAGATAAATTAGAGGAGCATAACCTCACATGATTAAAGACAACACAATCATGCTTAACTTCTCCTTTTTTCCTGTTGTGTTGAGGCTGTCATAGCTTCCTTAGAGAATTCCAACCATTCTGTGAGTCTCAACTTCAATGCCCCCTCCTCTCTTGAGCCTTTTCTGGTTTCTCGCAAAGAAGAATTGATCTTGCCTTCCTCTGAATTTCCATGTTACCTTGTCTCCAATTCTCTCGTGGCACTAAATTCAATCGAGTATTTTATATTTTCTTTAAGAGCTGAGACTCTGATAAACACTTCTGTCTCTTGCCTGCACTATGCTGCCCTTGGTTTCACACATAGTAGCTGCTCAATAATTATTGATTAATAAATGAGTGATTATGTGAAGAAAATATAAATGTGTGTTTGCTTTGCTTGTACTGTTACACAGAAAACTCAGAATTACTAGGTGTCAGGATATAAGGAAGTGATAAAAAGCCCACCTCAGATAGGGTGGTTTGTTTTTTTTTTGTTATTGAGCTACATGAGCTGCTTGTAAATTCTGGAGATTAATCCTTTGTCCGTTGCTTCATTTGCAAATATTTTCTCCCATTCTAAGGGTTGTCTTTTGGTCTTGTTTATGGTTTCCTTTGCTGTGCAAAAGCTCTGAAGTTTCATTAGGTCCCATTTGTTTATTTTTGTTTTTATTTCCATTTCTCTAGGAGGTGGGTCAAAAAGGATCTTGCTGTGATTTATGTCATAGAGTGTTCTGCCTATGTTTTCCTCTAAGAGTTTGATAGTTTCTGGCCATACATTTAGGTCTTTAATCCATTTATTTTTGTGTACGGTGTCAGGGAGTGTTCTAATTTCATACTTTTACATGTACCTGTCCAGTTTTCCCAGCACCACTTACCCAAAAATGGGCAGAAGACCTAAATAGACATTTCTCCAAAGAAGATATACAGATTGCCAACAAACACATGAAAGGATGCTCAACATCATTAATCATTAGAGAAATGCAAATCAAAACTACAATGAGATATCATCTCACACCGATCAGAATGACCATCATCAAAAAATCTAGAAACAATAAATGCTGGAGAGGGTGTGAAGAAAAGGCAACACTCTTGCACTGTTGGTGGGAATGTAAATTGATACAGCCACTATGGAGAACAGTATGGAGGTTCCTTAAAAAACTACAAATAGAACTACCATACGACCCAGCAATCCCACTACTGGGCATATACCCTGAGAAAACCATAATTCAAAAGGAGTCATGCACCAAAATGTTCATTGCAGCTCTATTTACAATAGCCCGGACATGGAAGCAACCTAAGTGTCCATCATCGGATGAATGGATAAAGAAGATGTGGCACATATATACAATGGAATATTACTCAGCCATAAAAAGAAACAAAATTGAGTTATTTGTAGGGAGGTGGATGGACGTAGAGTATGTCATACAGAGTGAAGTAAGTCAGAAAGAAAAAAACAAATACCGTATGCTAACACATATATACGGAATCTAAAAAAAAAAAATGGTTCTGAAGAACCTAGAGGCAGGACAGGAATAAAGACACAGACATAGAGAATGGACTTGAGGACATGGGGAGGGGAAAGGGTAAGCTGGGACAAAGTGAGAGAGTGGCATGGACATATATACACTACCAAACGTAAAATAGATAGCTAGTGGGAAGCAGCCACATAGCACAGGAAGATCAGCTCAGTGGTTTGTGACCACCTAGAAGGGTGGGATAGGGAGGGTGAGAGGGAGGGAGATGCAAGAGGGAAGAGATATGGGAACATATGTATAACTGATTCACTTTGTTATAAAGCAGAAACTAACATGCCATTGTAAAGCAATTATACTCCAATAAAGATGTTAAATTAAAGAAAAAAAGCCCACCTCAGGCTGGCTCTTGGCTGGGTCATCACGACCAGCTCCCAGTAAAGCATCCAGACCCTGGGGGCATAGATCAAATCTTGGCCACATCAAACTCCCAAGCTCTGAATACATGTGTATTGAAGAGAAGAGATGATAATTCAAATGTAGCATGACCTTCTGCCCCAACTGTCCCTCAGGAGCCTTGAAAAGTCAAGTATTCAGACGTCTGACATTCTCATTCATGGACAACATGACTTTTGTGCTTTTCTCTTCCTTTTTTCTCTTACATTTATCCCTAGCTCCATAAATGCCTCATTTGTGTTCTGCTGTCGCTGCTGCCTTCATTAGAATTTTTTGCTTTGATTAATTATTGAGCCCTCACTGCAAATGGTGTTCCACTCTCCACTTCTCATCACTGAGGTCTTGTAGCCTACCTGCTCCACTGGCCCTGATGGGGGCTTGACAACGTTCCGTATTGAGCCAGGTCAGAACCAGCTGTTTTTCCATGGGGGCTCTTTGGGTGAACATGGCAGGGACAGGATTTTGTACACATTTCCTCATATGTGTGTGTGTGTGTGTGTATAAAAATATATGTGTGTGTATGTGTGGAGATATATATATGTATATATACACACACATGACCTCAGAAGTTCTAGTACACATATCCAGACTACAGCAGAGCACAGTAGACAGCAACACCAGAGCTACAATTTCCTTTAGTAATTTTTCTTCAGGTTTTTTTTTTTTTCCCCATTTTAATTCTATATGCCAAACTTCTGACCATTTCACCTTTGGTAGAAAGAGAAGTTATTATTTGCTTATTTTTGCCATATTGCTTATCATCAGTTCTTTGTAACCACTTATGTGTTCTTCAGGATTTCCTTGAGCTGCCAGCTACGATATGCACCTCCTCCCCCTTCCTGGGGTTCTATGAAGGAAAATTCATTTCCATGTTTTTAAAATCACCTAACAGGATTCTTATTTACAGCCTTATAACCACTTTCCTCCTCTTCTCTCTCCCCTGACCCTGCAGAAAACCTCTGCACCCCAAGGAAGCTCTATTTCATGGAGGATGGAGAGAATTCGGTGAGGCGATGACAGCCATCGCTAGTTCTAATGGACCCTGTGGGGGAACCTTCCCACTTTATCAACCAAGAAGCTGATGGGTTTGGGAACAGTCTTTTCTGTGATATTTCTAAAAACTGGAAAGTATCAGGCACTGACCACATGGCTTTATTCCAGTGAATCAAGCACTTAGTTAAATGCTCTCCTTGGTTTTGTTTCTGAACAAACAATGAACTTCCTAATCCCTCTTTTTCTACTTGGATCTTGCCCTGTCTCTTTGGAAACTGAGAACAATTGGGGAATATGAGAAAGGATCACAGGCCTTCCATGTAGGGAAGTGCGCCCAGTGACATGCTTCCTCCCCAGAACGGATCTGTGCTCCCTTAGGACTTGATCAAACCCATGAACTACTGTGAAATTAAATTGAGGTTTGAGGTTCCACTACCAATGAATTACACAGGCTGCAGAGAAGTCTCTACTTCTCTCAGTATCTATAAAATAAGGATAATTATAAGGATAATTTCCATTGTCCTCCCTCACAAGGATACTATGGAAATTAATGACCTAATATCTTCAATTGGCCTCACCCCTGGCACAAAGGTATGAACAGGGTACAAAGAATAACTGTGACCATTTTGCTTCTGATGCCTTTTTTTTGTTTTTTAATCTCCCCACAATGAAAAACTAGTTAATTCTCCTGACAAGAAATACAGTACTTCTGTCTGCCATGGTCTGATTCACGCCAGAGACTTTCTCAGTAAGAAGAAATTAACCACAAAATCTTCTCCCTGCCTCTCATATTCAGCTTCCTTTTATCATGGTTGTTATTGGAAAGACTGGAAGATTGCAGCTTGCTCAGCTGTCTAAACATATGTCTTTTTCCTCTGTTCTCAAAACCCATTGCTCCAGCAGGCACAGCCAGGGCAGGTCAGGCAAGTGTGTGTGTGTGTGCACATATTCATACAGAAGGACAGAGAGCACACAAAGGAATTATGCAAGCTGGCAGCCAAAAGGGCCAAGGCTTACTTTGAGCAGCAGATAGCTGTACCGTTTTACAGGTTAGTTGGTGGCCGTGCCAGTGACAATGCTTCTAGCGTGTACCTTTTCAGATTCAGGCACTACAATGCTGGAAGGTTCTATTCAATGCAAAGGAGCTCACAAAAGGAAAACTGTAACAATGTTAAGAATGGAGTATTTTGTTAATGAGAAGAGGTTAAAGAATTTTTAATATGTGCATCTTAGCCAAGTGTTGGTCATGAGGTGGAGATGATTACACTTTACCAATAACTGAAAGCATAAATAAAAGTGAATGAATATTTTTTGTCAAGAATGCTAGGAGGGGAGGAGCATAAACAAAGCAAAGTTGGCAAAAAGGTGGGCATTTGGTTATAAATGGTAACCACCTTCCTGACTGGGAGTATCAGAGAAATGCTCACGGAATGATTTCTTAAATGATAACAAACAGCACTGAATCAGAAAGAAAATTAGAGGGTTTTTTTAGAAATTAAATTAAATTAGCACATAACTGCTGTTCTCTTTGTTACTGTATCTCATGAATGCCTGTCATTTTTTCTCCTTTGGCTTTTAATGAGTTGCATAGAATCTAAGCTATCACCAACGGGCCTGAGAAATGTCATATATTTTTTCACAGTTAAATAAGATGACTGAGCACAGGCTTTGTCGGGGAATGAATGAGACCTCTTTCTAAAAGCTGAGCTGGCAGGCAGATTTTCGGTTTGCAGAAGTAGTGTGTATCAAATGGTTCAGAAGCCCCTAAAATTTGCTCACCACACTTCCATAAATTTGTTTGGTAAGGAAACAATAAGCCCACATTGATTTAGACAATCTCTTACTCATGGAAGGGTAGGTTCACATCAGTTTCTCTTGCCCCTCAAGTTCCATGGGGACAATGTGGAACCATCCCAGGCAGGTGCAGGTCACTCGGGGCTGTGCCAAAGCCTGGAAACACTGAGTTTAAAGAAACTCCTAATGTCAGAAGGGGCTGCTGGCAAACCTGCTCATCCTCACCTCTGGAGATAAATTAGTTTGGGGGGTTTTGTTTTTTACCTTAGAAAGTAAGTGCAAACCTTCTCTCTAGGTAGAGGTGGGTGGGAGACTTTACTATTTTTGATGGTCTAGCTGGATCTCCATCTTTAGAAAGACAGGAGCTCTAGCTTCCAAGGTTGTTTGTAAAGCAAATAACCTTCCAGTGGCTCAGAAGACATGCAGAAATGCCAGCATTGTGGAGAATTCTCTCTCAGTGCTTTGGCTTAGTGGAATGCACTTCAGAGGCAGAGATCGGGTCCGAGTTCTAACTCCGGTATATAGTCCGGGACATTGGGCACATTTACACACACTCGCTCTACACTAAAGTCCCTCACTAGCAAAGGCATGGATCGTTTCATTGGCATACAACGACTCTACAGACACAGCAATAAAAAACTCAGCGCAATACCTAGCATATATTAAATGCTCATTAAGTTTGATTACCTGCCTTCCTCTGTCTCCCAAATTCATTCAGCTTCTGAGATGACTCATCAACTATACACTCTGTATTGCTTTAGGTAACAGAGGGTGAATTACCAATAAGACCTCTTTTAAGTGAAAAATAATTCACATGTGCAAGGTGTTTGTCCTAGAATATAGACAATTATTCATTAGCTTTCTGGGGTTGGGAAAACCATCTGACCTATTTGGGACTCAATTTCTTCATTTTAACGTATGAAAATTATTCTAAATGATCTCTAATTGCTCTTTTAAATTCTAAGTTCCATTTTCTTATTTCTGTTTTACATATTTCTATCAGGTAGAGAGTAATGCTTTTAATTTAGTTTATTTTATGTTTTGTATTTTCCTTGAACTGTGAATTGACTGTTTAAAAATATTGAAGTTTAAAAAATTTTTTTCTTCTGCCAATAACACAGTACAAACATTCTCACAATCAAACAATTTTTTCTTCTGCCCGCACTTGTTTACAAGCACTAACACATATACCTATTAGGAATGCCTTTCCTCCTTTCCATAAGGTTTCCTTAATATGCCCATATTTATTGCAAAATTGAAGTGGTTTTACAAAAGAACCAACCTTCAAAGATTCACATGAATGGGGCTTCCCTGGTGGAGCAGTGGTTAAGAATCCGCCTGCCAATGCAGGGGACACAGGTTTGAGCCCTGGTCCAGGAAGATCCCACATGCTGTGGAGCAACTAATCCTGTGTGTGCCACAACTACTGAGCCCACGAGCCACAACTACTGAGCCCACAAGCCACAGCTACTGAGCCCTCGTGCCACAACTACTGAAGCCCATGCACCTAGAGCCCATGCTCCACAATTAGAGAAGCCACCACAATGAGAAGCCCACGCACCACAACGAAGAGTAGCCCCCACTCGCCACAACTAGAGAAAACACACATGCAGCAACAAAGACCCAATGCAGCCAAAAATAAATAAAATTAAATTAAGAAAAAAGATTCACATGAATGGAAAAACAAAGCAGTGAGTATAATCCAAAGTGACACAATTCAAATAACAATTCAAACAACTGATATTTAGCATAGGATTTGTTTATATATTTGCTTTTGTATACAGTTTGCTTTGTGTCCTGGGATTGCATTTTAAGCAAAAAGTGAAGCCACACTGAAAGCTGGCCTAAGAAACAGGATGGTTTTGCTGCTGAACACAGACTTCTTATAGGCCATCTCACTGTTGAGCAAAGACTATACATCTTACCATGATTTGCTCTGACAAATTCCACCTGTTAATTTCCCCTTAGGATTGTGGTATTGCTTTTATGTACATATTTAGGATTTATTTTTTATCGTACATTTGCATGCAATTCTTTTTTTTTTTTTTTTTTTTTTTTTTTTTTGCGGTACACAGGCCTCTCACTGTTGTGGCCTCTCCCGTTGTGGAGCACAGGCTCTGGACGCGCAGGCTCAGCGGCCGTGGCTCACGGGCCCAGCCGCTCCGCGGCATGTGGGATCTTCCCGGACCGGGGCACGAACCCGCGTCCCCTGCATCGGCAGGCGGACTCTCAACCACTGCGCCACCAGGGAAGCCCTACAATTCTTAACTTACCTTGTATCTAGCACAAAGTTGGATACTACCCAAGGGCTGATCAACAGAAAAGAGATAAAAGGTAAAACAAGACTCAAGGCAGATTTATTAGAGAAGGTGAACAAAGAAGTTAAACTGTAATTAAAAGGGAACACACTTCATGTGGCCTGAGGATCTGCCGAGAGTCAGGAGGTATCTGCAAGTCAGATTGTTGGGGAAGGAGCCTCAGCATAGGCTGAAAGTAGAAAGTACATAGAACTGGGGAACACACAAACATGTCAAGAAATAGAATAATGATCTGGGCCATAAACAAATTGTGATCAAGGATTGAGCATATCCCTTTGAGGTAGTTCAGTAAAACATAATTCCACAAAACCTAGTGATATACTATTGTCTGCAAAATACTCTCCCAGCTATGTCTCCCTCAAACTTAGATCAGAGAGCTGAGAGAGCCAGGACCTTGGCTCAATTTGGCAGAATTTCTAGCTTATAATGTGCTTTAATGTCATGTATTGAGTCAGACCTCTGAACTGGAAAACACTCTCTCACACACACACACACACACGCACACACACACACACACACACAACCTACAAGTTGAGTGTTATGCTTTATTCAGGGACCTTACTGAAGACTACAGCCTGGTAGACAGCCTCTCAGATAGCTCTGAGGAACTAACTCTTCCAAAGAGGTAAGAGAGGAGCCAGGATATGTAGGAGGCTTACTGATTAAAAAAAGAAAGAAAGAAAGAAAAAACTGCAGTCGAACATCAAAAGATTACTGCTAATCACAAAAGCAGACATCTCAAGTTAATGATCTTCATGCTTTTCTATGTATGGGAAGATGCAAGAGTCTGGACTCACTGAAATTATTCCTTTGATATGCATCTTATCTAGGAACAGTATCCTACTATTTTTTTCCATCCTGAATTCCCCTCAGGACACCCCAGCAGGCAACTGTAGTGGCTTATGGCTTGATGGCAGGCAACATTCTTTGTCCACAGACCACACACTCTTGTACTTTCCTACCTATGTCTTCATATGGCATTATTCATAGAAAACAATTGTTCTAGCCATGAACACCAGCTTGAGAATGTGTTAAGGACAAGTGAGATTCTGACAGAAAAAAAATGTTTAAATTCTTGATACACATACAAATATTTTAATCAAGATTCTATGAACACTGTTGACTTAGAGATAGCATTTTCTGAACAAAACTCCATTTACCAATTTCATTCTTTGGTCAATATTTCTATATGATGCTTTTAAACTTTCTCCATCTCTTTTTTCATTTTCACTTTGTTAAAATTGCCTTTATTAAGATCAATGCTTTCTCTGTGTAAACTGTACAATGAATAATTGAAAGATCAAGGTCTTTTGTACATATTGAATTACATCAATTATAGTGTCTGCATTTTGCATGTAGAGCTTTTGTGTTTGTATGTATGTGTTTATTAATGCTACCAAATCCATTTTTTCAGTAATTTTTGCAGATCGAAATTTCGTCAGGAATATTTTATTTTTCTATTAATTTTTAGTCAATAACAAATGTTATTACATGCAGTTTTAGCTGCTCTCAGTTATATTTTGCTCCATTTGTTTTTCCTATATCTAATTTTTCTTGAGTCGATTTTTGCAATTCTCAGTGTTCCCATTAGATATTATCCCTGAATCAGTTTTCAACCATCACAAATTTTACTACATGTGATTTTAGTTTACATTATTTCTACAAGTCTAATTTTTCTTGCATCAGTTCTTATGCTTCTTAAATTTACCAACAAGGGTTTCTTATATAACAAGCAAAGGATCTAGGTACACTGCAGAATTAAATTATCCTCAGGATCAAAGCAATGACATCAGCACTTTCTTCTCAGTTGAGGACACAGGTAGTAAACTGGATTAGAACAATCATTTTAAAAAATGATCTATTTTACGCCCCAGCCTAGTAATAAGGGATGCATATATTTCTGAGAATAAAGACAATTCCTAGTCCCAGGCTTAGCCCCAGAAATTCTGCTCTTTCGAAGGGTAAGTTAATCAGCAGTTTTTAATTCATCTGCAGCTTCTCAGCGGCTGTTCACAACTGGCCAGTGAGGAATTGACTGCATTTTCAAAAACTCATTTAGACCATCTCCCCCTTGGCATCAAAATTCAGGGAGATTCATACTATAGTATAATACCAGGGTCCCCAAATAAAGGTGGAGATTTAAGAGATACAAGCTAAAGAACACACTCCTAATTAAAGATGGCAAGTTTCACACAGATATACCTCTGCTTCTTTCCAAAACTTCACTAACCTGACAAAAGGAATAAAAGGCATAAAGGACCAAAAAAAAGAAACAATTTGTTTAACAAAACTCTGGAAAAGGTAAAACAAAACAGCTAATGGTAATTGATGTAAACTGAGATGAGAAAGTTCAACTCTAACTAAAAGAGCAGAAATCTAAGACACACTAAATTTGCCTTGTAGAAACAACTCCCCACCTTTAAGGACTCAGGTATTTGTAGTGTGTGGAACCACTGGGAGTGAGGTAAACGCAGAAGTGAAACAGCAGGATGTTTTTGAAATTCTGCTAAATAAGTAGCTGGACCTTCCAATTTCCATCCTGATTATGTTTAGGAAATGCCTGACACTCCCTTACGCACACCCTCCCAACACCAAAAAAAAGAGTGGTTTATTCTCTGGAAAGGATAAAACAGAGGGTCTACATTGGGGAACCCTACACTGCATAAGTCCTTCCTACCTTTCTGTGAGATGTGAGTAGGTGTGCGTGTTAGATTATACTGTGTGCTCTTTGTAAATAATTCCATGAAGATACCAGGCATGGACACATGTAACAGCTGCAGGTACAATCAAGTTTTCTTGCACAGACATGCTGGCACAAAAGCACAGGCTAACAAACAGCGAGGACATAGAACCACGCATCCTGCCGCATCCATCCTTCCTTCTGAAAGATGTCATTTATTTTAGATATAAATCAACAACCAGTCCACACAGACCTGCTGTTGCTGTGATACTAACACTGCAAATTACTTACTGCATTTTAGGGAATTTGTCAATAGAAATGAAGTTGGAGAAGAAATGTATACAGAAACAAACATTCGCATATGTTAGGAAGTTACTGTTACACTTCTCAAACACAGTCTGCAACAGGCCAAGTAAGAGCTGTACAATGAGGCATGAAAGCAAATACTGAACCCATTTCTAACGCCTACAGTTTTTTATCTGCTCAGCTCAAAGATTTCAGAATACAGTTCATTAATACAGCTCGGGGCACAACTGAGAATCTGCAAGTGTTCTGAATCTACCATCTTCTAGAAACCTGCTGAGCCAGCCACAATTTGTTCACACCTCTTTCCTAGGTTCATTACAGCATGTAAAAATGTAATCTAATGGGCTTTAACTTTGTCCTCAGACACTTCTATTTATTGTCACTTACTGGTACAATACCTTCGGTCAACACCTGCAACAGTCCACTCTGATTTGGAATCTAGAAAGAACATCCCATCTCTCCCTCCCTCTCCTTTTCTTTGAGAAGCCCTGTAAATTACTGGCATTCAAAATAACAGAAATTCTCAATAGCAAAGGTAGATTTGGGTTGCAATGAGAAGCAGATTGAATCTTTGTGTATGAATGCTGTGATTAAGAAACCCAGTCTCTCTGTGTTCCAACACTGGTACTAACACTTAGTGTGTTCAGTTTTCCATCATGATTCTCTCAGAGGTCTGGCATGGTCCTCACAGTCTCCTCTGTTAACTGATTTCTGCAAGTGTGCTATGGGCATAATATGGCCAACACTTTCTTTTCCAATAGTCATGTCCTGAAAGTAAGTGTTAATCTGGTGGTAAAGAGGATGGACAGCACGTGGCCTTGTGAGACATGTGCTTGGGGTCACCTTTAGATCCCAGATCTACCACCTATCAGATAAATCTCAAACAAGTCGTATAACTTCCCCAAATTTCAGTTTCTTCAAGTGGAAAAATGGGAAAGGACAACATTTATCTCATGGACTTAATGTGAAGACTAAATGGAGATCACATGGAAATCACATGGAGATTATTATATATACAGTCTCCAAAGAAACTGGTCCACAGACACACAGTAGGTGCTCAAGATTTAATATGTACTTTCACCAGAAAATAGCTTTGCTGTTAGATGCATTTATGTTGAGCTATTATTGCAGAATAACTATGCCTGACAGGAAGTTTTCAAAATAATAAAGAACTTCAAGTCCTTTCTCCTTCAATTTAGGCGACAAAAAAAATAATATATCCAAAGATTCATCCTCCTCCTTTCTAGTTCCTTGGACAGAGAGGTGCGGCTCCCTCAGGAGAATGGCTCCCACTGGCCACACTGCTGTGTGAACCATCTTGTCTTGCCAGTTAATATGGACAGAAATTTCCCCTTTAAATGTGGTCTCTCATCAGAAGCTGTGCCAAGCCAGTGACATCTCCCTGGCAAGAGAGTGTCTCACGAGCTCCGTTTTCATCATTCAGTGTCAAGTCAATATCAAATTCATTTTAAGAAGAAACCTTTGGAGACTCTTCTGGGGGCCACTCGCCATTTCCACTAAAGCCTGCCTTTGTAAAGCATTTTTTAAAAATAACTTTTCTTACTTCTTACGAGAATTCTTTTCATGTTTCCCTAGAGATATGGCACCTTGGAGGCTGATCCAGGACAGAGCCAGAGATTCAATGTGATACAGAACTTCTCGTTGGCTGCTACCCCTCTTGAGCTTTGACAAAAGAAACAGAGAATGAGGACATGAGAAAGACAAAAGGACCTCCCATTAGGGGTCAGGGATTGATTTTTTGTTGTTTCCTGGAAATCCACTATGAAATGTGAGGGTAGAGAGTTTACCAACAGCCTTTCATACTGAGATATTGCCCTCAGAACTATATCACTGAGGGAAGCATTGGTAAATTCAGCAGATTATTGCCTAAAGCCAAAGTCATGGATATGGAAGGGGGACATACTTTTATAGGTAAACATATGCAAGGATTCAACATTTTGCTGGGAAAAAAAAATGGACATAGAAAAATCAACTATTGGGGGGAAATAAGAGGAAGGCTAAGAAACAAATATTTCTAGGGCTAAATCAGCTAACTGAAGAGCAGTCCATCACTGACTAGGCCCTGTGTGGATGGTGCCTAACAGATAACACAAGAGAACACTCAGACATGGACTTGCTAGGGATACACAAGACTGAAAGTGTCAAAAGTATCAGACAGAGGACATTCACTCACTGGGATTCAAGTTAATGGCCAAAATTAATGACCAGATGGAGTTTCCTGCACTTTTTTTCTTGTGGAAGCAGGGTCCAAATTAAATTTTGTGGAACATAAAACTTACACATTGGGGGAAGGGGCTCCTTAAGAAAATAAAGTCAACAGTAGGAATACAATATTACTAGTGTACCTCCCAGGGGCTAGGAAGGGGCTTATGAAAATGAGAAGCTTGTGAATCATTAGTCCGATAATAAATCCACCTCTGGTTAAGAGTTACTTATGATGAACATGCTTTGCCTTTTGAATGCTTTCTCTGGGCACCATGCCTGCCATATCTTGCTGTAACTTCTCTGGTTGAATTGGGGGTTGGCAAAGAACACAACTGTCAAGTCTGGATTAGTAAATTTGCAATGGCAAGTTTGATATGGGAGGGAGGTTTCATTCTACCTTATTTTGCCATATTAAGTGACATTCAAAGATGTAATTTTTAATTATAAAAATAACATAATAAAAAAGTAAGTTTGGAGAAATGAAGAGATACAAAGAAAAATCACAAGAATCACGCTATTGTATTTCCTTCTAGTCTTTCTCAAAGGCGTGTGGCGGGGTGGGGGATTAACCCAAATCACCCAAATTATATTCACAGCACAGTCACTCTATCAGATGCTGCCTTAGTCTATTTTCTTTAACGTCTTTATTGGAGTAAAATTGCTTTGCAATGTTGTGTTAGTTTCTGCTGTATAAAAAGGTGAATCAGCTATATGCATACATATATCCCCACATCCTCTCCCTCTTGAGTCTCCCTCCTACCCTCCCTATCCCACCCCTCTAGGTGGTCACAAAGCACCAAGCTGATCTCCCTGTGCTATCTGGCTGCTTCCCAATAGCTATCTATTTTACATTTGGTAGTGTATATAAGTGCATGCCACTCTCTCACTTCGTCCCAGCTTACTCTTCCCCCTCCCTGTGTCCTCAAGTCCGTTCTCTACATCTGCGTCTTTATTCCTGTCCTGCCCCTAGGTTCATCAGAACCATTTTTTTTCTTTTTTTTTAGATTCCTTATATATCTATTGATGCTGCCTTAGTCTTATAGAAGATTGGGTAATTGACTTTTCCTTCTCTTTCTCTCCTTCTCTATTGTTTACATATGCTTTTATTTATTTTTGGTAGCCTGGGAGGCACTTGAATTTATAATCAAGCTCAATGTTGAAGTTTTTTGTTTTTAACACAGAAATAAAACAGCTTTAGAATTTTGGACATCAAATCACCGTAGCTTGAAACACTATATTTAGATATGTATGCTGAAAACCTTGGCAGAAATTAACTCCCTGAAACTGAACAGCTACAGAGGCAAACCTTTCCTTAAGGTCCAGGGAATCCCTGACTAGATGATTGGCTGGCTTCTGGAATGGGGTCCTGATCTGTCATTTTTCATCTCTCATTTAGAGGAAGCAGGGAGAGGGACTGCCTTTTACATTAAAAAAATAGTTTAATGTATCAAACAAATACTCCAGAAACAGTAAAAGCTTTTTTGGGTGACTGCCATACTGCCATTCTCCACACAATATGTTTCAGAGATAATATTGTCATTACTTTTTTTTTTGCATTTTTATGGCAAGAAAAAAAAACTAGGCTACAGATTAACTTTGTACAGTACATGAATTCCATTGACTTTTTCCCCCAATTTCTTTTTGAACGTCCAAGTATCTCGGAGA
This sequence comes from Globicephala melas, assembly GCF_963455315.2. NCBI lineage: Eukaryota > Metazoa > Chordata > Mammalia > Artiodactyla > Delphinidae > Globicephala > Globicephala melas. The sequence goes on from NC_083317.1 coordinate 62,805,887, forward strand.
GCGGCTATTTTGTAGAAGCAGAATGGTGTGGTCAAGAGAGTATGCATTACATGTAAGGAACCTTGGATGTTTGTCCTAATACTCCATTGCTAGGCTCTGCTTTCTCATTTTTAAAAGAGGCAGATTACTCTTAAACAACACTGAACATTCCTTCCAGATTTAACATTCTATGATTCTTTGATAGGTTTATATTGTCACTCTTTTCTTGATGATTTTGAAGTATTATCTTGGCAACCGTTAGATTATATTGCTTCTCTTTGTTCAGTGTCACAACTGCCGAATTCAGCATCTCTCATTCAGCTCAGCTGATGGTATACTTTCAGGGCAGCAGAGTATACCCATATCCTACATTCTCTCTGCAGCCAGGCCAGTGAAACATTTCTGCAGGAGTTCTTCCTGCTCTCCAAAGACCCTAAGCATTTTTGATGGAGATACAGACATGAGTTAAAGTCAATAGTCATTCAACACTTTTTTTGGGGCACCCACTCTGTGCCAGGAAGCACTGTAGGCACTAGGGATAGAATAATGAACAACACATGTAGGTTTTCTCTTCTCATAATTTCTTAAAGTCTAGTGGGGGAATGTAGACATGGATCATGGATCAAATCATATAAATAAATGTGAAAATACAACAGTGACAAGTGCCACCATGGAAAAGTACATGCTGCTTGAAAATCTATAATGTTATTTGATCTGTTCAGGGATGTCTAAGAGCCTTCCCAAGAAATTAGTGATTAACCCAAGATGTAAAGGGTGACTTAGATTAAAGAACAAAAAGGAGAACGAAAGGAATCTAGGTAGAGGTCATGTCGCACAAAAATGCCCTGTGAAGGCAGAAAGTAACATGGGCACATGGGGCTAAAGAAGACTGTGGTTGGAAAGTAAAAGAAGAGCCTGTGGGAGATGAGGTTGGAGGCCTTGGTAGAGGCCAACTACACAGGACTCTTTTGACCCAGTTAAGAAGTTTCATCTCCATCCTAAGAGCAAAGGAAACCAGGGGTGGGACTTCAGGAGCATGACTAGATTTACTTACCAATCCCCTTTCACTTGACAAAGAGTCATGTAATAGCTTTACTGTTATTCTAAATTCTGCTCTGGACTGATAAACCCAACTTTTCTTGAATGTCTCATTTCTGTATAATATATCATGGGTCTAGACAGGACAGCGCCAGGGGGACAATCAGAAGCTCTTATTCTCTGGTTTATTCCTGTGTTATTTATGTTATTGAAATGGATTTTGACATCTGAAGGACAGTCATAGGACCCACAGGATTCCCAAAAAGCAGACTCACAGCTCTGCCAGGTGAGAGGAAATACAGCTGTGTGTCCCCCAGGAGCGTTCTTTGATGAGACTGCAAGTGCTTGCCAATACACCCAACAGAGAGGGCTGGAAACTCCCAAGTTATTCCAGTAATTCATCCTCAGCCCCTGTGATAGTTCTATATTTTCTTCCATTTCTCAATTAAATGTACAATATCATCTTTATTCCTAGAAACTGTATCAATTCCATAAGAGGTTCCCATTCCTGCTAACTAGCATCTCGCCATCACACAGACATCATTCAAAAACCGATGCCTCAGCTCATTACGCACCAGGAAGCCTACAGCCTTCTGGCTTAGAACTTCCATTGTTCTTGCGTAGTGTTAGGGTATCTTAATCAGTAGCCCTACCCCCACCTTCCTCCAACCCTGCCTCTGTGGTGATTCTAGATCAGTGAAAGGAGGAAAGCCTGGACGATGGGACACAGCTTGATACCTAGCTCTTCAGCCTTCTCAGTCCCTGTTTCCTAAGGCCACACCAACAGAACATTTTAGCAGGCAACATTCAACATTATAGTGTTTCAGATAATAAAAGTAATCGGACTTCGAGCCAGTGATGGCTCTGGTTAGTGGACAAAATAGAGGTTTAAGACACCTCAGACTCCCAGTGAATATCCAAAAGGGATTCCATTCCCTTTATTCTATGCCTAAGCCCACTTACTGACCTGACAAGGTTGGGAATGCTGGACTTGACATCAGGGAACAGGCGCAGGGACAAGAGATAAGATTCAGGAAGATAGGGTAGGGGGAGCAGGTAGAATGTTGGCTCCTGATCCTTATAAAGCTGTATAGCCTGGTCAATGACAAGAGTTTAAGTTAGTCCTTTGTTCCTTTGTGTGCCCCACGAGATCAGAGTACTACCACTCTACAAAGAATTGTTCCCTGACAAAATTAACTGTCTGGTACTGGAAAAGAACATCAGTCTATTTGCATAGCTTCAGAAGGCTGTAGTGGTGGTAACCTCCATTAAAACATACCACCAATAACAACAAAAATAGAGAAAATGCACAAAAACTTGATTATGCTGTGCAGGAATACCCTTTTTTCCCCCACTTTTGGGAAAAGGGGATTAGAATACAAGGGAGCATATGAGTACAAATGGAAATGTCTTGCTACTGCTACTAGAGCTTTGCACGTTTTCTTCTATTGTTCCTCCAAATGAGGTTAAATGGATTTTATTTGTTTACAGATGGCCTCAACAGTTCAGCCATCGCCTTTTTTCTCTTATTCTTTCTCCTCTTTGCAGTTTTTATTAAAATGAAAATAGAATGGTTAGTGGCTGTGATCATTAGCTTGCGGAAGCTGGCTTATGAAACAGATTGTTAGTGCTGTAAACACACGCCGAGGAACTCTATCGCCCAGCCCCTGATGTAGCATGGCAATTCTCAGGGAACGGCTTAGCCTAAGCAGTGTTTGCCGCTATTCATAAATATATAATGACAGTGATCCTTAAGTATACTTCACCCAAATCACTCACTCCTGCACTAGTAATAATTGTACACCAGGAAAAAGCAGTGAGATGTGGATGTTCTAGGCTGTTTATAATACTAGCTATTATTCAAATACTATGTCATTCACCCTTCACGGCTAAAAGGCTAGTCTCCAGAATCTGGAAGAATTAATTCACTGCTGTGGACTTTCAAAATGTCCGAGGTTAAAGGAGAAGAGAAGAGAAAACAATGATATCAGGAAAATGGCATGAGTAATGAAAAGCAAAACACTGTAGATGTTAGATGAAAAACGTAGTTTTGTCTAAAAATTCATAGAGGTTATAAAGAAAACCAAGAGAGAAATATATTAAAAAGATGCTCTATTTAGTTACACCATGGAATTAAAAATGAGTAAGTGGAAATACATACTTTATCTCTGGGTAACATTTCAGTAATAATGATAATGTTGAGTAATGATAGCATTCTCCTCTAAATTAATCTATAAAATCAGCACAGTCTCAACCAAAGTACCAAGATGATCTCAAGGTTTTTTTATGGAAGACAAAAGCAGGTAGAAAAGTCAGGATAACTGAAAAATAATAATAAACAGAAACTGGCACTACTAAATATTAAAACATATTAAGTTACAATATTTAAAATAGTTTACACTGGCCCAGATTATCAGAGAACAATGGAAAAGCAAAATCATATATAGAGATAAATACCTAAAGGGATTTAGTATATGATAAAGGTGAATGTAAAGTAAATTATGTAGCAAATGTTGTTGAGACAACCTACTAGTGGCTAAAAAAAAAACTGTTGGATCACTTTTCTTATATCTTACATGAAAATAAATCCCAAATAGATCAAAGAATTAGTAAGTAAATAAACAAAAAGAGAAAAAAACAAGGTTATATAAGAACAAAAGGAAAATATATGATTTTTTTCTTAAATATCTGAGGTAGAGAATTAAAACCAAAAAATATCATAAAATATTGATAAATTTGTACAAAAATTTAAAACTTCTATCACTCCCAAAATAATCACAAACCAAGTCAAAAGAGAAATGATAACGAGGAAAACTATTGCCAGCCCATATGATATTCTAAGAACTAATACTTTTAATCTTAAAGAAATTTTATACATAATTTTTTTTTTTTTTTTTTTTTTTTTTGCGGTACGCGGGCCTCCCACTGCTGTGGCCTCTCCCGTTACGGAGCACAGGCTCCAGACGCGCAGGCTTAGCGGCCATGGCTCACGGGCCCAGGCGCTCCGCGGCATGTGGGATCCTCCCGGACCAGGGCACGAACCCGCGTCCCCTGCATTGGCAGGCGGACTCCCAACCACTGCGCCACCAGGGAAGCCCTACATAAAATTTTTAAACTATGTATTTGATAGGAAAATGAGAAAATGACGTGAGCAAACAATTCATAGTAACACGAAACACCGGTGCTCAATTAACATAAAATGTTCAAACTCACTCATAATTAAAGAGCTTTAGCCTAAATGTTTGACCATCTTTTACAAATCAAAATGGTAAAAATTTTAAACTTTGATATTACCTAATGCTAAAGGGATGTATTGAAACACTAGATATATCTTGGTGGAGGTTTATATTGATGCATTTTGTGCAGCCTTTGGCCGTATCTATAAAAATGTAAAATCCACCTATATTCTGACCCAACAGACTTCTAGAAATGTATCCTACAGAGATACTCACCAAGTTTGCAAAACACATGTATAAAGAGGTTCAGTGCAACATTCTTTGTAATAGCAGAACAAAACAAAATAGAACGAACCATATGATAAAATAAAAAGCTTAGAAACAACCTAAATCCATCAAAAGAAACCTACTAAATCACCATGCAGTGACTAAAATGAATGAAGTAAATCTATTCATAATGTATACTTAATGTCCTAGCTGCAGTATTGTGTGAAAAAGAAAATATGTAACAGTATGTATAGTTCAATCCCATTTCTGCTTTTTTCTCTGAAAAATATAAATTATATGTGAGCTTCTAGAGTTAAAGAAAAGCTAAACAATACTTCTTTTAGCTCATACAACATCCCCGGTAAGTAATGTTCGGGAGCCTCAAGTTGCCTCCAATTTAAAATCTAAACTTTAAGGCCAACCAGTAATTCCTGCTCCCATCTATCCAAATCTAATTTGTTCAGCCACAAGGACATCCAGCTGAAGTCTCTTAACTCTCCAAGTGTTTGCCTTCTTTAGATTCCCAGGGACAAATGAGAACACAAAACAAGCAAGGAGACAGAATTAATTATTTATATCGGAAAACATGTGTTACAGATCTATGGATGTTATATGGCAAAGATGTCTGAACAGCAGTCTATAAACAACTGCAGTTTTAAGTACCCAGTTATATGGGTAAAAAATAAGATCTATCAATATAATCAATACATAGATCCTGCTAAGTCTATGTAACTCAGTTAATTCCTAAAACACCAACCTGTTCAAAGGTGGATGACTGCAAGGCAGTGTGTACTTTCAAGCAACCTGAGCTGGCATATCTTTCTCCAATGCTACAAGAACAACCAAAAAACATTTTGTTTGAACCTGAAGGAATCCTGGGTAAAGCCGTAGGGAAGCCAGTCCATGCTGCTATGCCCTTAGTCAATCGAAATGAGGGAGTGGAATAAAGGGATCTGAACTGTCCTCTGAAGGATGTTACTTATTCTCTTCTCTGTGCTCTATCTATGCCATGTTCCTACCTGATTTTTATAGGCAGTGGAAATTTGGCATAAACTTCTAGGTTCCAGATACACAGGTTCTGAAATTTGCTGACTTATTGCCTGCTGATTTGGACAAGTCACTTAAACCCTCGAACTTCAATCCTCTCATTGGCAAGCTATAAAGCCTACGGCCTAGATTTTTGAAAAAGATTAAATGATAAGAAAAATATAAAGTGCTTGGCAGGGTGCCCAGCACATATTAAATGCTCCCAAAATGCTATTTTTATATATTCTTTCTAGTCATCTGTTTGAAAAAATTGTCATCTAATGCAGGGTTTGTCTGATGTCTTTCTTTTATTCCTACACCTACCACTCATAGAAACTGTGAAACATGATAATGGGCATGACCTTTGATTCTATGTCTCTTTCTTTGTGCTGTTGGTCCTACGTATCTCCCACAGCATTGTAAGCAATTGTAGTGCACGGGCTGCACACACTGTTCTCTTGATTTTCTCTTACCAGTGCGTACATGCACACACACAGCTAATTCCCAATGATGTGGTTGCCTTAGCTCTCTAACAGCTGGAGAGATGCAGCATGTCTAGGTTACAATATTTACTGCCTGTGTCATACAACTGAGTAACTAGTTAACCAGCTATCCAAGGAAGAAAATCACAGGTTGATCAGAAATTATGGTAACAGTTCCTGTGGGTCGATTTCAGAATTCACCGTCTCACTCAGCGTTTAGCTCTTTCTCTAAGAGAGACACTGTGGTTACATGTCATAATTCCCCGTCAGTATATGGGCTGTTGTACAAATGGATGCAGTAAGTAAGGAAGACACTGCTTACTTCCTCAAGCTTGGTAAACATCATACCAGGAGTGTCATCTTTACTAAGAGATGTGTAACAATCATGGAATGTTTGCAGGATAAATAAAGGTCTCGTTAGTTGGATGCTAAAGCAATTAACCTGTAGAGAGCCAATAGGGCAACAAAAGAAAAACCACTGAATTAGGCCCACATTTAATGTCACTTATCGTCAGTTAATCCCAGCTAATAAAATAGATGAGGTCCTACTTTTCCTTATGGAAGAAGTTAAAGCCAATTTTTTAAGGAACTGTGACACTTCCTAAATGACCATGTCAAGGAAGTAATTGAAATCACAAAACTGGTATTAGAAACCACGGCTACAGTATCCTGTGGCTGTTTTGTTTTGTTTTGCTTTTCCCATTGGTGGCTCCAGAGTGTCTAAGCAGGAAGGGATTTCAAGGCCTCCTGGTTAGAAGAGAAGGATGAGGACCTGCCTTGCAGTTGTCTGAGCAGAGCGAGCACCCTTCTTGTGCATCTGGGGTGACGTGTCAGGGGGTGTTCTGACAGAGACACCGCTTAGCCACGCTGTGACACCAGCACATCATATTCCCATGCTAGGGGATGGGGGATGGACACAGACTTTCATAAGAAAAACTTGTAACTGTTTTTCTGAACCATCGGAGTAGCAGCAGATAATCCCTGAACTGCTTTGGGTAGAGTCCTTTACTATATAACTAAGTTTTCTCATCAATAAAGGAGTTGGACGAAACCAATTCTGGTATCCTGCAATTCATTTATTACTAAAATGTCATTGATGTCTAAAAACTGGTAAGATTTTATGACACTAAATTCTCATTCTGGAAACTCTATTTCCAGCACACACACACACAAAATCTACAGCAAAGCTTATGCTGAGGGGTTAGACGGTTCCTAGGTAGGCAGGAGAACACAGTGGGGAAGAGCCTGGCTTAGTAGCCATAGTCCGGGCTTCCACACAGTGCCACCACTCCAGCTGTGTGCCCTCGGGCAAGTCCCTCCACCTCACTAAGCCTCAGTTCTGTTACTGTAAAATGGGGGCAATGGTCACTACCTCATGGGTTGTTGATCTGGTAGGTTGTAAGTACTCAGTGCTGTTTGCTATCATTAGTAAGGAGCCAACAGAAATACATGCAAAGGCAATTGAAGGAGGGTGAAATTCACATTTTATGGACCAAAAGACCTTTCTGAATCAGTATCATATTTACAGAGGACATTTCCTCGTCAAGTATAACCAGCTGCACGTTTATATTGCACTCCTAATATTAAGATGCTCATTTACTATTTAGTAATTAGCAGCAAGGTTATTGTAGTAACTTTCCTCTAGAAGGATCCTTCTCTCCTGGATTTCTAAAAATAAATAAACTGTGCATCTGATTACGGTGCATCTTATCACCTCACACAACAGATACCACTTTGCTTTCTCCTTTTAACTGCAGTGAGGTCACCTCCTGGGTTTGTGGCATAGCAGTGGTTGCCACCGAGATGATAGCTTTATCAGCAACTCTGCTTTGCAATGACTTCACAGCAAGGTTACCAAGAAGCAGATGGGCTATGAAGGAGACAAACCCCTTGTCTAAACACAAATAGCATTGATAATTAATTAGCTGAAGCAGCGGGGGAAATTATGAACATGTGTGAAAGGTAAAAGGATTTCTATTTATCACAGATTTGATAGTTCTATTCTTCTACTGCCAGAGGAAAATCACATCCCTCCTGCCCTGGGGAATGTTGCATGGTACACTGAATAAATGTGGCACTAACTGGTTCGAGTATGCTGGGGTTCACTTTCCAGACCCATTGATTTCTTGGTTAAAGTAGCAAAGATAGTTGTCTTTAGCCACTGTACTTTTTTAAGGTCCAAAAAAAGAGACTGTAAAACAAAACCAAACAAAACTACCTCAGATTACTGAGATGATTAAAGGATCACAGTGTCAACTTATGTCAATTTCTAAAGGCCCGATTTGAACATACAAAGCCTCCATTTGAAAATGTGTCCTTCGATGATAAAAACCCTTGTATTAATTTTGGGACTGGGATAACAAAATACCACAGACTGGATGACTTAAGCAAGAGAAGGTTACTTTTTCACAGTTCTGGAGGATAGAAGTCCAAGATCAAGGTCTGGTTTCTTCGAGGCCTCTCTCCTCCGCTTACAGATGGTACCTTCTCGTTGGAAACTTACACAGTATTTCCTCTGTGCACACACATCCCTGATGTTTCCTCCTCTGCCCACATTTCCTTTTCTTATAAGATCAGATTGGATTAGGGCCCACCTTACTGGCCTCATTTTAACTTACCTCTTTAAAGGTCCTATCTCGAAATACTGTCACATTCTGAGGGGCTGGGGGTTAGGGCTTTAACATATGAATTTGAGGGGGACACAATTCAGCCCATATAGGTCTTACTTTATCATTTGGATACATGTAAATTACCTAGCACTGCATAGAACATCTTTCCTAACCAGATCTCCACCTCTTTTACAGCATTTACCTCCAGGAATATCACCACAAGCAGCATAGAGTAGAAAGCACCCCAGATTACTAGAAGTTCTGCAAATACCCCCATGCACCTAAGTGCCCTGCCTTTGCCATCTCCCTTCACCTTCCTTGGAAACTTTCATTCGGCCTCTTTTCAGATAACATTTCTTCGATGGCTTCCCTGACTATTGGCCACCCCTAGTAGGGTTAATAATCCTTTCCTCCTTTGCACATAACTTATTGAAGTGCTTCTCATTGGTCTAACTATGTTGATGCAAGTCTGTTTCTCCTAGGAAATGGTGAGAGCTGAGTGATCAAACTCACATTCTCATTAATGCTTCTATCGCCCATATTGTCCTCAATACACAGAACTTTGAAATGTTTTCTGTATGCCTGGGGACAAAGCAGTTGAACACTGTAAGGAAAAAAAATAAGAAAAGAAGGTGTATATTTTTTAAAAATACCATCCTTTAGAACCTACCAAATGCGTGGGTAGACAGATATATGTGTGAAAGCTTTTCTCCCAAATGCAGGTCATTCATAAGTCTGGGCTCTTCCAAGAACATATTTTAAGTTCGGTTCACAACTCATGGTCAGTCCTCTTGCGCACTAGCTCTGCTGATGGCTCCACTGTGTGCGGGTTGGGCTGATTTTTTTAAAAGAGTTTTTTAAATTGAGGTGTAGTTGATTTACAACATTACATTAGTCTCAGGTGTAAGACATAGTGATTCACAATTTTTATAGATTATACTCCATTTAAAGTTATTGTAAAATATTGGCTATATTCCCTGTGCTATACAATATATCCTTGTTGCTTTCTAATTTTATACATAATAGTTTGTACCTCTTAATCCCCTATGCCTAAATTGCCCCTTTCCAATTCCCTCTCCCCACTGGTACTCACTATTTTGTTTTCTCTATATCTGGGAGTCCGTTTCTGTTTTGTTATACTAATTTGTTTAATTTTTTAGATCCCATATATGATAACATAGATTATTTGTCTTTCTCTGTCTGACTTATTTCACTAAGCCTAATACCCTCCAGGTCCCTCAGTATTGTTGTAAATAGCAAAATTTCATTCTTTCTCATGGCTGAGTAGTATTCCATTTTGTGTATGTGTGTGTGTGTGTGTGTGTGTGTGTGTGTGTGTGTGTATCACATCTTCTTTATCCATCCATTATTGCATACGTATGTTGCTTCCATATCTTGGTTATAGTAAATAATGCTTCTATGAACATGAGGGTGCATGTATCTTTTCGAATTAGTGTTCATTTCCTTTGGATACATACCCAGGAGTGGAACTGCTAGATCCTATTGTAGCTCTGTTTTTAGTTTTTTTGAGAAACCTCCATACTGTACTAATTTACATTCCCACTAACAGTGTACAAGGGTTCCCTTTTCTTCACATCCTCATGAACATTTATTATTTATAGTCTTTTTTTTTTTTTTTGCAGTACGTGGGCCTCTCACTGTTGTGGCCTCTCTTGCGGAGCACAGGCTCCGCACGCGCAGGCTCAGCGGCCATGGCTCACGGGCCTAGCTGCTCCGCGGCATGTGGGATATTCCCAGACCGGAGCACGGACCCATGTCCCCTGCATCAGCGGGCGGACTCTCAACCACTGTGCCACCAGGGAAGCCCTATAGTCTTTTTGATGAGAGCCATTCTGACAGGTGTGAGGTAATATCTCATTGTGGTTTTGATTTGCATTTCTCAGATGATTAGTGATGTTGAGTATGTTTTCATGTGCCTGTTGGCCACCTGTATGTCTTCTTTGGAAAATGTCTGTTCAGGTCTTCTGCCCATTTTTTAACCAGGTTTTTTATTTTTTTGATATTGGGTTGCATGAGCTGTTTATATATATTGGATATTAACCCCTTATCGGTCATATCATTTGCAAATATTTTCTCCCATTCAGTAGGTGATCTTTTTGTTTTGTCAATGGTTTCCTTTGCTGTGAAAAAGCTTTTAAGTTTAGTTAGGTCCCATTTGTTTATTTTTTCTTGTGTTTCCTTTGCCCTAGGACAGATCCAAAAAAAAAATTGCTATAATCGATGTCAAAGAGTGTTCTGCTTATGTTTTCCACCAGGAGTTTTGTACCTTCTGGTCTTACATTTAGGTCTTTAATCCATTTTGCATTTATTTTTGGATATGGTGTAAGAAAATGTTCTAATTTTCTCATATGTCTAGGCTCTTCCAAGAACGTATTTTGAGTTGGTCTCACAACTCATGGTCAGTCTTCTTACGCACTAGGCCTGCTGATGGCTCCACTGTGTATGAGTTGGGGTTTGAAGTTTGACTCTTCCTCCAGTGATAGGTGCCTAGGAGTGCATCTCACAAGAACTGTCCCTAACACCAGTGATAGTCAAGGAGTGAACACTTGCTTCACTATTCTATCCACAGCTCCTTGTGTGGTCAGAAGTTAAAAGTTAGGGGTAACCTCCTCTCTGTCAGCTATACTCCCAATGCTTCAGAGCTGCGTTATCTCTAGGATCTTAGGGGCTTTTGAATCAGAGAAGATGGCTGCATCCAGTTGCACTGTCTTGCCCTATCCACTGGATTGGAGGAACTCTGCTGTACCCTATATGGCCTGGGATACTGAACAGCAAGTGGTGTTTTGAAAAGCAAATGAGGGTCCTTCTTAAAATGTTCTATTTCCATAGATTAGGAAAAGGTCATTGACATAATCATCCCAAAGTAACAATTTCTACTCTTATTTATTTATTTATATTTTTGGTGGCATTGGGTCTTTGTTGCTGTGCACGGGCTTTCTCTAGTTGTGTCCAGCATGGGCTGCTTTTCGTTGCAATGTGCAGGCTTCACATTGCTGTGGCTTCTCTTGTTGAGGAGCATGGGCTCTAGGTGCGTAAGCTTCCGTAGTTGTGGCACGTGGGCTCAGTAGTTGTGGCTCGCAGGCTCTAGAGTGCAGGCTTGGTAGTTGTGGCACATGGGCTTAGTTGCTCCACAGCATGTGGGATCTTCCCAGACCAGGGATCGAACCCGTGTCCCCTGCATTGGCAAGCAGATTCTTAACCACTGTGCCAGCAGGCAAGTCCACAATTTCTACTCTTAAAACAAATTCCTGATTACTTAATCCATGGGTCTTGAACCTTGGTCAGTTCTAGGGAAATTGGCTCAGTTTGCCATCCCTGGCTCCTCATTTTGTGCTTGTCCTGTTTGTCCTCTGTCACTCAGGTAGACTACTCTGCTCAATGATCTTTTCCCTCACTTCTTTCTGCCCTAATTCAAGTATTTCATTCATAATATATGTAAGTGACTGCACATAGTTGACTGAACAGCAGGTTAAAAATATTGTCTCTCCTATTATTCTTGCATTAACTGTGGTCTAGTTTCTGAAGTTATAAGCTAACTTCCAAGTGTCATCAAGTGATGGGATTTGGGAAGGGAGAATATACAGATAGATACCTTTCAATTGTTTTTGAAATTATACCATGTATCTTTTTTTTTTTTTATACCATGTATCTTTCACTGGCTCTATCTAGCATTCAAGAATATTCTACCATAGGATCACAGAGCTTTAGTTATAAAAAGGACTTTTGTCCTTACCCAGGGTCTTTGAACACATAGGTCCTTGAGATATTTTTAATACTCAGCTCAGGTTCATCCAAGATGAGACTACATAGTTTAACACGGTTTAGTTAAAATATCACCCTTTTTTACTTGGAATTGGAATATGAACTCAGTGTGGCAACACTTATTATTATCACACACGTCTGAATCTCTAATGGAAGGTTCTATGTCTTTGAACAGTTAAAAATGGGAGAACAATTTAATTATTACTTGATTAATGTAGTATGTTTGGTATGAAAATATTCCCAAACATAGGGTCGCGATGAAGAATGAAAAATGGATACTTGGTAATAAAAACGTTAGGAGGCTATAATTTAGTTCAAAACTTTATAAAAATGAAATACTAACAATGATGATTAATGTGTAAGTGCTCACTATATTCTAGTCACAGAGATAATATCATTTAGTTTCACCTTGCATTAAACAAACAAAAAACAAAACAAACAAACAAAAAAGCTCAGAGGACAGGATTATGATTCTCTTCACACTACAGATGAAAAAAGCTTAATATTTGGCCTGAGGAGGTTATGTGGTTTTTGTAGATGTCATGCTAATCTAAAGCATTGTAATTTTTCACATAGTTGACATGTATCCCTACTATTTTATGCTTTATGACACGTTGTTTTAAAACTGTCTTCTTTAGGAAAAATGAATACGTTATTTATTACTTTATTTCATATATAGTGTCTACTTGCCTGATGAAAACACTTTTTCCCTTCGTAAGTATAGTAGCAGGATACAGCTCTCCTAATATAGCTCTCGCCCCCTTCACCACCTCATCTGTAACAGCCTCTTTCTCTGCCTTCTTGGTAGAAAGCACTAAGGGGGAAATGATGTATTATTACCTGTCTGGTAGGGATTTTAATTACATGAATAACTGTCTATCTGCAAGGAAAGGGTAGCAATCCATTCTTTCCTCAGTCGGGAGATGATAAGAATTTTGGGAAGTGAGATGAACTTTGAGATGGTTTAAAATGAATGACCTAGAGATTGAATGAGTCATGTCCACTATCTGATTTTCTCAGAGAAAATGACTAATTTCTCAAGCCTGCAGACAAAGAAAATTAAATAAACAACAAATTTTAAAGATAAAGTGAAAAACACTCCAGAAACAAAAGGATATGTTCAGTGTGAGCCAGCTGTCACATTTTTAGCCTTTCCATCTGTTGGTATATGTTAGAAAAAGAAGGCTAAAACCCCAAACTACATCTAGCCCATTAGCTGGGTAATTTGATTTTCATGTATTTGTGAGCTGGGGAGGCATGCTTGCCTCTCTGTTTGTTTAAACACTGAGGCTGGCAATTACCCATGTTCCCTTAAGGTGTTTTCTGGGACCTCACTGAAAGCATTAGCACTATGCTAATGACCTGTGCTGGGCATGACTCACGTTGAAGTAGGAAGGGTGGCAGAAAGATGTGGCCTTTCTGTCTAGAAATATCTTTATGAATACAACTAATTGAACAGATTAGGAAAACAAAGTTGTTGGAGAGATGATCAAAATGGTTCTCAAGAAGTTTTCTTGGTGTGAGACACAAAGAGATGTGGAAAACCAAAAACTTAGAAAAAAGATAATAAACAACATGTAGAATATCACAAAGATTATTTTGGTTATAAAGAAAAGCACCTGCATCTTCTTCAGATTTAAACCCAAATTTGATGTCTCAGGGGAGATCTGGAATATCTCCACAGAGGCCCCTCCCTCAGTCCCTCTCACAGCTGTCGTTCAATTGATAATATTTCTATCACATATTTAGGCTGCTGAAATGCATTATATTGTTGCGGCTGAAATCAAATGGGGCTCTGAGGGTCCCAGTGAATACAGATATGCTGTGCTCTGTCAGGTTCCTGCTGGTCGTCCCCACTGAGTGATGCCCTTGCTGCACCCTTATGCTTATTTAGGATGGGAAGATGGGTGGGAAGACAGAGCAAGAATCTTTGCCATCTGGACTGACTTGACTGACAACTCCCACAGTCTTAGCATTCCAGCATAACAGAGTTTTTGAAGGGATACAGAATAGACAACTTGAGGGTTTTTTTCACCTTAGAAAAATGCAGAAGTAGCGGGCCAAAGATTGCTGCCTTCCTTGTTATTTCCATAGGAAAATAAGAAGCTTTTCCTCTTCTGTGTCCTTGAGGCATGTGATATTAGCACCAATATTAAAGGAATAAGTATCTGGGTAGTGTTTTTCTTTTTTTTTGGAGGAGGGAGATAAGTACTTTTTATTTTCCTGGTTGGAATTCTCTATACATTTCTCCTGTATATTATCATTGACTTTTTGAAACAGCATTATTGAGGGATAGTTAATATATAAAACAACGGCACATATTTAATGTGTATAATTTAACGAGTTGGGAGATTTGCATACATTCATAAAACTGTCACTACAATCAAGGTAATAAAATACCCATCACCCCTAAAAGTTTCCTTCCACCCCTTTGTTTTTTGTTCGTTTATGTTGTAAGGACATTTAACATGAATGTCTGTTTTTCTTTAACCCACACCTTCTCCAAGTTATCCTAACTTTCCTGCACACCCCTATACTTACCAAAACAACACACTGAGAGACCTTCAAGATGGTGGAGGAGTAAGATGTGGAGATCATACTCCTCCCCAAAAATACATCAGAAATACATCCACATGTGGAACAACTCAAACAGAACACCTCCTGAATGCTGGCAGAAGACCTCAGACTTCCCAAAAGCCATATGGCTGACAGAGTCTTCGTGCTCTGGCCAGGTGTCAGGCTTGTGCCTCTGAGGTGGGAAAGCCAAGTTCAGGACAAGCATCCACCAGAGATCTCCCGGCTCCATGTAATATCAAATGGTGAAAGCTCTCCCAGAGATCTCCATCTCAACTCTTAAGACCCACATCCACTGAATGACCAGCAAGCTACAGTGTTTGCTAGCCAAACAACTAGCAAGACAGGAACACAAGCCCAGCCATTAGCAGACAGGCTGCCTAAAACCATAAGGTCACAGACACCCTAAAACACACTACCGGATGTGGTCCTGCCTACAAAAAAGAAAAGATCTAGCCTCATCCACCAGAACACAGGCACCAGTCCCCTCCACCAGGAAGCCTACAAAACCTACTGAACAAACCTTAGCCTCCAGGGGTAGACACCCAAAACAATGGGAACTACAAACCTGCAGCCTGCGAAAAGGACACCCCAAACACAGTAAGTTAAGCAAAATGAGGAAACACACAGCAGATGAAGGAAGAAGGCAAAACCCCACCAGACCAAAAAATTGAAAAGGAAATAAGTAGTCTACCTGAAAAAGAATTCAGAGTAATGATAGTAAAGATGATCCAAAACCTTGGAAATAGGATGGAGAAAATACAAGAAACATTTAACAAAACCTGGAAGAACTAAAGAGCAAACAAAATGATGAGCAACACAATAAATGAAATTAAAAATTCTCTAGAAGGAATCCATAGCAGAATAAATGAGGCAGAAGAACAGATCAGTGACCTGGAAGATAACAGAGTGGAAATAACTACCACAGAGCAGAATAAAGAAAAAAGAATGAAAATAATTGGGGACAGTCTCAGAGACCTCTCGGAAAACATTAAACACAACATTTGAATTATAAGAGTCCCAGAAGAAGAAGAGAAAAAGAAAGTGACTGAGAAAACATTTGAAGAGATTATAGTTGAAAACTCCCCAGATATGGGAAAGGATATAGTCAATCAACTCCAGGAAGTACAGAGAGTCACATACAAGATAAATCCAAGGAGAAACACGCAAAGACTCACATTAATCAAACTATCAAAAATTAAATAAAAAGAAAAAAAATATTAAAAGCAGCAAGAGAAAAACAACAAATAACATACAAGGGAATCCCCATAAGGTTAACCGCTGATCTTTCAGCAGAAACTCTCCAAGCCAGAAGGGAGTGGCAGGACATATTTAAAGTGATGAAGGGGAAAAATCTACAAACAAGATTACTCTACCCAGCAGGGATCTCATTCAGATTTGACGGTAAAATTAAAACCTTTACAGACAAGCAAAAGCTAAGAGAATTCAGCACCACCAAACCAGCTTTACAGCAAACGCTAAAGGAACTTCTCTAGGCAGGAAACACAAGAGAAGGAAAAGACCTACAATAACAAACCCAAAACAATTAAGGAAATGGTAATAGGAACATACATATTGATAACTACCTTAAATGTAAGTGGATTAAATGCTCCAGCCAAAAGACACAAAATGGCTGAATGGATACAAAAACAAGACCTGCATATATGCTGTCTACAAGAGAACCACTTCAGACCTAGGGAAACATACAGACTGAAAGTGAGGGGTTAGAAAAAGATATTCCATGCAAATGAAAATCAAAAGAAAGCTGGAGTAGCAATGCTCATATCAGACAGAATGCACTTTAAAATAAAGACTATTACAAGAGACAAATAAGGACACAACATAATGATCAAGGGATCAGTCAAAGAAGAAGATATAACAATTATAAATAATTATGCACCCAACATAGGAGCACCTCAATACATAAGGCAAATTCTAACAGCCATAAAGGGGGAAATCGACAGTAACATAATCATAGTAGGGGACTTTAACACCTCACTTTCATCAATGGACAGATCATCCAAAATGAAAATAAATAAGGAAACACAAGTTTTAAATGATAATTTAAACAAGATGGACTTAATTGATATTTATAGGACTTTCCATCAAAAAACAAGAGAATACACTTACTTCTCAAGTGCTCATGGAACATTCTCCAGGATAGATCATATCTTGGGTCACAAATCAAGCCTTCATAAATTTAAGAAAATTGAAATCATATCAAGTATCTTTTCTGACCACAATGCTATGACACTAGATATCAATTACGGGAAAAAATCTGTAAAAAATACAAACACATGGAGGCTAAACAATAAACTACTAAATAACCAAGAGATCACTGAAGAAATCAAAAAATACATAGAAACAAATGACAATGAAAACACGACAACCCAAAACCTATGGGATGCAACAAAAGCAGTTCTAAGAGGGAAGGTTAAAACAATACAATCCTACCTCAAGAAACAAAAAACATCTCAAATAAACAACCTAATATTACACCTAAAGCAATTAGAGAAAGAAGAACAAAAAAAAAA
Source organism: Globicephala melas (assembly GCF_963455315.2). Lineage (NCBI taxonomy): Eukaryota > Metazoa > Chordata > Mammalia > Artiodactyla > Delphinidae > Globicephala > Globicephala melas. Next base: position 62,823,355 of record NC_083317.1, read on the forward strand.
AACCCAAGGTTACCAGAAGGAAAGAAATCATAAAGATCAGATCAGAAATAAATGAAAAAGAAATGAAGGAAACAATAGTAAAGATCAATAAAACTAAAAGCTGGTTCTTTGAGAAGATAAACAAAATTGATAAACCATTAGCTAGACTCATCAAGAAAAAAAGGGAGAAGATTCAAATCAATAGATTTAGAAATGAAAAAGGGGAAGTAACAACTGACACTGCAGAAATACAAAGGATCATGAGAGATTACTACAAGCAACTCTATGCCAATAAAATGGACAACCTGGAAGAAATGAACAAATTCTTAGAAAAGCACAACCTTCTGAGACTGAACCACGAAAAAATAGAAAATATAAACAGATAAATTACAAGCACTGAAATTGAGACTGTGATTAAAAATGTTCCAACAAACAAAAGCCCAGGACCAGATGGTTTCACAGGCGATTTCTATTAAACATTTAGAGAAGAGCTAACACCTATCCTTCTCAAACTCTTCCAAAATATAGCAGAGGGAGGAACACTCCCAAATTCATTCTACGAGGCCACCATCACCCTGAAACCAAAACCAGACAAAGATGTCACAAAGAAAGAAAACTACAGGCCAATATCACTGATGAACATAGATGCAAAAATCCTCAACAAAATACTAGCAAACAGAATCCAGCAGCATATTAAAAGGAAAATACACCATGATCAAGTGGGGTTTATCCCAGGAATGCAAGGATTCTTCAATATATGCTTATCAATCAATGTGATACACCATATTAACAAATTGAAGGAGAAAAACCATATGATCATCTCAATAGATGCAGAGAAAGTTTTCGACAAAATTCAACACTGATTTATGATAAGAAACCCTCCAGAAAGTAGGCATAGAGGGAATCTACCTCAACATAATAAAGGCCATATATGACAAACCCACAGACAACATTGTTCTCAATGGTGAAAAACTGAAAGCATTTCCTCTAAGATCAGGAACAAGACAAGGTGCCCCTCTCACCATTATTATTCAACATAGTTTTGGAAGTTTTAGCCACAGCAATCAGAGAAGAAAAGGAAATAAAAGGAATTCAAATTGGAAAAGAAGAAGTGAAGCTGTCACTGTTTGCAGATGACATGATACTATACATAAAGAATCCTAAAGATGCTACCAGAAAACTACTAGAGCTAATCAATGAATTTGGTAAAGTAGCAGGATACAAAATTAATGCACAGAAATCTCTTGCATCCCTATACACTAATGATGAAAAATCTGAAAGGGAAATTAAGGAAACACTCCCATTTACCATTGCAACAAAATGAATAAAATACCTAGGAATAAACCTACCTAAGGAGATAAAAGACTTGTATGCAGAAAACTATAAGACACTGATGAAAGAAATTAAAGATGATACAAACAGATGGAGAGATACACCATGTTCTTGGATTGGAAAAATCAACACTGTGAAAATGACTGTACTACCCAAAGCAATCTACAGATTCAATGCAATCCCTATCAAACTACCAATGGCATTTTTTACAGAACTAGAGCAAAGAATTTCACAATTTGTATGGAAACACAGAAGACCCTGAATATCCAAAGCAATCTTGAGAAAGAAAAATGGAGCTGGAGGAATCGGGTTCCTGGACTTCAGACTATACTACAAAGCTACCGTAATCAAGACAGTATGGTACTGGCACAAGAACAGAAATATAGATCAATGGAACAGGATAGAAAGCCCAGAGATAAACCCATGCACATATGTTCACTTTATCTTTGATTAAGGAGGTGAGAATATACAATGGAGAAAAGACAGCCTCTTCAATAAGTGGTGCTGGGAAAACTGGACATCTACATGTAAAAGAATGACATTAGAACACTTCCTAACACCATACGTAAAAATGAACTCCTCAAGGATTAAAGACTTAAATGTAAGGTCAGACACTGTAAAACTCTTAGAGGAAAACATAGGCAGAACACTCTATGATATAAATCATAGCAAGATGCTTTTTGACCCACCTCCTAGAGAAATGGAAACAAAACCAAAAATAAACAAATGAGACCTAATGAAACTTAAAAGCTTTTGCACATCAAAGGAAAGCATAACGAAGACGACAAGACTACCCTCCGAATGGGAGAAAATATTTGCAAATGAAGCAACTGACAAAGGATTAATCTCCAAAATTTACAAGCAGCTCATGCAGCTCAATATCCAGAAAACACACAACCCAATCCAAAAATGGGCAGAAGACCTAAATAGACATTTCTCCAAAGAAGATATACAGATTGCCAACAAACACATGAAAGGATGCTCATCATCACTAATCATTAGAGAACTGCAAATCAAAAGTACAATGAGGTATCACCTCACACCAGTCAGAATGGCCATCATCAAAAAATCTACAAGCAGGGCTTCCCTGGTGGCGCAGTGGTTGAGAGTCCGCCTGCCGATGCAGGGGACACGGGTTCATGCCCCGGTCCGGGAAGATACCACATGCTGAGGAGCGGCTGGGCCCGTGAGCCATGGCCGCTGAGCCTGCACGTCCGGAGCCTATGCTCCGCAATGGGAGAGGCCACAACAGTGAGAGGCCCGCGTACCGAAAAAAAAAAAAAAAAAAAATTCTACAAGCATTAAGTGCTGGAGAGGGTGTGGAGAAAAGGGAACCCTCTTGCACTCTTGGTGGGAATGTAAATTGAGACATCCACCATGGAGAACAGTATGGAGGTTCCTTAAAAAACTAATAATAGAACTACCATATGACCCAAGAATCCCACTACCGGCCATATACCCTGAGAAAACCATAATTCAAAAAGAATCATGTACCACAGTGTTCATTGCAGCTCTATTTACAATAGCCAGGACATTGAAGCAACCTAGTGTCCATTGACAGATGAATGGTTAAAGAAGATGTGGCACATATATACCATGGAATGGTACTCAGCTATAAAAAGAAACAAAATTGAGTTATTTGTAGCGAGGCGGATGGACCGAGAGTCTGTCATACAGAGTGAATTAAGTCAGAAAGGGAAAAACAAATATTGTATGCTAACATATATATATATGGAATCTAAAAGAAAAAATGGTTTTGAAGAACCTAGGGGCAGGACAGGAATAAAGACACAGACGCAGAGAATGGACTTGAGGAGACAGGGAGGGGGAAGGGTAAGCTGGGACGATGTGAGAGAGTGGCATGGATATATATATACTACCAAATGTAAAATCAATAGCTAGTGGAAAGCAGCCACATAGCACAGAGAGATCAGCTCCGAGCTTTGTGACCACCTAGAGGGATGGGATAGGGAGGGTGGGAGGGAGACCCAAGAGGGACGGGATATGGCGATATATGTATATGTATGGCTGATTCACTTTGTTATAAAGCAGAAACTAACACTAACACACCATTGTAGAGCGATTATACTCCAATAAAGATGTTTAAAAAAGACATTAAATTCCATTATACTACATAGGGTAGTTATCTATCTATCCATCTATCCATCCATCTACCTATCAATCTATCTACCTACCTACCTACCTATCCATCTATCTATGAAAATAAGTATATGCTCAAATATCTGCCTCTTTTAAATAATACTCAATACATTGAGATTCGATCACCACTAAGAATTTTGATTGTTCATTACTATTCATTTATCCACCCTTACACTTATCATTTATTTGACATCTATTATGTGCCAAGTACCTGGGGACTAGTTTCTGGGGACCCAAAGATAAGTATAAGAGAAAGGAAGCTCTTTTTCTTAATGTATTTGACTGAAACAAAATGTTATCTGTAGAAACATCTTTTAAAATAGGAACTCGTATCTTTAGCCTGGTCACTCTCTTTCACCAAGCAAGTTATCAGTTGGCCACTATCAAGCAAAGTTTGTGGTACTCTCTTTGAATTATTCTCTTCTCCACCATCCCCTTAAGAATCTGCCCTTGATTCTACATCTACATGAATTTACTCCAACCTTCCATAGTCCTTGTTTCCATCTTCTTTTTCCTCTGAGTTACTCCTTCACAGATTTTCACTATAGGCAATGAAAATTACCTTCCCTGAATTTCTGGAATCTAATGCTAGATCCTTTATCCTTCCTTCTCATCACCCAGCGTCGCAATTTAAGTCTAACTGGCACAACTTTTCTACCCCCTTTCTATCTCTGTTTCTCCATTTCTGTACAATTCTTTTGTGTGCCTTGTAAAGGAGAAGTTTAAGGTGATATAAAATTATAGGGTATAACAAACCACCTACTGTCAAATTTCCTGTAAGCTGGTAGTAAGGGTTTTGCAGAGCATTGCTTCTTAATAACATAAGAAAACATGCCTTAGGATCTTTGACCTACATGGATTTTCATATATGCAGGTTTATAGAATCTCAAGTCTTTAGAGCTTTAATCTACTTTCACCAACTCTTTTGGTTACTGCACTGATAAAATTCTGAATCATTCTCTGCCTCTGGCCTCCATAAGTCAAACCTGTGAGGCAAGAGAATAGGGCTGGTACCCTAGTTCACTGCTGTTTCCCCCTGTGTGAATCATTTATGCTTAGCCATGTAGCTACGCCTCTTACTCCACTTCTGGTGGAGACCAGGAGAAAAAGGAAGAAGGTCAATTTATTCTTTAGTCACTCTTTAGAAAAGGCAAAAATAAGAGAGACATGTGGGCCAGTTTAAAGCCTTCCTACTCCAAGTGTGGTCCACTGACTAACATCATCTCCATCACCTAAGAGTTTGTTAGGGATGCACAATGTCAAGTCCCGCCTAAGATGCACTGAATGAGAACCTCCATTTTAATAAAGTCCCCAGTGATTCATATAGACACTAAAATTGAGATAAAGTTAAGACACACTGGCCTAGAAGGTGATTCTTTCTATGACAAAGGACAGAGAAAGAAAGTAGCTCACAAATTGGGGTAAAGAAACTTTCCCTTGGAGACAAATAGGGAGAAAATGATGGAGGTTTGAAAAGAGGGGAGTTTTTTTGTGTGTGTTTCCATCTCATATCACCACACACACACACACACACACACACACACACACACACACACACACCCCTACCTAAAATTTTCCAGCCCACTCTGGATCTCAGCTGCTAGGAGTTACTCTCAATTGATTGCTAGGTATATATAACGTCTGCATCCTACCTGAGATGTTCACATAATGTCCTAAGCAGCAGGAGAATAATCCTTAACCTTCTTCCTTAGCCCAAGCATTAGTTTTGATAGAGGTCGACTTCCTAACATTGCCTTCACTGGGCAAGGGTTAGGAAGCTCACTGAAAGAAGATCTCTTTTTGATTATTTGAAGCAAGAATCCAGCAGTGCTATTTTTCCAGAAGTGGTACAGCTTTCTCTTAATCATCTGGTCATTCTTCATATGGCTCCATCAAACAGAGGATTGCTGATTTTCAGGGTTAGAAGGACCCGTCCATTTTCTTATCTGATGCTGAAATTCCTGCCACAAGACAGCTAGTCATTGCCCAGCTTACGCTTGGATGAAATAAATGACAGAAAACTCAAAATTCATGCTTTTATGCCATTGTGCATTCAGTGACATTGCAGCTGCCTCGCTGCATTATTTGAGAATGCAACTTTCTACTGATGACATTTAACACCCTCTTCTTAGTCTGGGGTGCTTCTCTTACGAACAGTTAAGCTTCAGAGTAGTGAGGCAGGAAAGGGAAAATTCCCCTCACAAACAAATCCTTTTGCCTAAATAAAAGAATATATAGTACTCATAAAGATGACAGTTAGAGCCCAGCGTGAGAGAGATACATTTCTCACGCTAATAATAACAGTAATAACAATAGTAATAAAACACTCTCTATGACCTACCATTCCAGAGAAAATATTTGCTATTAATATTATTGTTATTGTTATTATTGTATTACTGCTAATAATAATGATAGGTTACATGCTAAGAGACTGGGCCTTCAGTGTAACTAGCTAAGCATATTTAGGGCTCCCCGAAGGCATTTCTTCAATTAATAAAGGAGACCGACAGATCTTCTCACAGCCTACTGCCAGGTGCCAATTGATTGCCTCCCTCTAATAACTGTTTAATTTGCTTTCCTGTACTAATCATGTCACACAAATTGTTGGCCTCTGTCCCTCACTGACAGAGCGGATGGTATTTCAATAGGCCAAATGGCACTGCCCACCCACCCCCCCGTCCATCCTCCCTCCTGCTCTACTCCCATCCTCAGCCTTTTCCATCCCTGCACGCCCTCCTCCCTGCCTGTAACCCAGACAGATTCAGCCACTCGTTTCTCTGGGAACCCATCCAATGACAATGAGAGAGTAAATCGGTCAGACCTCTAGAGCAGCAGCCGCAGGAAGAAAGAAACATCCCCTTGCCGTGTCTCATGACCTCTCTCCCCGCTGAAAGAAAACTCATCAGCTCACAGCACGAATTAGCATGGCCTCATTATAGACAGAGAGTGAGGGTCATAAAAGGCCCAAATGGGAACAAGGTGGTTTGAAAAAAGAAATCAAAGTCCCATGAGCAGGGGAAGTTGTACCAGGGTGACAGAAGGTGAGGGGGGATGGGAAGTAAATATGATGAAAACACATCAGTGGAAGAGAACATTGACATGCAAATGTTCGAGCTTATGATTCGACATATCAGGGAACCCAGGACACAATTACACTTGATGACTGAGGTGTAAATCGATGTTGGCAGTCACCACCCCACGCGTTACCCATAACTCCCCCATCTTGCTTTTGGTTATGCCAGTGTGTTTTGGCTTCTTGCTTTGCTTTCATCTTTCTGTCTCACTAAATAAAAGGCCTACAAAGAATCAAGCAGAGATATATACATGGAGGTTTAAAAATTTCCCCGTGTACCTGGTGCCCTGACACAGCTACGTCTCTCAGCACGCTGTTCTGCCATCTGAGTGAACTGCCCTTCACACTTCATGTGAATGATCAAGGATTGCTACAAAGACTCCACCTCCCACGTGGAGCTTTCTGTTCCTAACCAGAGCACGCAGAGACTGCTCCTCCCATAGCAGTGCTCTTCCACTTTGCACCTATTCTTCGCTAAGTAAAAGCAGACCCTTCAGTCCTTCACACAAGACTCTCCACACTATAACCTAAAACGTACTTTTCTATTCCACCTCCTACCATCCGTCCACACTGATCCTACGACCACATTCTACTGAACCTCATGCTTTCCTCCCCTCTGCACCTTGTCTTTGCATTTCCTTCTATCAGGAATCCCTCTCCTCTAGTGTTCAGTAACCCAGCATCCCATCCATCAGAGGCCAGCACGTAAACAAGCTCCTTCTTAAAAATGCTACAGGATATGATCTCTCTCTGTTAAACTCTATATCATTTGTATCACCTGCAAAGATATTTAATTTTGGGGAGAGATTAAAAATTACTTGAGGGGAGATACTTTCAAGACTCTCTGAAAAGCCCCCTTAGAACTTTTTTTTTTCTCTCTCTCGGCCCTAATAGTTTGCTTTGACTGCCTCAAGGGACATTTTGTCATAGGTTTACATAGAGAACTTCACGGCAATCTGAAATGTGGAAATCTTTGTCAGTTTGGATTTCAAACAGGGAGTAACTCCCCACCGCAAGGAGTTTACAATTCCCTTGTCAGGGAGTACAGAGAATGTGGATTTTATCAATGGGAAATAAGCCAGCAAAGGGTAGAGGGATGCAGGGCATCAGGAGTGTAGAGAGACGCTGTGGCACTCAATCACTTCTGCAACCAGTAAGCAGATAATATTGGAGGAAAGCAAGGCCTGAAGAAGGGTTTTGTTAATACAGATTTGGGACCTAAAGATCGTAGTGTAAGCAAGGACCTCTGAACCACAGCTCAATACCAAGCTAACACTGATTATCTAAATGAGACACATTAAAAGGAGAATGTTTGTGGAATCAAAGCCTAAATACTTCCAGATGACGTCAGTTACTAAAACACAACTTGTCTTTAGAGTGTCTGCTAGGTGCCTGACGCTGATATTGCGACCAAGCAAGCACATTTTGAAGGTGGGGGACTCCAAAGGGGTCAAGGAGGAAAAACAAAAAGGAAGGAATAAAAATTCAAGAACTCTGCAAAAAAACAACCAACACGTAAACAAACTAAAATCAAAAACAAATCATTTAACCACATGAAGATTACACAGAAGGCAGCAAAGAAGTGTCCCTCCTCCCAACTGGCAGAAAACCTCATTGCCACTGCCACCATCCTAGTTTACACACCGTATTGGCTTGCTGGGATCAATGCAACGGTCTACTAACAAGCTCGCTGGCCTCAGCCTTGTGCCCAATGAGCACATCCACACAGAGCACGCTTTCTGACGAAAAGCAGCTCGCGGCATCACCATCCCTATACCTTGCCCCAGTCCCTCTGCATTCAGCTCATCCCCTCACTCGCGCAGTACTTATTCCGCCTTTACTAGGCACTAAAGGCACAGAAATAAAGCAGGACAGGCTTGATCCCTGCACTAGAGGAGAAACTTTTCCCGTAATTAGGGATCACGTCCAAATGCCTTGATGTGGCACACTAGGCTCTCACATTTCAGAACTTTCTTATCTCTCCAACCTCCTGGACTACTTCCCTTTGGTTTCTGTACTCCATTCTTAGACTCCTGCATTCTTACTTACTTTTGGTTCTCTGTTAGCATTCTCCATACTCTCTTTTGCCTTCCGTCTTTTTCACATGGTGTTTTTTGTGTTGAAATGCCTTTCCCCTCCCATCTTCCCGGACATTCCCCTGGCTAGCTGCTACTTCCTTCCAGGATACCCTTTATCACCCTCTGTCTTCTGTTTGTGTGTCAGCTCCCTCCACTAGACCGACAGCTCCCTGAGAGAGATCCCGTGTTATTCACTGGTAGATAACTCCTGTACTCAGCGAATGATTTACATGGGTGCTCAATTATCATCCGTCCAGTGAACTAATTACAGTTTGACTTTGTGTTTCTACTAGACTGAGAGGAATAGATTCAAACTGTGCCGAGTGCAGGGACTTTGGTTCATGACTGTCTCCAGCTTGGTGAATGCCAGGCACAGAATAAATATCTGTTGGATGAATGAATGAAAGGATAAATTCAACTACAAAAAAAAACTGTATTCAAACTATGTCCACACAAGTGTGATTAGAACCAAAACTGGACATTACACATCCTTTTGATCAAACGGAAATCCGGAACATTCTCACAAGGGATTAAATATCTTAAGAAAAATGTTATTAATTTTTGAATCGTTTTGGGGTACTCCAATTTCGCTTTTTCCTCACATGGCACAGTAAAGGCACTGGAGTTGAAATTGTGAGACCCTTTTCACTTTTACATCTGAATTACAAAATGCCACATCCAACAGCCTCGACCAGAAGCAAGGCAACATTAATATTAATGCTTGGAAGGGCCTGCAGTATGGCAGCAGGATGATTTAAAGAGAATAATCAGGGACTGAATCTTACTAAATAAATCCAAGGTCCAATTTGTTTAGTCTCTCACCCATATTTTTAAAGGAATATTAATATTCATTTTAAAAGGCAAATCAATACAGATTCTGAACTGCTGACTGGGTAGATGTAAAGTGGAAATGTTTCTCTTGTCCCCAGCAGCCTCCTAGCTAATCTCCTTTTTCCCAGTCTGTTGCTACTTTATTCCATATATAGATATGCAGGGATACCCTCAAAATATCACTCGGGAAGCATTTACTAACTTTTTGCCATCACGTATCTAGTACCACCTGGCTATCGTGGGGACACAGACCACAGAAGGGCCTTTCTTTGTCTTCAAGGGATTTACAGTCCAGATGGGGAGAGGAAGCATCCTCTTAGATCAGGCATCCAAAGAATATCAAGTGTATTCTAAGATAGTATGGTGAAAACTATTTTGAACATGTAATTTCTACCTTTGCAAATCTCCCATGATCCTCTCATGACCTCCTTCCACCCCAGTGTAGACACTCTCATTTTTTATATGTATGTATATATATTATATATATTGAGGATATCTAATTATAGAATATAGAATATTATATACAGTTATATGTCTAATCTCATTTAATCCTCATAACAACCCTGAGCAGTTTATAATATTATGACCATTTTACAGATAAAAGACCTGAGATTTGGTTAAATGACTGTTGCAAGATGCTACATCTAGGAAGTGGCAAAACTGAACTTAGAGTTCAGTTCTGCCTAATTATAAACTTCTATTCTTTCCACCGTGCTCTTTTTCCATCAGTTGTCATCTACTTCCTTTGGCATCACTCTATCATTTCTTGTTATGTCCTAATATCTCTGTTCTACTGAGACCAAGTTGATCTACTTGGCACCTTTGGAACAAATTTTGCTAAACTGTGTTTTCGTGTGTTGTCTTGCCCACCCATCGCCGTGAAAAACTTAGAAGGAGTCAGCACAGCAAATAGGTTCAAGGTGTAATACCTGAAAGCAAACTGTCCCATATTCAAATTCTGACATCACCCTTTGATAGGTGTATGACCGTGGACAAATTACTTTACCTATTTGTGTTTTCTTATTTGTAAAATGGAACAATAATAATAGTATCCACTAGTGTCCTTAACTTTACCTTTGATAACATGCTGGTTACTGTATTTTATTTACATTAGTGATTTAGGAAGAGCCATCTAGATGTATAAGTCTTAGGCAGTTATAGCATTGAAGACTCAAAAAAATGGTTTGAGGATAAAAATTTTAAATGCCAAATTACCTTGCCCGATAGAAGATAAAATAATGATAATTATTTAATGATAGAAATAGAATTAAACTTGTGTGTATTTTAGTACAATCCTTTCATTTAACACATGGGGAAACTGAAGCCCAAAAAATAATTTTAAAAAATAACAACTGTCCAAATTCACATATCTGGTGGAGGATCTCTCATGAGCAGTTTCTGAGACTTTAACTCATTTAGTCCATAGATGTTGTTCCACACTCTCATCACAAAGATCAGGCCCCAAACAGCCCTGGCCCACTCCTTTGCCCCATTTTTAGCCATCTCTCCATTGGCAAAAATGCTGGTACCTTATGAAGCCCAACTGAGCTTTCTGAACTGGGTCTTACGATTTATACTGGCTTTAAATTATTTCAAATTATTTTAATGAAATACATGTTTTAACCATGAGTGGAAAATCTAGTTTACCTCATTTCGATAAATATGGTCCTGGCACCATATGCTAGATGTTGGGGATAATAAAGTGGAATGAACATCAGGGTCCCGGCTCTCTTAAGCTAGTTCATCAGGTTTTACATCTCACCTGGGGAATTCTCTTTTCTTTAGTTAGGTTACCTTAATAAGACCAAAACAAACATTTACTGCTTGAATATCAGCATATTCTTTTGTCTAATTGTAGGGAAAAATAAACAATGAGAAAAGACTTCAGGAATTTAAGAGTTCCATGTTTCTAGGAGCTCCTTTTGGCACCTTATTTATTTCATAAACTTAAGCTCCCTTCCCAGTCGTTTTTCTTCTCAAATAAAATCTTTGTTTTGAATATTAACCAAGATTGTAAGACTATGTGTCAGTTTCTAGAGGCTATAGAAAACACACACACACACACACACACAATGCTCTCTCTATATAAAGCAGATTATTTATATCTCAGAATATGTTTTCAACAATGAGATATTGCAACATTTGTAGAATTTAGGATCTAGTGCTAGGTCTTTGATGTTCTTCAATGTAGGTACCATAATAATATAATAGTCACTATCACTAATTTTATTTAGTCTTTACAGATCCCATGCTAAGAACCTTACATACATTATCTTGTGTGATTCTTACACATTAAAATGCATTATTATCCCAATTTTACAGATGAGACAATTGAGGCCGAGGCCATATAAACCTTCCCAAAGCTATGTGGTTTCTACACGGTAGAACTGGAATTTACACCCAGGTCAGTCTGACCAGGATATATGCATCTTTCTAGTCCCCAGGACCTTTTTTGCACAAAGTAGGTCTTCAGTAAGTCCTTACTGAAGCACTGAATGCTGAAACAGTAGAAGAGCAACAAAAATGCTCTACTGTGAAATAAACTAGAAAAGCTTAGCAACCAGACTTTGAAACAGAATCCCTTGCGATCAGGTCCATATAGATTTGTGAAACACCCTGAAGCAGCTTTGCAGAAACTGCCCAAACGTGCAGCAGTGAATTCTGAAGGGGTTATGAGCACATTTTTATTGCTACAGAAAAGAAAACAGAATTTTTAGTCATAATTCATCTAATAATGCAAGCCAAGTTTTGCTCTACTGAGATTTCAGGGGAAAAAAGAATTTAAAAAGTATCACAGATAACCCCTGTACAAAACTTCCAGGTTTGGACCCAAATGAAATGCCATTGTTTAATAAGGGGAACTAGGATACCAAATGCTATTAGACTCCATGTATAGTTCTCCCAAGCCAGCTCATGCTTTCAGAGGACATCTGGCTCAACAGTTTTAGTACCCCCATCACCATCACTAGCTTAACATGGACATGCACACATACACACCATTTTGATATGGAAATTTTCAGAGTTATATAAAGGAATTCATTGTTGGTCCTATACTTGTGCTTTTCAAAGTGTGACCCACAGACCAGCAGTATCAGCATCACCGGCTCTTTATTAGAAATGCAGATGCTCAGGCCTTATCCCAAATCGAATGAATCAGAATCTGCATTTTAGCACAACCCCCCAGTCATACACATAGACAATCATTTCAACCACTTGATTTTGCTGGTACTCTGCAGCAGTCCAGTTGAATCTGAGACTGAACCAAGGCCCTGCAACCTTCTTCCATGCACTGTGGCAATGCAAGGGTCAAGGAAAGTACCCCCAGGCAATGATGAAGGGGTCACTTTTGATGGGCAAGTCCTCCATTTTGCATCATTAAAACACATCCATTGCATTCTTTAAGATGGTCACCTTTTCTGTGAAAGCATTTCTGATCCACCCTCCCATTCTAAAGACATTTTGCATGTGTATATCTATGTACTAATTTATTCAAGCTATAGTACCACAGTATGTTTACAGAGTTTCTATTGCTTTGTACTTAATCTCATGATTAGCACCTTTCAAAGTCCAGAACATTGTCACCTACCCTTATTTAATCCCAAAGGGGAAGGGAGGGGATCTGAAGGAAAGTAAGTATTGAAAGGGAATTTAGAACCAAATCTACTTTGGCCTTCATTTCTTGGGTTTTGGTTTTAGACTTCCTAAAGAAAAACGATTCTTGGCTTTCCCATAATTACATGAGGATTCTTAACCTTTGTTCCTGATGGAAAATCAAACTGTATGAAGGAGAGTCATGTTTAAAAATGGAAAAGAAGCACCGCTCTACTCCACTGAGCGCGGGCTGGTTCAGCAGATCTGCAATCATTCCTCATATCAGGGCTTGAGACTGGTTTGTGGACACGGCCACAGCTGTGCAAATTGTGGAGTGGCGACCAGGGGACAGAGAGCTCTGTGCTTGTCTCCCGTGGCTTTTGTTTCATTTAGGTCCCCTGCCCCAGGAGCTTCACTTTGCAAGGCTGAGGGGAGGGATAAGATGTTCAAACTGTACTTCACTCAGAAGCACAGCATTTCTCCTCACACTTAGGGCACAACTGAAATAGGGTTTTAATGTGAAATTTGCCTTAGGCCAGCAGACTGTTCCCAAACATCGAAAGCATCAGTTTGCCTTCTGTACACTGATGTGGTTATAACATTGTATACAATTGCAAGGGAACTCATATCCTGTCCACGTCTGCCCTTCTCCTCTCTCTCCTGTTCCTCCCTTTTTTTCTGTTTATATCATCTGGCGCTGCAACACATACCTTGCTGCATGCAGCCCATGCCAATCAGACATGTTTATGATGAGTGGTGAGTGTGGGTGGGAAGAGGGAAACATTTCTATGCTAGACTCAGTGGGCTCAGATCATATGTTGATTTTTCTCTTTCTTAAAAAAAAAATCCCTTTAAAATTTGGGGTGAAAGGTAAGCACATGGCAGACTGGATTTATTTACTCAGATGCTATGCTTGATAATTCTCATCTTTAAATCATCTTGTAGCTGCACTTCCAGCCTTTCTGGACATCAATATTAATGTTCCCAGCTCCTGGCAGTAGCTGGTAGAGGTGGCATTTCATAATTCAGATGTAAAAATTAAAAGCCGAGTGCTAGAGGGGGTACACAGTAGCAGAATACATCCATCCAATATTTACTGAAAGCCCTTCAGAAAACCAGCCTTTCCCAGCTCTCCCATAGCAAGGAAATGCAACATTAACAGCTAAATAATGGTGGCCGAGAAATTCACTCTCCCTCCTTCCTTGAAAAAAAAAAAAAAAAACTATAAAGGGCACAGGATGGTTCCAGAAATATTTTCACTTTGAAGATCTTCAATCAGCACCCAAGGGGAAAGGGCGTTGGCAAATCCCACCTGAGACAATGCTTCACCAACAGGTGCATGAGAGTCAATGGTCCTCTAGTCAGCAGAGGGCTGACATCACCAGGTATCCCATCAACGTGCCCCTCATGATTATTGGTAGAGAACTCCACGGACAGAGGTCTCACGATGCCACTTATTCATTAGTCATCGGTGCCATGGCCTTATTTCCCTTTTTGTCAAAAAACTGTTCCCTTCATGTCTTTACGTTGTAGGGAACCTAGGTTCTCAATTCTCTGCAGAGAGAAAGGCTGGCTCATCATTATTCTCTTCATATTTTTCTCTTCTTTCGAAAACAAGTAGGTCCCCACATATGAAAAGATGTATGTACTTGGAAAGAGCTTAAGAATGATCATAACTAATTATAAATTAAAATGAATGTTTACTAAAACAAAGTAATTAAAACAGACACTTCACCATAAACTCATCATGAGACGTCCATCCAAGCAAAGAAAGAAAACTAGTCTTACTTTATCATCATGTCTTACTAGAGCCATCCCCTTCCACCAACTGCTGATGCTATTTTAGAGTTGGAACAAATAAAATGAAAAGAAAGCAGAAAAAGGGATAAAGTCTCCATCAACTCCCTCATCTCTCCCAGTGGTTCTTGTTTCTTTGTTTGGGGAGGTTTTGTTATTTTTTATTTTGTTTTTAATATCTAGCTCTTTTAGTAAAGAAGAGAATGTGGCCTCTTGTCAATTCTGGCCAAGGTTCTACATTCTTGGCCACTTCTTTTCATGATTTAAAATAGTCTATTTCAAAAACAGAGCTGCTTTCTATAGAAAGTCTGAGCCAATGTCTACATCCAAATAATTATTAGAGAACTGATTTGTGAGGAATTTCATAGTTACTTATAAACCTCTATTTCAAATGAGGTTGCTTTTTCTAAAAAGGATATATGCCGTGACAGGTGTTTTCACAATGTTGCTGTTGTTTTTCCATGTATCCTAAAATAGGTAACTGCCTCTTGCCTGAGATTCACTTCATCCTGGTAATTTCTGTCCTCCTCACTGCTAAAGTGATTTTTCTAAAGAAGAAAGGCATGCATTGCTTCTTAAAAGAGTTTCTTTTTCCTCTGTCTTCTGTCTTCTTATTTTCTTTAAGATATGCTGAAAACGCATTTTTATTCCCTATGACTCCAGGCCCGTAAGCAGCTTGTTTGTTAGGCCCTACTGGGGACAGAGTACAGACTAATTTTCATAAGTTGCAACAATTCCAAAGCATGAAAAAAACAATAATTTTTTTTAAGATCAAAATAGGCTGTCCATTAGCCCGTTGTAAACCTGTATGCAGAATGTCTTTACATTTTAGTTGCTTTATTTCTAGCATAGCCAGTCTCTCAGTTAAAGGAACACTTTCTAACCTGTTTCTTCAACCTATCAGGAATGAGAAGCCAGGGACCAGAAGCTATAATCTCTACAGGCTGTGTTCTGCTAACCAAAGCCAGGCAAGGAGGTCAATTCCATAAAGCACTACAAATATTTGTGTGGTTCAAAGGGGCAAGGAGGTGTCCCTGGCTAGGAGGAAATCTATAAACAAGACAGACAAGAGATTTTACAAAGCGTAGCAAAACAAAATGGGGGATGGGTGGGGGAAAAGGGAGACAAGGAAGGTTTGAGTTCAAACTTGGATTTAGATTTTATATGAGGACAGCTCAATACAGCTGCAGCGATGAAGCCCTGTTATTTTTTTTTGCAAAGGCCAAAAAAAAAAAAAAAAATGCCAGACTTCCAACACTCTGCAAGATGCTCCTGCCTCATCTCGGATTCTGTCTCCTCCCACCACTCACACTGGCCTATTTGCTGTAGCTTCACACTCCTCGGGCACCACAGCAGATGGCTCACCACCCACGTACTCTTCAGGATGTGAAGGCAGAGGAGAGACATCCTGGTGTCTCTTGCAGTGGGGAAGAGGAGGAAAAAATAACAAGGCCATGCTTACTGGGATTATCTCGTCCACTCGTACGATTTCTTTCCTTCCTTGGATGGCTTTGTGAGTGTGATACTTTTAAATCACGTGAAAGGCACCATTCTCATTATTTGATGAGCTCGACAAACTTTGCCCCTATTTCAGGGTATTAAGTATGAACATGGAGTCTGAAAGGCCGTGTCTAGCATTGCTTGGCTCCAGTGGGCATATTTTCCTTCCACAATGATATAAGGCTGTGGGGATGTATTAGTCTCCTGAGTTCACTTGTTTAAATAAAGTCCCCTGCCCTTCCATGCAGGCATCAAGGAGCACAGCAGGCAGCTGCCACTTTAGGGATCACTTCAGCATTGCTGCCGTCTCTTTCCGGCAGGCACATCTTCCCCCAGCCTCCCAGAAGTGCACTCCACCACCATCCTGGTCCTGCTGCAACAGTAGTTAATGAGTTTTCTGTGTTTCAGTAAAATTTGGGGGCAGTTTCATCATCCATGGAAACAGTGGGGAGACTGGCAAAGACATGCCATCATTTTCTTGCATGTGAAGGGATTAAATGGAAGTGAACCCAGTGGTACAGCAGGGTTTTCAAAATAATGGGCACCATGTCTTTTGTCAAACAGTCTAATTTGAGGGTCCACAAAAAAGTGTATCAGAATTTGCATTAAAATCCAGTAGAAATGGTTCTAGAAAAAGAGAGTGTAATGGTAGAGAGAGAAAAGGTAAGCAGCTGACTTATCAAGATCTTCCCCCACAGTTGGGATCACCTAGAATACGTTTTTATTGTAATAAAGGATCGGATGTGCTCTTGAGCTGATAGGGGTTTACTTTCACTGTTGTTTGGCATACTTATAATTCCAAGCACGGCTCAAGTCAAAACAGAACACTGTGAATTCTCCACAAATCATGCTTTGACTCAACAGGGAGGCTGTAGAGCACAGGGTTCTAGAGCCAAGAAGACCTGACCTCATATCCCAGCCTCGACATTTACAAACTTGGTGACTTTGGACACTTTACTTAACTTTTCTTAGTTTGTTTTCTCTTCTGTAAATGGGAATAATGATTGTAATTCCTGTTAAGATTATTGTGAGGATTAGGTGATATAATGTCTAATAGGCCACTGCATGGTTCTTTGACATTTAGGAACTGTTCAATAAATAGTAGTTTAAATTAGCTAGAGGACATCTCATATTTTCCAGCCAACATTCCTAAAAGCTATAGCTAAAATCTGCCTTAAACCCTATTATTTTCTTTCAACGTTGAACAAATAATGAAGGGGTGGAAAACCATGTCAATTATAATTTTATTATAAAGATATTTATTCACTATTGAACTTGATTCTTGATGTTTTTCATCATAGAACAAGGGGTCTGACCTCAACCAACCACCCAACAAATCTGTACAGAGAACTTCCTGTTTATAAGACAAATGGATAGGATCCCTTCTCCTGTGTGTGTGCCCATTCCAAGTGTCAGAAACATTACATAAAAAATAGGACCTACATCCTAAAATTCTCCATGTGACCCAGACTGCAGCTATCTGGGAGCAGCTATCTCACTTTGATTCCTAATATCTCCAGAAAAAAAGGTTTTTTTCATAAAATAAACCTCAGAAATATCATATACTTAACTTATGCTGGTGAAATATATATACATTTATATAATTCAAATGATAAAGGTCATGATGCAGCAAATCCTACACAATACTTTCCAACTGTTCACTGCAGTAGGAAAAACTTTGCAAAAGGATAAAATTATTAACGCAGCAGTTTTTACACGGGGCTTTCCAAGAGCACTCAGATTTCAGTAGAGGCAATCTGGGAGTCAGAATTGAACATGGTGGGGCCTGGGTCCCTCATCCCCACTTCATTCAAAGCAGCTCCTCTTCTTTTATCTGTTTTATATACTAGATTCTGAATAAACTGTCTAAAAGGGGGGCATTCTGCTGCAAAAACTCAATCAAACAAATAAATAGTTTGAAAACCACAGCATTAAGAAGGTTCAGTCTGGTGACTTTTTTCTTTAACATCTCCAAAGCGTACCTGTCACACAAAATTTATAGCTATATATAGCAGCTTAATGTTTCAGCATTGTGTCAAGGACTACCCCAAAGTTAATGCTAAATCCTATCCACTCTGTAGCATAGATTTCTCCACCTTCTCTGCCCGAGGAACCTTATTTATGTATTTTGAATAGGGGCAAAGAATTGATCTCTTACAGAAACATGCACTGTGCTTTAAATCAAATCACTAACCGTGTGTGTGTGTGTGTGTGTGTGTGTGTGTGTGTGTGTGTGTGTGTGTGTTTATAGGACTGGGGGAGAGAGGATAAAACACAGGTATAAAAACTTACATGTAGGGGGCTTCCGGCAAGATGGCGGAAGAGTAAGACACGGAGATCACCTTCCTCCCCACAGATACACCAGAAATACACCTACACGTGGAACAACTCCTACAGAACACCTACCGAACGCTGGCAGAAGACCTCAGACCTCCCAAAAGGCAAGAAACCCCTGACGTACCTGGAGGGGATTAAGAGCGCTGCTTAGGGCTTCCCTGGTGGTGCAGTGGTTGGGAGTACGCCTGCCGATGCAGGGTACACGGGTTCGTGCTCTGGTCCAGGAGGATCCCACGTGCCGCGGAGCGGCTGGGCCCGTGAGCCATGGCTGCGAGTCCGGAGCCTGTGCTCCGCAACGGGAGAGGCCACAACAGTGAGAGGCCCGCGTACCACAAAAAAAAAAAAAAAAAAAAAAAACGCTGCTTAAAGGAGCCCCCAGAGATGGGTGCGAGCTGCGGCTAAAACCGCGGACCCCAGAGACAGGCATAAGACGCTAAGGCTGCTGCTGCCGCCACCAAGAAGCCTGTGTGCCAGCACAGGTCACTCTCCACACCTCCCTTCCGGGGAGCCTGTGCAGCCCGGCACTGCCAGGGTCCCAGGATCCAGGGACAACTCCCCCGGAAGAACGCACGGCGCGCCTCAGGCTGGTGCAACGTCACGCCGGCCTCTGCCGCCGCAGGCCCGCCCCGCACTCCGTGCCCCTCCCTCCCCCCGGCCTGAGTGAGCCGGCGGCCCCGAATCAGCGGCTCCTTTAACCCCGTCCTGTCTGAGCGGAAAAACAGACGCCCTCCAGCGACCTACACGCAGAGGTGGGGCCAAATCCAAAGCTGAGCCCCGGGAGCTGTGAGAACAAAGAAGAGAAAGGGAAATCTCTCCCAGCAGCTTCAGAAGCAGCGGATTAAAGTCCACAATCAACTTGATGAACCCTGCATCTGTGGAATACATGAATAGAAAACGAATCATCCCAAATTAAGGAGGTGGACTCTGAGAGCAAGATTTATGATTTTTTTTTCCCCTTTTCCTCTTTTTGTGTGTATGTGTATGCTTCTGTGTGAGATTTTGTCTGTATAGCTTTGCTTCCACTATTTGTCCTACGGTTCTATCCGTCCGTTTTTTGTTTGTTTTTAAAATTTTTTCGTAATAATTATTTTTTATTTTAATAACTTTATTTTGTTTTAACTTACTTTATTTTATTTTGCTTTATCTTTCTTTCTTCCTTCCTTCCCTCCTTTCTTCCTTCCTTCCTCCCTTCCTCCCTCTCTCTCTCCCTCCTTTCTTTCTCTTTCTTTCTTTCTTTCTACTTCTACTCATTGTTTCTTTCTACTTTTTCTCCCTTTTATTCTGAGCTGTGTGGATGAAAGGCTCTTGGTGCTGCATCCAGGAGTCAGTGCTGTGCCTCTGAGGTGAGAGAGCCAACTTCAGGACACTGGTCCACAAGAGACCTCCCAGCTCCACATAATATCAAACGGCAAAACTCTCCCAGAGATCTTCATCTCAACACCAGCAGCCACCTTCACTCAATAACCAGCAACCTACAGTGCTGGACACCCTATGCCAAACAACTGGCAAGACAAGAACACAACCCCAACCATTAGCAGAGAGGCTGCCTAAAATCATAATAAGTCCACAGACACCCCAAAACACACCACCAGATGTGGACTTGCCCACCAGAAAGACAAAATCCGGCCTCATCCACCAGAACACAGGCACTAGTCCCCTCCACCAGGAAGCCTACACAACCTACTGAAACAACCTTAGCCACTGGGGACAGACACCAAAAACAACGGGAACTACGAACCTGCAGCCTGCAAAAAAAGAGACCCCAAACAGTAAGATAAGCAAAATGAGAAAACAGAAAAACACACAGCAGTATTAGGAGCAAGATAAAAACGCACCGGACCTAACAAATGAAGAGGAAATAGGCAGTCTACCTGAAAAAGAATTCAGAATAATGACAGTAAAGATGATCCACAATCTTGGAAATAGAGTAGACAAAATGCAAGAAACACTTAACAAGGACCTAGAAGAACTAAAGATGAAACGAGCAACGATGAACAACACAATAAATGAAATTAAAAATACTCTAGATGGGATCAATAGCAGAATAACTGAGGCAGAAGAATGGATAAGGGACCTGGGAGATAAAATAGTGGAAATAACTACTGCAGAGCAGAATAAAGAAAAAAGAATGAAAAGAACTGAGGACAGTCTCAGAGACCTCTGGGACAACAATAAATGCACCAATATTCGAATTATAGGAGTTCCAGAAGAAGAAGAGAAAAATAAAGGGACTGAGAAAATATTTGAAGAGACTATAGTTGAAAACTTCCCTAATATGGGAAAGAAATAGTTAATCAAGTCCAGGAAGCACAGAGAGTCCCATACAGGACAAATCCACGGAGAAATACGCCAAGACACATATTAATCAAACTGTCAAAAATTAAATACAAAGAAAACATATTAAAAGCAGCAAGGGAAAAACAACAAATAACACACAAGGGAATCCCCATAAGGTAAACTGCTGAACTTGCAGCAGAAACTCTGCAAGCCAGAAGGGAGTGGCAGGACATATTTAAAGTGATGAAGGAGAAAAACCTGCAACCAAGATTACTCTACCCAGCAAGGATCTCATTCAGATTTGATGGAGAAATGAAAAATTTACAGACAAGCAAAAGCTGAGGGAGTTCAGCACCACCAAAACAGCTTTACAACTAATGCTAAAGGAACTTCTCTAGGCAAGGAAGACAAGAGAAGTAAAAGACCTACAATAACGAACCTAAAACAATTCAGAAAATGGGAATAGGAACATACATATTGATAATTACTTTAAATGTAAATGGACTAAATGCTCCCACCAAAAGACACAGATTGGCTGAATGGATACAAAAACAAGACCCATATATATGCTGTCTAAAAGAGACCCACTTCAGACCTAGAGACACATACAGACTGAAAGTAAGGGGATGGAAAAAGATATTCCATGCAAATGGAAACCAAAAGAAAGCTGGGGTAGCAATTCTCATATCAAACAAAATAGACTTTAAAATAAAGACTATTAGAAGAGACAAAGAAGGACACTACATAATGATCAAGGGATCGATCCAAGAAGAAGATATAACAATTGTAAATATTTATGCACCCAACATAGGAGCACCTCGATACCTAAGGCAAATACGAACAGCTATAAAATGGGAAATCGACAGTAACACATTCATAGTAGGGGACTTTAACACCCCACTTTCACCAATGGACAGATCATCCAAAATGAAAATAAATAAGGAAACACAAGCTTTAAACGATGCATTAAACAAGATGGACTTAATTGATATTTATAGGACATTCCATCCAAAAACAACAGAATACACATTTTTCTCAAGTGTTCATGGAACATTCTCCAGGATAGATCATATATTGGGTCACAAATCAAGCCTGGTAAATTTAAGAAAATTGAAATTTTATCAAGTCTGACCACAACGCTATGAGACTAGATATCAATTACAGGAAAAGATCTGTAAAAAATACAAACACATGGAGGCTAAACAATACACTACTTAATAACGAAGCGATCACTGAAGAAATCAAAGAGGAAATCAAAAAATACCTAGAAACAAATGACAATGGAGACACGATGACCCAAAACCTATGGGATGCAACAAAAGCAGTTCTAAGAGGGAAGTTTATAGCAATACAATCCTACTTAAGAAACAGGAATCATCTCGAATAAACAAACTAACCTTGCACCTAAAGCAATCAGAGAAAGAAGAACAAAAAATCCCCAAAGTTAGCAGAAGGAAAGAAATCATGAAAATCAGATCAGAAATAAATGAAAAAGAAATGAAGGAAACGATAGCAAAGATCAATAAAACTAAAAGCTGGTTCTTTGAGAAGAAAAACAAAATTGATAAACCATTAGCCAGACTCATCAAGGAAAAGAGGGAGAAGACTCAAAAATAAGCTCAAAATGCTTTAAATACCTAAATGTAAGGCCAGAAACCATCAAACTCTTAGAGGAAAACATAGGCAGAACACTCTATGACATAAATCACAGCAAGATCCTTTTTGACCCACTTCCTAGAGAAATGGAAATAAAAACAAAAATAAACAAATGGGACCTAATGAAACTTCAAAGCTTTTGCACAGCAAAGGAAACCATATACAAGACCAAAAGACAACCCTCAGAATGGGAGAAAATATTTGCAAATGAAGCAACTGACAAAGGATTAATCTCCAAAATTTATAAGCAGCTCATGCAGCTCAATAACAAAAAAACAAATAACCCAATCCAAAAATGGGCAGAAGACCTAAATAGACATTTCTCTAAAGAAGATATACAGACTGCCAACAAACAGATGAAAGAATGCTCAACATCATTAATCATTAGAGAAATGCAAATCAAAACTACAATGAGATATCATCTCACACCAGTCAGAATGGCCATCATCAAAAAATCTAGAAACAATGCTGGAGAGGGTGTGGAGAAAAGGGAACACTCTTGCACTGCTGGTGGGAACGTGAATTGGTACAGCCACTATGGAGAACAGTATGGAGGTTCCTTAAAAAACAACAAATAGAACTACCATATGATCTAGCAATCCCACTACTGGGCATATACCCTGAGAAAACCATAATTCGAAAGGAGTCATGCACCAAAATCTTCATTGCAGCTCTATTTACAATAGCCAGGACATGGAAGCAACCTAAGTGTCCATCAACAGATGAATGGATAAAGAAGATGTGGCACATATATACAATGGAATATTACTCAGCCATTAAAAGAAACGAAATTGAGCTATTTGTAATGAGGTGGTTGGACCTAGAGTCTGTCATACAGAGTGAAGTAAGTCAGAAAGAGAAAGACAAATAGCGATGCTAACACATATATATGGAATTTAAGGGGAAAAAAATGTCATGAAGAACCTAGGTATAAGACAGGAATAAATACACAGACCTACTGGAGAACGCACTTGAGGATATGGGGAGGGGGAATGGTGAGCTGGGACAAAGTGAGAGAGAGGCATGGATATATATACACTACCAAACGTAAGGCAGATAGCTAGTGCGAAGCAGCTGCATAGCACAGGGAGATCAGCTCGGCGCTTTGTGACCGCCTGGAGGGGTGGGATAGGGAGGGAGACGCAAGAGGGAAGAGATATGGGAACATATGTATATGTGTAGCTGATTCACTTTGTTATAAAACAGAAACTAACACAGCATTGTAAAGCAATTATACTCCAATAAATATGTAAAAAAAAAAACCCTTACATGTAAAATAATTACATGTCTTTTAGAAACTGGGGATTTTTTGCTTTAATTTTCTTTTAGCTTAATTCAAACTTCTTATCATTCCTTTTAAATGTCAACTTTCCCAGATGCTGTTGTGAAGATCCAAGTACAAGTTCTTCTTCATTATCTCTCTCTATGCTTCAAGAATTCATTCACTCACTCATCCATCCATTCAACAAACCTTGCTAAATTTCAACCATATTCCAGAGACTGTGGAATGGTGAAATGAATAGTCCTGCGATAATCTAAAAAGGTGTGATGGGCTCACACTTACATGGAATCAGCACGCAGAAATAGAATGAGCACAGGCTCTGGGGTCAGACCAGCCATGGTGTGAGTCCCACTTCAACAGTTATAAAGTCTGTGAACTTGAGTAAGTAACTTATTCTCACTGAGTTTCTGTTTCCTCATCTGTGAAACAAGGCTTCCTAATGTCATCCTCATACAATGCGGATTAAATGTGCAAATACATGTTTAGACACTAGCCCCTTATCTAGTACAAAATGATTACCCAATAACTAGGAAGAATTATTTTTCTTTGAAAGGCAGCTCAAGGCCACAAGCCACAGATTGTGTAAGTTCATGGATGGAGTACCCAGGTGGCAGTGCCTTAGCAAAACATGTTTTCGGCAAAAAGCTCCAAAGCAGTCTCTGTTGCTCTCAACTTCTCAGGGAAAATTGTGCTGTCTCCAAGCATTTACTAAATTAACAGAACCCTAACTTGCTTTAGAGACATAGTTACTCAGTATAAATTGGCCTTTATTTTGGAAGCAAACGTCATGTGAACCCAGGTGTAAAACAGAGAGGGTTCCAAAATACTCTACAAACATGCTTTCTAAAGACAATAATATGAAAGATTAATGTAAATTGATACTTTTCTCAATACAGGAGCAATTCCCTGGGAATGACTTAGGAGACTTAAGCCAGCAGCAGCAGGATAACAGCTAACACACTGAAGCAATAATAACTAAATGGTATCCTGAGTTATTAATGCAATTTCTAAAAGAGCCTAGCTCGTTATGCGGATATGGTGATCAAACAAAGCAAATTTGGCGCCATAATACTTTGCACATTCTGCATATGTTTAATGCTTGAGGCTTAAAAAGCTGGGAATGCAAGCATTTGGCTCAGTATTGGGACTTTTCTTGTGTATTAGTTTTCTATTGCTGCTTTAACAAATTATCCCAAACTTGGTGCCTTAAAACAACACACATTTATTTTCTTGGAACTCCGTAAGTTACAAGTCTAATATGGGCTCACTGGGCTAAAATCAAGTTCTTAGTAGGGCTGCATTCCTTTATGGAAACTCTAGTGGGTAACCTGTTTCCTTGCATTTTCCAACTTCTAGGTGTAAGCCTCATTCCTTGGCTCCTGGCTCCCTTGCTGCATCTACAAAGCCAGCAATGTTGCATATTTCTGATGCTTATGTCTCTCTCCATCTTCTGACTACAACCAGGAAATGTTCCCTCTTTTAGGGATTCTTGTGATTAGATTGGGCCCACCTGTACGATCCAGGATAATCACTCCAGCTAAAGATTTTGAACCTTAGCCATATCTGCAAAGTCTTTTATGCCATGTAAGGTAAAATACCCACTAATTATGGGGCTTAGGACACAGACATATTTAGAGGGTCATTATTCTACCTACCACATATGGTAATGGGGAGAGTGAGCTATTATAGATACTGTTAAAAGACATATGGCTGCAGGTCTTCTGAATGATCCATTGCATACAGCCATTAAGGAAGACATGAACATTCCAGAAAGCTCTCCTGCTCTGTATTTTCTGTTAAACTTTTCTTCCATCTGTAAAATGAACCAGTTGGACTAAATGATGACTAGCTATCCTTCCAGTTTAAAAGGCTGGGATGCCTTCTATATGGACTAAACTTTATGTACTCCTGTTGGACAAATTTGGATGATTCAAATTTCAAGGCAAATATAAAGAATCAGAAAGAGTGAAAAGAGAAAAGTACAGAAAAGGTACTATCTAGACCACATGGATTACCCCATCCTGTGGTCTGTGCACTGGCCAGTCCCCACATGTAGTACTATGTTCCCTGTGGCCCAGTGGCTTTTGAAAGGAGTGAACCACACACTGAAGTGAATCTACAGGACAGTAATCAGGAATGTGAGGGGTCTTCCCAGTTTGAAATATAGTGCAAGGAGCAACAAAACTTACTTTGTTGAACAGAAAATTGGAGAATGGGATGGGAGGGGGATATGATAACGGTCTTTAAATATTTGTCCTTATTGAAGAAAAGCAAATCTTATTCTGTGTAGCTCTAGAGAGCCAAGGGTAGATTAATGAATAGAAGGCACAGGAAGGTTCAATATGAAAGGAAACTTTCCAAGAGTAAGACCTGGAGGAAAATGGAAGCAGCTGCTGGTGAGGCAGCTAATTCTGTATGATTAGACTGTGTGACCATGAGCTAGAGATGCTGGGGAGGCAATTCCTCCATTGGTGGAGGCTTTATGTGGTAGTCTTAAAGATTCCCCCTACCACCAAACCTCTAGAAATGTTATGAATCTGATTAATATAAAAAATAAATTAAGAAGACAATTATACAGAATGTATGATTTAGATTACACCCAAAGAAGAATTTCCATTAAGCAAGAGTGGAAAGATTTGAGGATACACAAGCAAAGAAAGTTTCTGAATACTTTTTTGAAAGAGTTGGTATTGCATTCTTAGGATTAAGAGGTAGACGAGAGCTATGACTTTGAAACTGCATCAGTGGGGTCCTTGGGTCCTCCTGAGTGAGTCAGTTGCTGCAAGGTATGAGAAGATGAAGGGGAAGATAGCGGAGATAAAGGAGAGGCATACCATTGCCTACATCCTGCTCTCAACCACAGAAGCTCCACTTTAGGGCTCCTCGTAGAGTTTCCTTTAAAAATAAAGCTCAAATCCTTTTTTAAATAGGTAACTACTAGTCTAGCAGAATATTCAGACACAAAAGTGGAGGATTTGAAATGAAATAAATCTAAAATCCTTTTTCCCACAGTTTTGAGATTTATTTATGAGATTGGTAGTTATTCCACTTGTGTAAATTTCTACATTTCTTCATGTTTTGATATTCCGCCATTGGGACAGTTTGTGGTGTGGCCTCATGAAGATGGACTGCGTGAATTTTTAACATCGAAACAATGATCATACTGTATTTCAAGAAATTCTATAGACACGCCTGTGGAACCCTGAGTGTTCACACAACTAAGATAAAAATCTGCTGCTCCAGAATTATTGACTGTGGCTAAATGCGTTAGAACATGCCTAAGTGTATGTTAGCCAATAACAACAAACTTCTGCAACTTTTTAAATTAACAATTTCTCAAAAGACAAATGGCAAACTAGGGGGAAAATACTTACCACTCATCACAAAAAGCTAATCTCTCTAACAATAAAGGACTCCAAGACATTGACAAGAAAAAGGCTCACAATCCAACAGAAAAATGGGCAAAGGACACATATATAGGTAGTTTTTAAAAAAAGGAAATACAAATCACCGTTAAATACATAAAAAGATGCCTAACTTCACTTTTTAAAACGTCTATTTAACTGGCAAAATCCAAAAGTTTGATAGTAGTACCTTGGTGAGTCTGAGGAAACAGACAACTTCATATATTCTTTTTTTTTTTTTTTATGATGGTGATGAGGATTTTAGTTTTTCTTTTTTCTTTTCTTTAAGCATCTGGATTGGAGTATAATTACTTTACAAGGTTGTGTTAGTTTCTGCTGTATAACAGTGAATCAGCTATAGGTATACATATATCCCCATATCCCTTCCTTCTTGTGTCTCCCTCCCACCCTGCATATTGCACCCCTCTAGATGGTCACAAAGCACCAAGCTGATCTCCCTGTGCTATGTGGCTGCTTCCCACTAGCTATCTATTTTACATTTGGTAGTATATACATGTCCTTGACACTCTCTCACTTCGTCCCATCTTACCCTTCCCCCTCCCTGTGTCCTAGAGTCCATTCTCTACATCTGCATCTTTATTCCTGTCTTGCCCCTAGGTTCTTCAGAACCATTTTTTTTTTTTAGATTCCATATATATGTGTTAGCATACGGTATTTGTTTTCCTCTTTCTGACTTACTTCACTCTGTATGACAGACTCTAGGTCCATCCACCTCACTACAAATAACTCAGTTTCGTTTCGTTTTATGGCTGAGTAATATGCAATTGTATATATGTGCCACATCTTCTTTATCAATTCATCTCTTGATGGAAACTTAGGTTGCTTCTAAGTCCTGGCTATTGTAAATGGTAATGCAATGAACACTGTGATACATGACTCTATTGAATTATGGATTTCTCAGGGTATCTGGCCAGTAAAGAGACTGCTGGGTTATATGGTAGTTCTATTTTTAGTTTTTTTAAGGAACATCCATACTGTTCTCCATAGTGGCTGTATCAATTTACAGTCCTACCAACAGTGCAAGAGGGTTCCCTTTTCTCCACACCCTCTCCAACATTTATTGTTTGTACATTTTGTGATGATGGCCATTCTTACCAGTGTGAGGTGATACCTCATTGTAGCTTTGATTTGCATTTCTCTAATGATTAGTGATGTTGAGCATCCTTTCATGTGTTTGTTGGCAATCTGTATATCTTCTCTGGAGAAATAGCTATTTAGGTCTTCTACTCATTTTTCGATTGGGTTGCTTTTTTGATATTGAGCTGCATGAGCTGCTTGTATATTTTGGAGATTAACACTTTGTCAGCTGCTTTGTTTGCAAATATTTTCTCCCATCCTGAGAACTGTCTTTTCAGCTTGGTTATGGTCTCCGTTGCTGTGCAAAAGCTTTGAGGTTTCATTAGGTCCCATTTGTTTATTTTTGTTTTTATTTCCATTTCTCTAGGAGGTGAGTCAAAAAGGATCTTGCTGTAATTTATGTCATAGAGTGTTCTGTCTAGGTTTTCCTCTAAGAGTTTAACAGTGTGTGCCCTTACATATAGGTCTTTAATCCATTTGGAGTTTATTTTAGTGTATGGTGTTAGGGAGTGTTCTAATTTCATTCTTTTACATGTAGTAGTCCAGTTTTCCCAGCACCACTTATTGAAGAGTCTGTCTTTTCTCCATTGTATATTCTTACCTCCTTTATCAAAGATAAGGTGACCACACATGCGTGGATTTATCTCTGGGCTTTCTGTCTTGTTCAATTGCTCTATATTACTGTTTTTGTGCCATTACCATACTGTCTTGATTACTGCAGCTTTGTAGTATAGTCTGAAGCCAGGGAGCCTGATTCCTCCAGCTCTGTTATTCTTTTTTTTTTGTTTGTTTGTTTTTTTTATTGGAGTATAATTGCTTTACAATGGTATGTTAGTTTCAGCTTCACAACAAAATGAATCAGTTATATATATACATATGTTCCCATATCTCTTCCCGCTTGCATCTCCCTCCCTCCCACCCTCCCTATCCCACCCCTCCAGGCGGTCACAAAGCACCGAGCTGATCTCCCTGTGCTATGCGGCTGCTTCCCACTAGCTATCTACCTTACGTTTGGTAGTGTATATATGTCCATGCCTCTTTATCGCTTTGTCACCGTTTACCCTTCCCCCTCCCCATAGGCTCAAGTCCATTCTCTAGTAAGTCTGTGTCTTTATTCCTGTTTCACCCGTAGGTTTTTCATGACATTATTTTTTTCTTAAATTCCATATATATGTGTTAGCATACGGTATTTGTCTCTCTCTTTCTGACTTACTTCACTCTGTATGACAGACTCTAGGTCTATCCACCTCATTACAAATAGCTCAATTTCGTCTCTTTTTATGGCTGAGTAATATTCCATTGTATACATGTGCCACTTCTTCTTTATCCATTCATCCGATGATGGACACTTAGGTTGTTTCCATCTCTGGGCTATTGTAAATAGAGCTACAACGAACATTTTGGTACATGACTCTTTTTGAATTATGGTTTTCTCAGGGTATATGTCCAGTAGTGGGATTGCTGGGTCATATGGTAGTTCTATTTATAGCTTTTTAAGGAATCTCCATACTGTTCTCCACAGTGGCTGTATCAATTTACATTCCCACCAACAGTGTAAGAGGGTTCCCTTTTCTCCACACCCTCTCCAGCATTTATTGTTTCTAGATTTTTTGATGATGGCCATTCTGACTGGTGTGAGATGGTATCTCATTGTAGTTTTGATTTGCATTTCTCTAATGATTAGTGATGTTGAGCATTCTTTCATATGTTTGTTGGCACTCTGTATATCTTCTTTGGAGAAATGTCTATTTAGGTCTTCTGCGCATTTTTGGATTGGGTTGTTTGTTTTTTTGTTATTAAACTGCATGAGCTGCTTATAAATTTTGGAGATTAATCCTTTGTCAGTTGCTTCATTTGCAAATATTTTCTCCCATTCTGAGGGTTGCCTTTTGGTCTTCTTTATGGTTTCCTTTGCTGCGCAAAAGCTTTTAAGTTTCATTAGGTCCCATTTGTTTACTTTTGTTTTTATTTCCATTTCTCTAGGAGGAGGGTCAAAAAGGACCTTGCTGTGATTTATGTCATAGAGTGTTCTGCCTATGTTTTCCTCTAAGAGTTTGATAGTTTCTGGCCTTACATTTAGGTCTTTAATCCATTTTGAGCTTATTTTTGTGTATGGTGTTACGGAGTGATCTAATCTCATACTTTTACATGTAGCTGTCCAGTTTTCCCAGCACCACTTATTGAATAGGCTGTCCTTTCTCCACTGTACATTTCTGCCTCCTTTGTCAAAGATAAGGTGACCATATGTGCGTGGGTTTATCTCTGGGCTTTCTATCCTGTTCCATTGATCTATATTTCTGTTTTTGTGCCAGTACCATACTGTCTTGATTACTGTAGCTTTGTAGTATATTCTGAAGTCAGGAAGCCTGATTCCTCCAGCTCCATTTTTCGTTCTCAAGATTGCTTTGGCTATTCGGGGTCTTTTGTGTTTCCATACAAATTGTGAAATTTTTTGTTCTAGTTCTGTGAAAAATGCCAGTGGTAGTTTGATAGGGATTGCATTGAATCTGTAGATTGCTTTGGGTAGTAGAGTCATTTTCACAATGTTGATTCTTCCAATCCAAGAACATGGTATATCTCTCCATCTATTTGTATCATCTTTAATTTCTTTCATCAGTGTCTTATAATTTTCTGCATACAGGTCTTTTGTCTCCTTAGGTAGGTTTATTCCTAGGTATTTTATTCTTTTTGTTGCAATGGTAAATGGGAGTGTTTCCTTGATTTCACTTTCAGATTTTTCATCCTTGGTGTATAGGAATGCCAGAGATTTCTGTGCATTAATTTTGTATCCTGCTACTTTACCAAATTCATTGATTAGCTCTAGTAGTTTTCTGGTAGCATCTTTAGGATTCTCTATGTATAGTATCATGTCATCTGCAAACAGTGACAGCTTTACTTCTTCTTTTCCGATTTGGATTCCTTTTATTTCCTTTTCTTCTCTGATTGCTGTGGCTAAAACTTCCAAAACTATGTTGAATAAGAGTGGTGAGAGTGGGCAACCTTGTCTTGTTCCTGATCTTAGTGGAAATGCTTTCAGTTTTTCACCATTGAGGACGATGTTGGCTGTGGGTTTGTCATATATGGCCTTTATTATGTTGAGGAAAGTTCCCTCTATGCCTACATTCTGCAGGGTTTTTATCATAAATGGGTGTTGAATTTTGTCAAAAGCTTTCTCTGCATCTATTGAGATGATCATATGGTTCTTCTCCTTCAATTTGTTAATATGGTGTATCACGTTGATTGATTTGCGTATATTGAAGAATCCTTGCATTCCTGGAATGAACCCCACTTGATCATGGTGTATGATCCGTTTAATGTGCTGTTGGATTCTGTTTGCTAGTATTTTGTTGAGGATCTTTGCATCTATGTTCATCAGTGATATTGGCCTGTAGTTTTCTTTCTTTGTGACATCCTTGTCTGGTTTTGGTATCAGGGTGATGGTGGCCTCGTAGAATGAGTTGGGGAGTGTTCCTCCCTCTGCTATATTTTGGAAGAGTCTGAGAAGGATAGGTGATAGCTCTTCTCTAAATGTTTGATAGAATTCGCCTGTGAAGCCATCTGGTCCTGGGCTTTTGCTTGTTGCAAGATTTTTAATCACAGTTTCAATTTCAGTGCTTGTGATTGGTCTGTTCATATTTTCTATTTCTTCCTGATTGACTCTTGGCAGGTTGTGACTTTCTAAGAATTTGTCCATTTCTTCCAGGTTGTCCATTTTATTGGCATAGAGTTGCTTGTAGTAATCTCTCATGATCTTTTGTATTTCTGCAGTGTCAGTTGTTACTTCTCCTTTTTCATTTCTAATTCTATTGATTTGAGTCTTCTCCCTTTTTTTTTTTTTTTTTTTTTTTGCGGTACGCGGGCCTCTCACTGTTGTGGCCTCTCCCGTTGTGGAGCACAGGCTCCGGACGCGCAGGCTCAGTGGCCATGGCTCACG
This sequence comes from Globicephala melas, assembly GCF_963455315.2. Taxonomy (NCBI): domain Eukaryota; kingdom Metazoa; phylum Chordata; class Mammalia; order Artiodactyla; family Delphinidae; genus Globicephala; species Globicephala melas. The sequence continues at coordinate 62,855,684 of NC_083317.1, forward strand.
GGCCCAGCCGCTCCGCGGCATGTGGGATCTTCCCGGACTGGGGCACGAACCCGTGTCCCATGCATCGGCAGGCGGACTCTCAACCACTGCGCCACCAGGGAAGCCCCCCTTTTTTTCTTGATGAGTCTGGCTAATGGTTTATCAATTTTGTTTATCCTTTCAAAGAACCAGCTTTTAGTTTTATTGATCTTTGCTATCGTTTCCTTCATTTCTTTTTCATTTATTTCTGATCTGATTTTTATGATTTCTTTCCTCCTGCTAACTTTGGGGTTTTTTTGTTCTTCTTTCTCTAATTGCTTTAGGTGCAAGGTTAGGTTGTTTATTCGAGATGTTTCCTGTTTCTTAAGGTAAGATTGTATTGCTATAAACTTCCCTCTTAGAACTGCTTTTGCTGCATCCCATAGATTTTGAGTCGTCGTGTCTCCATTGTCATTTGTTTCTAGGTATTTTTTGATTTCCTCATTGATTTCTTCAGTGATCACTTCGTTATTAGGTAGTGTATTGTTTAGCCTCCATGTGTTTGTATTTTTTACAGATCTTCTCCTGTAATTGATATCGAGTCTCATAGCATTGTGGTCGGAAAAGATACTTGATACAATTTCAATTTTCTTAAATTTACCAAGGCTTGATTTGTGACCCAAGATATGATCTATCCTGGAGAATGTTCCATGAGCACTTGAGAAAAATGTGTATTCTGTTGTTTTTGGATGGAGTGTCCTATAAATATCAATTAACTCCATCTTGTTTAATGTATCATTTAAAGCTTGTGTTTCCTTATTTATTTTCATTTTGGATGATCTGTCCATTGGTGAAAGTGGGGTGTTAAAGTCCCCTACTATGATTGTGTTACTGTCGATTTCCCCTTTTATGGTTGTCAGTATTTGCCTTATGTATTGAGGTGCACCTGTGTTGGGTGCATAAATATTTACAATTGTTATATCTTCCTCTTGGATCGATCCCTTGATCATTATGTAGTGTCCTTCTTTGTCTTTTCTAATAGTCTTTGTTTTAAAGTCTATTTTGTCTGATATGAGAATTGCTACTCCCGCTTTCTTTTGGTTTCCATTTGCATGAAATACCTTTTTCCATCCCCTTACTTTCAGTCTGTATGTGTCTCTAGGTCTGAAGTGGGTCTCTTGTAGACAGCATATATATGGGTCTTGTTTTTGTATCCATTCAGCCAGTCTGTGTCTTTTGGTGGGAGCATTTAGTCCATTTACATTTAAGGTAATTATCGATATGTGTGTTCCCATTCCCATTTTCTTAATTGTTTTGGGTTTGTTATTGTAGGTCTTATCCTTCTTTTGTGTTTCTTGCCTAGAGAAGTTCCTTTAGCAGTTGTTGTAGAGCTGGTTTGGTGGTGCTGAACTCTCTCAGCTTTTGCTTGTCTGTAAAGGTTTTAATTTCTCCATCAAATCTGAATGAGATCCTTGCTGGGTAGAGTAATCTTGGTTGCAGGTTTTTCTCCTTCAACACTTTCAATACGTCCTGTCACTCCCTTCTGGCTTGCAGAGTTTCTGCTGAAAGATCAGCTGTTAACCTTATGGGGATTCCCTTGTGTGTTATTTGTTGTTTTTCCCTTGCTGCTTTTAATATGTTTTCTTTGTATTTAATTTTTGACAGTTTGATTAATATGTGTCTTGGCGTATTTCTCCGTGGATTTATCCTGTATGGGACTCTCTGTGCTTCCTGCACTTGATTAACTATTTCCTTTCCCATATTAGGGAAGTTTTCAACTATAATCTCTTCAAATATTTTCTCAGTCCCTTTCTTTTTCTCTTCTTCTTCTGGAACCCCTATAATTCGAATATTGGTGCGTTTAATGTTGTCCCAGAGGTCTCTGAGACTGTCCTCAGTCCTTTTCATTCTTTTTTCTTTATTCTGCTCTGCAGTAGTTATTTCCACTATTTTATCTTCCAGGTCACTTATCCGTTCTTCTGCCTCAGTTATTCTGCTATTGATCCCATCTAGAGTACTTTTAATTTCATTTATTGTGTTGTTCATCGTTGCTTGTTTCATCTTTAGTTCTTCTAGGTCCTTGTTAACTGACTCTTGCATTTTGTCCATTCTATTGTCCATTCTATCTCCAAGATTTCGGATCAACCTTACTATCATTATTCTGAATTCTTTTTCAGGTAGACTGCCTATTTCCTCTTCATTTGTTAGGTCTGGTGGGTCTGTCTTGCTAGTTGTTTGGCATAGGATGTCCAGCACTGTAGCTTGCTGGTCGTTGAGTGAAGCTGGGTGCTGGCGTTGAGATGGAGATCTCTCGGAGATTTTTGCTGTTTGATATTATGTGCAGCTGGGAGGCCTCTTGTGGACCAGTGTCCTGAAGTTGGCTCTCCCACCTCAGAGGCACAGCACTGACTCCTGGCTGCAGCACCAAGAGCCTTTCATCCACAGGGCTCCTTAATTTGGGATGATTCGTTGTCTATTCAGGTATTCCACAGATGCAGGGTATATCAAGTTGATTGTGGAGCTTTAATCCGCTGCTCCTGAGGCTGCTGGGAGAGATTTCCCTTTCTCTTCTTTGTTCTCACAGTTCCCAGGGGCTCAGCTTTGGATTTGGCCCCGCCTGTGCGTTTAGGTCCCCGGAGGGCGTCTGTTCTTTGCTCAGACAGGACGGGGTTAAAGGAGCCGCTGATTCGGAGGCTCTGGCTCACTCAGGCCGGGGGGTAGGGAGGGTCACGGAGCAGCGGCAGAGGCCGGCGTGACGTTGCAGCCTGAGGCGCGCCGTGCGTTCTCCCGGGGGAGTTGTCCCTGGATCCCGGGACCCTGGCAGTGGCGGGCTGCACAGGCTCTCCAGAAGGGCGTGTGGCTAGTGACCTGTGTTCGCACACAGGCCTCCTGGTGGGGGCAGCAGCGGCCTTAGCGTCTCATGTCTGTCTCTGGGCTCCGCACTTTTATCCGCGGCTCGCGCCCGTCCCCGGAGCTCTCTCAAGCGGCGCTCTTAATCCCCTCTCCTCGTGCACCAGGAAACAAAGAGGGACGTAAAAGTCTCTTGCCTCTTCGGCAGGTCCAGACTTTTCCCCGGACTCTCTCCCGGCTAGCCGCGGTGCACTAACGCCCTGCAGGCTGTGTTCACGCCGCCAACCTCAGTCCTCTCCCGGCGCTCCGACAAAAGCCGGAGCCTCAGCTCCCAGTCCCGCCCGCCCCAGCAGGCGAGCAGACAAGCCTCTCGGCTGGTGAGTTCCGGTCGGCCCGATCCTCTGTGCTGGAATCTGTCTGCTTTGCCCTCCGCACCCCTGTTGCTGTGCTCTCCTCCACGGCTCCCAAGCTCCCCCACTCCGCCTCCCGAAGTCTCCACCCACGAAGGGGCTTCCTAGTGTGTGGACACTTTTCCTCCTTCACAGCTCTCTCCCGCTGGTGCAGGACCCGTCCCTATCCTTTTGTCTCTGTTTAGTTTTTTCTTTTGCCCTACCCAGGTACGTGGGGGGTTCGTTGCCTTTTGGGAGGTCTGAGGTCTTCTGCCAGCGTTCAGTAGGTGCTCCGTAGGAGTTGTTCCATGCGTAGATGCATTTCTGGTGTATCTGTGGGGAGGAAGGTGATCTCCGCATCTTACTCTTCCGCCATCTTCCCGGAAGTCTCTCCCAGCTCTGTTATTCTTTCTCAAGATTCCTTTGGCTATTTGGGGTCTTTTGTGTTTCCATACAAATTCTGAAAATTTTGTCCTAGTTCTGTGAAAAATGCCATTGCTATTTTGATAGGGATTGCACTGAATCTGTAGATTGTTTTGGGTAGTATAGTCATTTTCACAATGCTGATTCTTCCAATCCAAGAACATGGTATATCTCTCCATCTATTTGTATAATCTTTAATTTATTTCTTCAGTGTCTTATAGTTTTCTGCATATAGGTCTTTTGTCTCCTTAGGTAGGTTTATTCCTAGATATTTTGTTCTTTTTGTTGCAATGGTAAATGGGAGAGTTTCCTTAATTTCTTTTTGAGATTTTTCATCATTAGTGTATAGAAATGCAAGAGATTTCTGTGAATTAATTTTGTATCCCGCTACTTTAGTAAATTCATTGATTAGCTCTAGTAGTTTTCTGGTGGCATCTTTAGGATTCTCTATGTATAGTATCATGTCATCTGCAAACAGTGACAGCTTTACTTCTTCTTTCCAAGTTGGATTCCTTTTATTTCTTTTTCTTCTCTGATGGCTGTGGCTAAAACTTCCAAAAGTACGTTGAATAATAGTGGTGAGAGTGGGCAACCTTGTCTTGCTCCTAATCTTAGAGGAAATGGTTTCAGTTTTTCACCACTGAGAATGATGTTGGCTGTGGGTTTGTCATATATGGCCTTTATTATGTTGAGGAAAGTTCCCTTTATGCCTGCTTTCTGGAGAGTTTTTATCATAAATGGGTGATGAATTTTGTCAAAAGCTTTTTCTGAATCTATTGAGATGATCATATGGTTTCTATCCTTCAATTTGTTAATATGGTGTATCACATTGATAGACATCCATATATTTAAGAATCCTTGCATTCCTGGGATAAACCCCACTTGATCATGGTGTATGATCCTTTTAATGTGCTGCTGAATTCTGTTTCCTAGTATTTTGTTGAGGATTTTTTCATCTATGTTCATCAGTGATATTGGCCTGTAGTTTTCTTTTTCTGTATTATCTTTGTCTGGTTTTGGTATCAGGGTGATGGTGGCCTTGTAGAATGAGTTTCAGAGTGTTCCTCCCTCTGCTATATTTTGGAAGAGTTTTAGGTGTTAGGTGTTAGCTCTTCTCTAAATGTTTGATAGAATTCACCTGTGAATCCTTCTGGTCCTGAGCTCTGGTTTGTGGGAAGATTTCTATTCACAGTCTCAATTTCACTGCCTGTGATTGGTCTGTTTATATTTTCTATTTTTTCCTGGTTCAGTCTTGGAAGGTTGTGCTTTTCTAAGAATTTGTCCATTTCTTCCAGTTTGTCCATTTTATTTCAATACAGTTGCTTGTAGTAATCTCTCATGATCCTTTGTATTTCTCCAGTGTCAGTTGTTACTTCCCCTTTTTCATTTCTATATCTATTGATTTGAGTTCTCCCTTTTTTTCTTAATGAGTCTGGCTAATGGTTTATCAAATTTGTTTATCTTCTCAAAGAACCAGGTTTTAGTTTTATTGATCTTTACTATTGTTTCCTTTATTTCTTTTTCATGTATTTCTGATCTGATCTTTATGAGTTCTTTCGTTCTGCTAACTTTGGGTTTTTTTGTTTGTTTGTTTTTCTTTCTCTAATTGCTTTAGGTGAAAGGTTAGGTTGTTTATTTGAGATGTTTGATGTTTCTTGTTTCTTGAGGTAGGATTGTATTGCTATAAGCTTCCCTCTTAGAACTGCTTTTGATGCATTCCATAGGTTTGGGGTTGTCGCGTTTTCATTGTCATTTGTTTCTAGGTATTTTTTGATTTCCCCTTTGATTTCTTCATTGATATCTTGGTTATTTAGTTGTGTATTGTTTAGCCTCCATGTGTTTGTATTTTTTACAGATCTTTTCCTGTAATTGATATCTGGTCTCATAGCGCTGAGGTCGGAAAAGACACTTGATATGATTTCAATTTTCTTAAATTTGCCAAGGCTTGATTTGTGACCCAAGATATGATCTATCCTGGAGAATGTTCCATGAGCACTTGAGAAGAAAGTGTATTCTGTTGTTTTTGGATGAAATGTCCTAAAAATATCAATTAAGTCCATCTTGTTCAATGTGTCATTTAAAGCTTGCTTCCTTATTTGTTTTCACTTTGGTTGATCTGTCCATCGGTGAAAGTGGGGTGTTAAAGTCCCCTACTATGACTGTGTTACTGTCAATTTCCCCTTTCATGGCTGTTAGCATTTGCCTTATGTACTGAGGTGCTCCTATGTTGGGTGCATAAATATTTACAATTGTTCCATCTTCTTCTTGGATTGATCGCTTAATCATTAGGTAGTGTCCTTCTTTATCTCTTGTAATAGTCTTTATTTTAAAGTCTATTTTGCCTGATATGAATATTGCTACTCCAGCTTTCTTTTGATTTCCATTTGCATGGAATATCTTTTCCCATTCTCTAGCTTTCAATCTGTATGTGTCCCTAGGTCTGAAGTGTGTTTCTTGTAGACAGCATATATACGGGTCTTGTTTTTGTATCCATTCAGCCAGTCTATGTCTTTTGGTTGGAGCATTTAATCCATTTACATTTAAGGTAATTATTGATTTGTATGTTCCTATTACCATTTTCTTAATTGTTTTGGGTTTGTTATTGTAGGTCTTTTCCTTCTCTTGTGATTCTGCCTAGAGAAGTTCCTTCAGCATTTGTTGTAATGCTGGTTTGGTGGTGCTGAACTTTCTTAGCTTTTGCTTGTCTGTAAAGGTTTTAATTTCTTCATTGAATGTGAATGAGATCCTGCTGGGTAGAGTCATCTTGGTTGTAGCTTTTTCCCTTTCATCAATTTAAATATGTCCTGCCACTCCCTTCTGGCTTGCAGAGTTTCTGCTGAAAGATCAGCTGTTAACCTTATGGGGATCCCCTTGTATGTTATTTGTTGCTTTTGTCTTTCTGCTTTTAATATATTTTGTTTGTATTTAATTTTTGACAGTTTGATTAATATGTGTTTTGGCACATTTCTCCTTGGATTTTTCCTGTATGGGACTCTCTGCACTTCCCGGATTGATTATTTCCTTTCCCATATTAAGTAAATTTTCAACTATAATCTCTTCAAATAATTTTTCAGTTCCTTTCTTTTTCTCTTCTTCTTCTGGGATCCCTATAATTTGAATGTTGGTGTGTTTAATGTTGTCCCAGAGGTCTCTGAAACTGTTCTCAATTCTTTTCATTCTTTTTTCTTTATTCTGCTCTGCAGTAGTTATTTCCACTATTTTATCTTCCAGGTCATTTATCCGTTCTTCTGCCTCAGTTATTCTGCTATTGGTTCCTTCTAGAGAATTTCCAATTTCATTTATTGTGTTGTTCATCATTGTTTGCTGTTTAGTTCTTCTAGGTCTTTGTTAAACGTTTCTTGTATTTTCTCCATTCTATTTCAAGATTTTGGATCTTCTTTACTCTGAATTCTCATTACTCTAAATTCTTTTTCAGGTAGACTGCCTATTTCCTCTTCATTTGTTTTGTCTGATTGGTTTTTATCTTGCTCCTTTATCTGCTGTGTATGTCTCTGTCTTCTCCTTTTGCTTAACTTATTGTGTTTAGGGTCTCCTTTTCGCAGGCTGCATGTTCATAGTTCTCATTGTTTTTGGTGTCTGCCCCCAGTGGGTAAGTTTAGCTCAGTGGGTTGTGTAGGCTTCCTGGTGGAGGGGACTGGTCCCTATGTTCTGGTGCATGAAGCTGGATCTTTTCTTTCTGATGGGCAGTACCATGTCCAGTGATGTGTTTTGGGGTGTCTGTAAACTTATTATGATTTTAGGTAGCCTCTGTGCTAATGGGTAGAGTTGTGTTCATGTCTTTCTATTTGTTTGGCATGGGGTGTCCAGCACTGGAGCTTGCTGGTTGTTGAGTGGAGCTGGGTCTTAGCGTTGAGATGGAGATGTCTGGAGAGCTCTCGTCAATTGTTATTACATTGGGCCAGAAGGTCTTTGGTGGTCTAATGTCCTGAACTCGGCTCTCCCACCTCAGAGGCTTAGGCCTGACACCCGGCCAGAGCCCCAAGACCCTGTCAGCCACATAGCTTTGCCACTCAGTTTTTCTGGAGGTTGAATAGGTCTTCTTGCAAGTCCAACTGACATGCATTGAAACCTGTTATTCACGGGTCTTTATTGCCCTTTCTGGTGTCCAAGGTCTTCTGCTAGTGTTCAGCCACTGTTCTGTGAGAATTGTTCCATCTGTAGATGTATTCTTGATGCATTTGTGGAGAGAGATGAACTCCATGTTCTAATCCTCTGACATCTTGAAAAACTCCTCCGTATATTCTTTTTTTTTTTTTTTTTTTTGCGGTACATGGGCCTCTTACTGCTGTGGCCTCTCCCATTGTGGAGCACAGGCTCCGGACGTGCAGGCCCAGTGGCCATGGCTCACGAGCCCAGCCGCTCCACGGCATGTGGGTTCTTCCCAGAACAGGGCATGAACCCGTGTCCCCTGCATCGGCAGGCGGACTCTCAACCACTGAGCCACCAGGGAAACCCCTCCATATATTCTTATATGCAGTTCCATTTAGGGCTACTTGATAATTTTTATCAAAATTATAAATGAGCATACTCTTTGACACATCAATCCTAATTCAGAGGATTTACCCTGCAGATATAGTGCATATAAAAAATTATGTATGAAATTATTCATTATACTGTTGTTTATAATAACTCAAAAATTGTAAATAATCTAAATAAATTGACTATACAAATAATGGAAATCCATATAGTGAGAGAATAGGTAGCTGCAAAGATGAATGCAGTTGCTTTGTATGCACTGAGCTTCGTGATCTAGATCTGTAGAAAAACTTTCATATCAAAAAACAGTAAGATGCAGAACACTGCACAGAATAGCAGAATATTTGCCCTTTTATGTAAAATGTATCCAATGATATATATTCATATTTGGTTTTATATACATCAAGAATATTTGAAAGTATACTTACACATACTAATAAAATGTTTTTTTGTGACTGGGTAGAGAAAACGGGGCAGATGAGACCAGGGAGGAAGAGGAATTTATTTTATTGTGTTACACCCTTAATTTTCTCTGGTTACATGAACCTCTAATCTCTAATCCTCTTTTCAAAAATAAATTTAAAAATTAACTAAATGGCCACCTTCTGACAAGCTGAGAAGATTCAACTCAACAACTATTTACATTTTTTAAGTTAGCCTATTTCTTTAAAAAAATTTTTGAGACAAATGAGAAAAAGACTGTTGTATTAAAAATAGTAAAACCATAATCCATGTAGGTGAATGAGAATTTAAGTATATCAACCTCCCCAGTTAATGTGGATAAAGTGAGTAATCATTTAATTCCAAACTTTCAGGCAACCAAAGAAATATTTTTTTAATTAAGTTACGTAATTTTTATCATCTGATAAAACATAGCCTACCATCTTTTTTTAATAATCTATTACAATTATCATAACCTATATCAGATTTTCTAGAGATGGAAACATTATTATTTTTATAAAAATTTAAGAAGACCCTTCCTTCTCTTTTAAAAATTATCATGTAGTAATTTCAGCAATCCTTCTATAGAATATGCAGAAGCATGTTCATATTAAATAAAGATTAGCTATTTTATTGCATAAATTGTCATAAGGCTATTTTAATAATAAAAAGTAGCTAACCTTTATTTAATTCTCATTACAAGACAGGCAGTGTTAAGTGTTTTTCCTAAATTGTATCTGTGCAACAAGCAGGCACTTAATATCCCCTTTATATAAATGAAGAAACAGGCTTTTAAGTTGGATAACTTGAACAAGGGTAAGCAGATATTTCACGAAGGAGATAGAAGCTGAACCAACAATGAGATTCCAGACATGATGCTCTTGACCAGCACACACCACCACCACTCCTATGCCTGGGACAGCACCCTTATAAGGAAATTCAGAAAAGTTTGGATTAGAGGAAACCGAGGTCAAGGTAAGAAACTTTCCCATGAGCCTTCACCTCCAGCTTTCTAGATACGTTGGAATGCAATTTGTTAAAGGCAAAGTGTACTGTTAAAACACATTATTCTAGCATTGGACTTGGACTTTACATTTTAAAATGGTCTCCAAATGTTCTAATGTAACTGGAGAAAAGCCCAACACTGGGACCGGTTTCCTTAGACTTTTTCCTGTGAAGATGCTATCACTTAACTGGAGTTTTGAAAGGATGTAAATAGCAGTCAGTTCAAGGACACATTTTCCCTAGAGCCTGGAGTGCTGCCGTTCTCTGTAGCTGAGGAAAGAACGATCCATATGCTTTGGCTACCACACTCTCAGTTGGCAAGCTCAACGTTCTATTTTCAAAAGTTGTGAAGGTTGACTTCATTCAGCTGGAGGGCCATCTCAACAACTGTTCCCTTCTGTATACCTAGTACTGCAATACAGTTGTGTGGCAGAGAGAAGACAAAGTGTTTGCCCTTGAGAAGGTATAGAGCTGTCAATTTGGCCAGCTGAGATTTACGTACTTTGAAACAATTAAAGAACCATAAAAGACAGTTCATAATCAAGGGCCAGATTGTGTGGTATGGCTCAGCTAGTTATGAGGAATCAGGGAAGGAATATGATGAAGCACAATAAAAAAAGGCTTTATAAAGGGCTGGGTCTTGAGTTAGCCCAAGGTTATCAGAGGAAGGAAGTCATATTTAGGGTGTGAAATAAGAACTTGAGAAAAGACTGAGAAACAAAAGTAGTATTTTCAGAGAGCAGTTAAAGAGGCAACACAGCATTCATATTAACTTTTTTGTTCATGCATTATTTTATTCTCATTTTGATAAACTACTGCATATTTAAACTCTGCTAAGCACAGAGACTATGATAAGATCTTTATCCTTATCATGTGAAGATGAACAGTTTACTTTTAGCTGGGGTGGGACTTCTGTATATTGAGAATGGGATAGTATTTATGATAGAGAATAATGGTAGAAAGATTCACTGTAGGGATGAGGAATAGTGAATATAAATGAAAATATAAAAGGTGTCTAATGAAAGAAACCTGGGAGATGACACTGGAAAGTTATTTTGCTCCAGATTGTGGAGAGTCACAAATGCTATGACTTGAGATCATATGTATATTGAGAAACATAATGAAGGCAAAGGATTGAGAACTTCAGTTGAAATAATTTAAAAATAATCCTTTGGGGTATGGAGATAACTACAAGAACCATATAAAAGCAACATTTTTAAAGATTAAACTGGAGAGTATAAGTGCAGGAATAAAAAAAGAAATAAAGTGAGGCCAGGGAAAATGTATAGAAGACTTCAGGAAGAGCTGGGACTAATGTCATGGCAAAAGGACTAAAGTTAAAAAGTTTAAGAAGGGAAGCCTTTAGGATTAATAATAATAATAGTGTTTTTTTAGTGATTGGACATAGATTAGGAAGGATTGGATTGACTAAAATACTATTCCCAAGCTTAGGCCTAACATTTGTCCAACTTTATATGTGGACAAAAATAGGGAGGTTAAAAGAAGTCTTTCTAGAAGCAAAACACTGAGTCCAATCTTATACATCAAGGGCCCATGTACTTAGGGCAAGATTCTATCTCATGTGTCAAAATTTGTCTATAAGTGTAATTAATTGCCTTACAAAATTTACATTTCACACTTGAATTGAGTTTTCCACTTTCTAAATCTCATGTTTCACCACGTTACAATGTAATCTAAAAATTAAAAAATGAATATAGGGTGACATTCTTTATTATTTATTTTTTTTAAAGCTCTGAATTATAGTGAGTCAAATCCGCAGAGAGGCTTAAATGGGCTACCTGAGAGAATCTGCAGAAGTGGTCACAGCTAGAATATGCAGAAGTGGTCTCAGGAGAGAATAAAGACCTTGACAGATGATCCAACAGTTTGTACAAGGTCTGATAGAAACAGCTATTATAGAAGCTAGGATTGTGATTCCTGACTGTAAATACAGGTGACTACTGACAAGTCCAGATGAGGAAACTGAGTTGAAGCTATGGATTAAACCCAGTATACAAAGAATAAAATAAGGAATAAGGTGAGCAACATTATTAACTTGCTTCAGAAGAACTGGACAGGAAGTCCTAAATGGATCAAAAACAAAGCAGGAATTTTAAGCATTCTGAGATTATCTGAAAAATAAAGGCTGGGGCCACACTCAATTTCATATGGTCTAAAGCCTAGAAAGCAAGCACTGTGGACCAGAATGGGCTGTTCTCTCCTCTTTCACAGCCAAGACCCACAGGAGCTCCTGGAAGTGTAAGTAGAAAGTAAAAACAAGTGGAAGTAGCATTGATTCTTTGATTTAATGAAGAATATTCAAGGTTCCCACATTAGGGGGGAGAAAAAGCATAGAACCAAGAAGGTCCTGAGAATCATTCCAGATCAAACAGCGACCAAGACAAGTGAACTTAGAGCTAAAGTCTATGTAGCTCAGTCACACAGAAGCTTCAGTGTAGACAGAGGTATGGTTTGTGGTGCCCAGGTCTCTGCCAGAAATGCCAGACTGTGGATACACGTTAAGACTTAAGAGAACTCTTCTCTGGAAATGTGTCTGTTTCTTTATATTTATTTCTTGACTTGGGGCTTTGTTTTGTTTTCCTTCTACTTTTCTAGTAAACTTCCCCTTGAAAACTTTCCCCCTTGCGATTAGAAAGCTGGAGGTGAAGGCGAGGTGCCATCTCAGCTGGAGAACATTCACTCTCTTTCTTTTCCTTCCCTAGCAGCTGATGAGGCTGAGGCTGAAATAGACAGAGAGGTGAAACCCCTGGAGGAGAGAAAAGACAGCTGTGATCACTGGTTCATTCCTGCCTGGGGTGTTCCCTCACTGTAAGGCTACAGCCCCTTTTAAACATATAAACATTTACATATATATATTTACAAATATGCAAAAAATAGTGAACTCATCAGTGGCTACTAAACAGTTTCTTAGTCTTTAACAGAAAACAATTACTGCTTTTGAATTTAAAAGTACAAATAAACTATACCTAGAATGGTCTAAGATATTACATATAAACTACATATAAATGATAATGCTAGAATAATGTGCTCTAACAGTACACTTTGCCTTTAACAAATTGCATTCCAACATATCTACTTCCAACTTTATATTGTGTTGAGAAGGAACAAACCTCACTGGGCACTTTACAGCCCAAAGTAAAAAAAAATACTGAAAATAGTATTGTTTCTTTCCTTCATCTGTTGTGCAGTATTGGTATGTGTCTTCATCCAAATCGGAAGTATCTAGATTTCAGTGTTAATGCAGGGATAACAGGTAAAGTTAATTCTACATGCTGGTTGGATTGGATTTTACTCTCTCCAATTGAGCCAACTTCCCACTGATCTCAACAGGAGTGTTGCCTGAGAGAAGGTGGTAAAAGTAAGCCTCATATTTTATAAAGTACCTTGGACTATTTTTTTTAAAATAGATTTGTGTTCTATTATAGACTGCTGTGACTCTTCCATGCACTAAACTGTCATTGACTTTGGAGATAATGCAGGGCATGGAAAAGATGGAGAAAATCCGAAGTAAATTGAGGATCTAGCCAATATCATTATATGTGAAGAGGCAAATGCTAATATCTTTTTTAAAAAGAAAAAGTCTAATGCATGTCTTGACTATTTGCTCCACTGAGAAACTGCATATTGAGAAATCAATTTTGTAGCTTTCCATGAGCTGAGGTTTATGGAATGGGACAGGGACAAGCTGATATCACCAGATTTATTTTGTGTATAACCTTTTCAATCTTACAAATACGAAATGCAACACTGAAAGTAGTCATTACTCAGTAAAGACTTTCTATTGCTTAGAGAACTAGTCAATAAACATGATATTCTTTTTTTTTTTTTTTTTGCGGTACGCGGGCCTCTCACTGTTTCGGCCTCTCCCGTTGCGGGGAACAGGCTCCGGACGCCCAGGCTCAGCAGCATGGCTCACGGGCCTAGCCGCTCCGCGGCATGTGGGATCTTCCCGGACCGGGGCACGAACCCGTGTCCCCTCCATCGGCAGGCGGACTCTCAACCACTGCGCCACCAGGGAAGCCCGTATAAACATGATATTCTTTCTGAGCCAAGATAGTATTACTAAAGCCCCTTGAGATTCCTGCTGCCCACACAACCTTTTGGCTCAGCTTCTTAAAGTGATCACAAACGGTCTAATAATGAAAATTAGGCTATATATCAATACAATCAATAAAAACATCACATTATTTTTTATGCCATTCCCTTGCTGGAGAAGGGAACAAAAGTGTAACTTTTAGGGTGGAATAAAGTGGTAAAAGAGTTCAAGGAAGGATATGAGAATATGTCATCTGAAAATGAAATTAGGGTCCTTGTTGGTGTCAGTAAGGGAAATGGGATTTTTATGATACCATTTATATCCTTCTCAAGAAGGAACATCACAAAAACACCAAAGGGCTTGAGAATTATGAAGGATGGCTCTGCTGTTCAGAAACTGGATAGAATCCCATAAAAGGTATATATAACTAATAAACATGACCCTTCTCTGGGAATTTTAAATCTAATGTAAGAGCTGGACAAACTTCAGTGAACTACATGTCATATGGGATATTTTCATGGCTTTTGGCTTATGGAGATATAATTAGAGCTAAGCCCAACTACACACAGACATATGCAGTGAAATTGCTATAATTTCTGAAGAAATTGTTATTAACTGGGAAGTTTTGTGAAGGCCTTGAGTTCTGGATAGAGTTTTAAATGAAATGAAACATGGTCCACAGCAAAGAAAACATGTCAGACTAGACATTTCAAAGGTCAAAGTCAAGAATGATAAATTTAGATTGGGAGGTCAGCTAATAGATTTGAAGATGAAAACCAAAAGAGGTAAGAAGAAGGAGAAATGAATAGAGGGCCTGCCTCGAAGCACAATTAGGCTAACAAATCACGAAGAATAGGTACTTAAACACTTGTCAAATAAATTAATATTAACTATACATTATATTCTATTATCTTAGTAAAAATGGTTTCCATTTACTGGGTCCCTACCATTTCCCAGGCAGTGTGTTAATTGTTTTACATGCATTAACTTTTTTGACCCTTTCAACATTGTGAAATAATATTATCCTTATTTACAGATGAGCAAAACTGCAGGCAAGAAAATTGAGCAACTTTCCCATGGCATTTTGATTTGATAAAAGAGACAATTAAGAAACTCAATGCTGTTTTAGGGGGAAGATGGCGGAAGAGCAAGACACAGAGATCACCTTCCTCCCCACAGATACATCAGAAATACATCTACACGTGGAACAACTACAGAACACCTACTGAACGCTGGCAGAAGACCTCAGACCTCCCAAAAGGCAAGAAACTCCCCACGTACCTGGGTAGGGAAAAAGAAAAAAGAATAAACAGAGACAAAAGGATAGGGATGGGGCCTGCACCAGTGGGAGGGAGCTGTGAAGGAGGAAAGGTTTCCACACACTAGGAAGCCCCTTCACGGGCAGAGACTGCAGGTGGCGGACATGGGGAGCTTCGGAGCCACGGAGGAGAGCACAGTAATGGGGTGCGGAGGGCAAAGCGGAGAGATTCCCGCACAGAGGATCGGTGCCGACCTGCACTCACTAGCCCGAGAGGCTTGTCTGCTCACCCGCCGGCGCAGGCAGAGGCTGGGAGCTGAGGCTCAGGCTTCAGTCAGAGCGCAGGGAGAGGACTGGGGTTGGCGGCATGAACACAGCCTGCAGAGGGTTAGTGCACCACAGCTAGCCAGGAGAGAGTCTGGGGAAAAGTCTGGACCTGTGGAAGAGGCAAGAGATTTTTTCTTCCCTCTTTGTTTCCTGGTGTGCGAGGAGAGGGGATTAAGAGAGCTGCTTAAAGGAGCTCCAGAGACAGGCACGAGCTGTGGCTAGCAGTGCGGACCCCAGAGATGGGCATGAGACGCTAAGGCTGCTGCTGCCTCCACCAAGAAGCCTGTGTGCAAGCACAGGACACTATCCACCTCCCTTCCGGGGAGCCTGTGCAGCCCGCCACTGCCAGGGTCCTGGGATCCAGAGACAAATCCCCTGGGAGAACGCACGGCACACCTCAGTCTGGTGCAACGTCATGCAGGCCTCTGCCACCGCAGGCTCGCCCCACATCTGTATCCCTCCCTACCCCCAGCCTGAGTGAGCCAGAGCCCCCGAATCAGCGGATCCTTTAACCCCTTCCTGTCTGAGCGAAGAACAGACGCCCTCCGGCCACCTACACACAGAGGTGGGGCCAAATCCAAAGCTGAGCCCCTGGAGCTGTGCAAACAAAGAGGAGAAAGGGAAATCTCTCCCAGCAGCCTCAGGAGCAGCAGAGTAAATCTCCACAATCAACTTGATGTACCCTGCATCTGTGGATTACATGAATAGACAACCAATCATCCCAAATTCAGGAGGTGGACTTTGAGAGCAAGATTTATTATTTTTTCCCCTTTTCCTCTTTTTGTGAGTGTGTATGTGTATGCTTCCATGAGAAATTTTGTCTGTATAGCTTTGCTGTCACCATTTCTCCTAGGGTTCTATCTGTCCATTTTGGGTTTTTTTTACTTAAAAATTTTTTTCTTAATATTTATTTTAATAACTTTATTTTATCTTACTTTATTTTATGTTCTTTTATCCTCTTTCTTTCTTTCTACTTTTTCTCCCTTTTATTCTGAGCCGTGTGGATGAAAGCCAGGAGTCAGTGCTCTGCCTCTGAGGTGGGAGAGCCAACTTCAGGACACTGGTCCACAAGAGACCTCCCAGCTCCACATAATATCAAACGGCAAAAATCTCCCAGAGATCTCCATCTCAACACCAGCAGCAAGCTTCACTCAACGACCAGCAAGCTGCAGTGCTGGACACCCTGTGCCAAACAACTGGCAAGACAGGAACACAACCCCAACCATTAGCAGAGAGGCTGCCTAAAATCATAAGCCCACAGACACCCCAAAACACACCACCAGACGTGGACCTGCCCACCAGAAAGACAAAAATACAGCCTCATCCACCAGAACACAGGCACTAGTCCCCTCCACCAGGAAGCCTACACAACCCACTGAACCAACTTTAGCCACTGGGGACAGAAAACAAATACAACGGGAACTATGAACTTGCAGCCTGCAAAAAGGAGACCCCAAACACAGTAAGATAAGCAAAATGAGAAGATAGAAAAACACACAGCAGATGAAGGAGCAAGATAAAAACCCACCAGAACTAACAAATGAAGAGAAAATAGGCAGTCTACCTGAAAAAGAATTCAGAATAATGATAGTAAAGATGATCCAAAATCTTGGAAATAGAATAGATAAAATACAAGAAACATTTAACAGGGACCTAGAAGAACTAAAGGTGAAACAAGCAACGATGAACAACACAATAAATGAAATTAAAAATACTCTAGAAGGGATCAATAGTAGAATAACTGAGGCAGAAGAACAGATAAGTTACCTAGAAGATAAACCAGTGGAAATAACTACTGCAGAGCAGAATAAAGAAAAAAGAATGAAAAGAACTGGGGACAGTCTCAGAGACCACTGGGACAACATTAAATGCACTGACATTCGAATAATAGGGATCCCAGAAGAAGAAGAGAAAAATAAAGGGACTGAGAAAATATTTGAAGACATTATAGTTGAAAACTTCCCTAATATGGGAAAGGAAATAGTTAATCAAGTTCAGGAAGCACAGAGAGTCCCATACAGAGAGTTCAAGGAGAAACACGCCAAGTCACATATTAATCAAACTGTCAACAATTAAATACAAAGAAAACATATTAAAAACAGCAAGGGGAAAACAACAAATAACACACAAGGGAATCTCCATAAGGTTAACAGCTGATCTTTCAGCAGAAACTCTGCAAGCCAGAACGGAGTGGCAGGACATATTTAAAGTGTTGAAGGAGAAAAACCTGCAACCAAGATTACTCTACCCAGCAAGGATCTCATTCAGATTTGATGGAGAAATTAAAACCTTTACAGACAAACAAAAGCTGAGACAGTTCAGCACCACCAAACCAGCTTTACAACAACCACTAAAGGAACTTCTCTAGGCAAGAAACACAAGAGAAGGAAAAGACCTACAATAACGAACCCAAAACAATTAAGAAAATGGGAATAGGAAGATACATATCGATAATTACCTTAAATGTAAAAGGACTAAATGCTCCCACCAAAAGACACAGACTGGCTGAATGGATACAAACACAAGACCCATATATGTGCTATCTACAAGAGACCTACTTCAGACCTAGAGACACATACAGACTGAAAGTAAGGGGATGGAAAAAGATATTCCATGCAAATGAAAACCAAAAGAAAGCTGCGGTAGCAATTATCATATCAGAAAAAATAGACTTTAAAATAAAGACTGTTAGAAGAGACAAAGAAGGACACTACATAATGATCAAGGGATCGATCCAAGAAGAAGATATAACAATTGTAAATATTTATGCACCCAACATAGGAGCACCTCAGTACATAGGCAAATACTAGCAGCCATAAAAGGAGAAATCGACAGTAACACAGTCATAGTAGGGGACGTTAACACTCCACTTTCACCAATGGACAGATCATCCAAAATGAAAATAAATAAGGAAACACAAGCTTTAAATGATACATTAAACAAGATGGACTTAATTGATATTTATAGGACATTCCATCCAAAAACAACAGAATACACATTTTTCTCAAGTGCTCATGGAACATTCTCCAGGATAGATCATATCTTGGGTCACAAATCAAGCCTTGGTAAATTTAAGAAAATTGAAATTGTATCAAGTATCTTTTCCGACCACAACGCTATGAGACTAGATATCAATTAAAGGAAAAGATCTGTAAAAAATACAAACACATGGAGGCTAAACAATACACTACTTAATAACGAAGTTATCACTGAAGTAAACAAACAAGAAATAAAAAAATACCTAGAAACAAATGACAATGGAGACACGATGACCCAAAACCTATGGGATGCAGCAAAAGCAGTTCTAAGAGGGAAGTTTATAGCAATACAATCCTACCTTAAGAAACAGGAAACATCTCGAATAAACAACATAACCTTGCACCTAATGCAATTAGAGAAAGAAGAAAAAAAAAAAACCCTAAAGTTAGCAGAAGGAAAGAAATCATAAAGATCAGATCAGAAATAAATGAAAAAGAAATGAAGGAAATGATAGCAAAGATCAATAAATCTAAAAGCTGATTCTTTGAGAAGATAAACAAAATTGATAAACCATTAGCCAGACTCATCAAGAAAAAAAGGGAGAAGACTCAAATCAATAGAATTAGAAATGAAAAAGGAGAAGTAACAACTGACACTGCAGAAATAAAAAAAAAATATCATGAGAGATTACTACAAGCAACTCTATGCCAATAAAATGGACAACCTGGAAGAAATGGACAAATTCTTAGAAATGCACAACCTGCCAAGAGTCAATCAGGAAGAAATAGAAAATATGAACAGACCAATCACAAGCACTGAAATTGAAACTGTGATTAAAAATCTGCCAACAAACAAAAGCCCAGGACCAGATAGCTTCACAGGCGAATTCTATCAAACATTTAGAGAAGAGCTAACACCTATCCTTCTCAAACTCTTCCAAAATATAGCAGAGGGAGGAACACTCCCAAACTCATTCTACGAGGCCACCATCACCCTGATACCAAAACCAGACAAGGATGTCACAAAGAAAGAAAACTACAGGCCAATATCACTGATGAACATAGATGCAAAATCCTCAACAAAATACTAGCAAACAGAATACAACAGCACATTAAGAGGATCATACACCATGATCAGGTGGGGTTTATTCCAGGAATGCAAGGATTCTTCAATATACGCAAATCAGTCAATGTGATACACCATATTAACAAATTGAAGGAGAAAAAATATATGGTCATCTCAATAGATGCAGAGAAAGCTTTTTACAAAATTCAACACCGATTTATGATAAAAACCCTGCAGAAAGTAGGCATAGAGGGAACTTGCCTCAACATAATAAAGGCCATATATGACAAATCCACAGCCAACATCGTCCTCAATGCTGAAAAACTGAAAGCATTTCCACTAAGATCAGGAACAAGACAAGGTTGCCCACTAGCTCCACTCTTATTCAACATAGTTTTGGAAGTTTTAGCCACAGCAATCAGAGAAGAAAAGGAAATAAAAGGAATCCAAATCGGAAAAGAAGAAGTAAAGCTGTCACAGTTTGCAGATAACATGATAGTATACATAGAGAATCCTAAAGATTCTACCAGAAAACTACTAGAGCTAATCAATGAATTTGGTAAAGTAGCAGGATACAAAATTAATGCACAGAAATCTCTGGCATTCCTATACACTAATGATGAAAAATCTGAAACTGAAATCAAGAAATCCCTCCCATTTACCACTGCAACAAAAAGAATAAAATATCTAGGAATAAACCTACCTAAGGAGACAAAAGACCTGTATGCAGAAAATTATAAGACACTGATGAAAGGAATTAAAGATGATACATATAGATGGAGAGATATACCATGTTCTTGGGTTGGAAGAATCAACATTGTGAAAATGACTCTACTATCCAAAGCAATCTACAGATTTAATTCAATCCCTATGAAACTACCACTGGCATTTTTCACAGAACTAGAACAAAAAATTTCTCAATTTGTATGGAAACACAAAAGATCCCGAATAGCCAAAGCAATCTTGAGAACGAAAAACGGAGCTGGAGGAATCAGGCTCCCTGACTTCAGACTATACTACAAAGCTACCGTAATCAAGACAGTATGGTAGTGGCACAAAAACAGAAATATAGATCAATGGAACAGGATAGAAACCCCAGAGATGAACCCACGCACGTATGGTCACCTTATCTTTGATAAAGGAGGCAGAAATGTACAGTGGAGAAAGGACAGCCTCTTCAATAAGTGGTGCTGGGAAACCTGGACAGGTACATGTAAAAGTATGAGATTAGAACACTCCCTAACACCACACACAAAAATAAGCTCAAAATGGATTAAAGACCTAAATGTAAGGCCAGAAACCATCAAACTCTTAGAGGAAAACATAGGCAGAACACTCTATGACATACATCACAGCAAGATCCTTTTTGACCCACCTCCTAGAGCCATGGAAATAAGAACAAATATAAACAAATGGGACCTAATGAAACTTCAAAGCTTTTGTGCAGCAAAGGAAACCATAAACAAGACCGAAAGACAACCCTCAGAATGGGAGAAAATAATTGCAAATGAAGCAACTGACAAAGGATTAATCTCCAAATTATACAAGCAGCTTATGCAGCTCAATATCAAAAAAACAAACAACTCAATCCAAAAGTGGGCGGAAGACTTAAATAGACATTTCTCCAAAGAAGATATACAGATTGCCAACAAACACATGAAAGAATGCTCAACACCATTAATCATTAGAGAAATGCAAATCAAAACTACAATGAGATATCATCTCACACCAGTCAGAATGGCCATCATCAAAAAATCTAGAAACAGTAAATGCTGAAGAGGGTGTGGAGAAAAGAGAACCCTCTTGCACTGTTGGTGGGGATGTAAATTGATACAGCCCCTGTGGAGAACAGTACGGAGGTTCCTTAAAAAACTACAAATAGAACTACTATACGACCTAGCAATCCCACTACTGGGCATATACCCTGAGAAAACCATAATTCAAAAAGAGTCATGTACCAAAATGTTCATTGCAGCTCTATTTACAATAGCCCGGAGATGTAAACAACCTAAGTGTCCATCATTGTATGAATGGATAAAGAAGATGTGGCACATATATACAATGGAATATTACTCAGCCATAAAAAGAAACGAAATTGAGCTATTTGTAATGAGGTGGATAGACCTAGAGTCTGTCATACAGAGTGAAGTAAGTCAGGAAGAGAAAGACAAATATCGTATGCTAACACATATATATGGAATTTAAGAAAAGTTAAGGAAAAAAAAATGTCATGAAGAACCTAGGGGTAAGATAGGAATAAAGACACTACTAGAGAACGGACTTGAGGATATGGGTAGGGGGCAGGATAAGCTGTGACAAAGCGAGAGAGAGGCATGGACATATATACACTACCAAACGTAAGGTAAATAGCTAGCAGGAGGCAGCCGCATAGCACAGGGAGATCAGCTCGATGCTTTGTGACCACCTGGACGGGTGGGATAGGGAGGGTGCGAGGGAGGGAGACGCAAGAGGGAAGAGATATGGGAACATATGTATATATATAACTGATTCACTTTGTTATAAAGCAGAAACTAACACACCATTGTAAAGCAATTATATTCCAATAAAGATGTAAAAAAAAAACCTCAATGCTATTACTAGAGAGTGACAACATTATAATGACTGTAAAGAAGGATGCTCTGTTGCTAACACTTGGGCTAGATTGGAGGAGAGAGAAGGGCTTCAGAAAATAATCCTCTGGTAGCTGAAACATGAAGTTAGTATTGTGAACTGTTGCTGGGAAGGGGTGATCTGAACACTGTAGGGCAAAAATCAACAGAGGCCTTAAATCCTAGTATAAGCAACAGCTAAAGTTTATCATACTGCCCCTTAACATACAGAATATGCTGACACTAAGAACTTCATAGCAGAATAGCTCAAATCACCGGCTAAGAAGTCAGCTTACCTAGGCTTGGGTTGACCCTTCCAAGTGTAAACATTGAGCTCTATAGCAAGTTACTAAGATTCTCTTATTCTGAGTTTTCTAATAGCAAAATACTTACTACCATTAATATTTCCTGTCCCATTGTAGTGTTGTAAAAATTAAATTAGCTCTTGCCTGTAAAATGAATAACATAAGGTCCGATTAACATAATACGTGTTCAATAAATGCTGCTATTATTGGCATATGCACCTCAAATTGTCTTTTCCTTTCTATATATAAAAACCTGGGAAAATATGCAACTCATTCTTCCCTCTCTAAATTCAGTCACTTTCAAATGTTTTCGTAGCTCACAATAAGAAAAAGCCTTACACAGTCTTCACATATGCAAGCATGCACACACACATTTCATGAAAATACCCTCACTGAATGTTATAAAAACTCTTTTTTTTAATATTACATTCTCTTCTATTTCTTTCCTTTTTTAAAGATACTGGTTGTGACTCACTAAATTAACTTTATGACTCACTAAACAGTGTCAATCCACAATGTGAAAAACATTTCTAAATTTCTCCTTGGGTTAATCAAAATTATTACTGAATTGTGAATATATATCCCATTGTGTAGCATCACAAAGATTTGCTTTTATTGAACTGAGCTTAGGCATTATACTGTTGGATTATTTTGAGAGGCTTTATAAGAATCAGTCTCATGAAACTTAGAATTTTATGCATTGTAGGCGTTTTTTGAGAGTCTGGTACAAAATCTCACACAACACCTCATTTACAAGAGCTCTTGTATGTCTAGTCCTTACTTGTGCTGTATTTAAAATGGAAATTATGTATCATGTAAGGCATCAAAATCAAAATATCTAACTTTCCTAATAGAAAATAAGGCAGAAATAAGGATAAGGTAGAAATTTTGTGTATTGGCCTTACCACTGTCTTTATCTTATCACCTTATCATATTTTTCTGCACTTATTTCCCATTGTTCCAATCCCCTTTCTTATTTCCATGGTATCATTTATTTATTTACTTTCATTATTAGTTTTTGAAGAGATGGTATAGCTGCATGGTTCCAAATCCAAGAGGTTCAGACGGTATATGGTTAAAAGTCTCCCTCTCAACTCTGTCCTGCAGCCATCCAAGTCTGTCAAATCAACCAATATAATCACAGTATAATCAATTTCCTGTGACTCTTCCTATAGGTATATAATATCTTAGGAAAAATAAATGTAAACTCACATACCTCAATAAAATTATTTATGATATATCTACCTAACTAGCTAGCCATTCTCTTCTCTCCCCAAAGTGTTATATGTATGATTCTCTATTTACTTAATTTATGTTGAAGTTCATTCCATATCAGTATGCAGCCTCTTCAATATTTTCCGTGCCTGAATGATACCCCACCATGAATGACCATTATTTTTTAATCAACTTTCTACCGTTGCATACTTAAGTTGTTTGAACGTAATCAAAAAAATGGCAATTACAAACAATACCACGATGAGTACATTTGTATCATTGAGCACGAATGTAAGTATATTCCTAGGTCAGATTCTCTGAAGTGGAATTTATGGCTGATAGATATATGCGTTTGTGCTTTTGATAACTATTGCCAAATTGCTCCTCATTCAGATTGACCAATTTCTGCTCCTAATAGCAACTATGATGGTATTGCATGTACTTCTGTAAAATAATTTCAAATCCTCTTTTAAAAATGATGTGCCATTGATATCTGATTAAGTTATCAAAATGGAAATGAAATTTGGTTGTAGGCACAGTAAGATTTAAGAATTAGAGAAGTTCCCCAGTGATTATGGAGAAAGGAAGATACAGGATTAGTGGAGGATTTGGGAACTGCCAACATAAAAATTGTAGTTTTAACTTAGAATGGATAAGTTCATTGGATATGTAGATGGATAGATGGATTGATGGATAGGTGAAGGCATGTTGGATAGATAGATCAATAAATTAATAGACTGATAGACTGACAGATTAATAGGCGATTTGGAGATTTCCCAGTTACTGGTGAAGGAAAGCAAGTCAGCAAAAGAAGAAGTAAAAGGAGATGTTAATAAAAATATGACAAAGAGTAGGGGATTACAGGCTAAAGAAAGAATCAAGAAGGAGAAGAATCTAATGAATGGAAAGGCTGTGTTGTCTAGAAATAGAGACAAAATCTCTGGGTGTGGCCAGGATAACATTAGTGAGGGGAGCAAATCAGGGCAATGAGAAGGCTAGAAGGCAGATTTAAGGAAATCCAAAAGCATGGTTTTCTATGGATGCTAACTGCAAATGCTGTGCTGACTCTCCAGGAACATGCTACATGATTTAAAATATTAAAAAGATGAAAAAAGTTCCTTCCACAATGGAGATAACCATATGACCAGACCATGTTTTCTATGTAATTAGGGTACAACTATCATACAGTAAAGGAAGGATATTATATGTAAAGGCAAAGACTGCAGCTGCTTTAGCCCTTCATAGATGTGCAATATAATTAGTGCAAACTTCCTTAACCATCTTGTACTAATGTAGCCAAATTGTTTACAGAATGTACCAGTCTGAAGTATGAATAGGTTAATCAAATACTCTGTAGTATTTATAAATACCAACCTGTGGTTAGTATTGTTAGAAAGGCTATTCAGCGGCATGGAGGAATATCTTCCTTGCAGTTCACATCTAATGTGCAGTATTAACCAACGTGCATTAAGATATTTACCAAAATAGAAAAAGATGAAAAGGAGTTACTAACATCATCGTGTTTTCTACTTAATATTTTTAAATATTTTAAATATTGTATCATTTAATCCTTTGAGAAGATTTTAGAGGATAAAGTGGTGTGGAAGAAAGATAAGTCTAAAGGAGAAAAGAGAATAATTGTAGAGAAATGAAGAGTAGGTAAAGTAACAAGAAGGAAAGATGATTGTTGGAAATGGGAAACAGAGGACATGTGTAAATAGGTAATAAGAAACAGACAAACCCAGCCCTTGATGTCTGGAAAACTTACTGTGCAATAAAAGTCCTGAAACTGGTCTCAGCCTGATAGTATCTAGAGAAGGGTAGCCACCGCTAGAGGCTTCCACTGCTGTGAGGAGGGTGCAGGTGAGATCAATGAGAACTAACATGCATCATCAAAGCATCATAGAAAACACAACACATGTTAGAGATCGCCTTGTCCAAAGCTCTCATTTTACAAACTGGAAAACTGAAATCCAGAGAAAGTAAAATGATTTGCCATTGTCATTAGGCTATATTGTGGGAAAACTGGAGTTAAACCCCAGGAATCTGGACATTAAGCCAAAGTCAAGATCCAGTAGAGATCACTCTCCTTAACCCCATGCAATATCCCTACATTCTCAATGACCTTCCTGAAGGCTCTCCAAATTCAATAACATCCTCTCAACCACAAATTTAATGGTTCAAATGCCTGTGTAACCTATTAAGGGCCTTACGGGACTCAGAGAACAAGTCCCCCACCAATCATGCAGAAAAGAAAACAGAGATCCCAGAAGTTGCTATTTGCCTACACTTAACTAGATTGGGGTAAATTTAACACAATATTACTCCCCTGGATCATTATCCAATTGCCCTCATTTATTCCCAAAGTTGATATGTGATAGGCTTATATGTATGTGTGTATATATACATATATATATATATATACACACACACACACATTCTTTTAATATGTATTATATATATACTCATTTTATACACACACACATATATATACACATTCATCTATACACCACCTGTCATTTTTACTTAGTTGTTCCAGGTGAACAACTTTTGTCTTCCAATCACTTTGTAAACTCCCAGGAGGCAGAAACCATGTCTTACATAATATTTTGTCATCTTGTCCCATCAGCACCTCAGGCTTGCAGTCACCGTGTAAACTCTACCCACCTAAAGCTTTGCAGACTGGTGGCTGTTTATCTCAATCTTTACTTGGGGATGATTCTAAGTGAAAATTAAGCTATGTTTCAAATGGCCCTCAGGATACTCCATTACGGAGATGCTAATGCCATTTCTACATTTAGAAGCTTCATTGACCAGCTAGCTGCTCACTTTGAAGAATGCCACTTGATAAGTAGCTTTTATACTAATTCATAATCTCCTCTTCCATCACTCTCTTTTCTTACATTTGCTGTCAGTTTAAGCTGGCCCAAGAGAAGTGACTTTTACTATTTGCAGTTTCTCTGTTGTTTAATCAAATGGTGGGTGGAATCAAGGTTGGCCGCTCTAAAACTGCATCCAAGCAGGGATTCTTAGAGGGTGGAAATGTCAACCTACCTATTGGGAGCTATTCCAAAGCCAGCTGGAGCTGCCTCAAACACTCTTAATTACAATTTTGTATTTCAAATGTCTCAGTCAATGTGCTCTCTTTAAAAAAAAAAAAAAAAAAGTAAAATAAGTTCAGGTAAACAAAAAGGAAAGGAAACCCAGCAGAATGTAGTTTTTTCTCCAAACTTCACCTGGTGCAGGAAGCTTAAGTGAAACATTCCTTAGCATGTTCTTTCAAAGATCGTAGTCAACTGCTCAAATGCACAAAGTGATCTCTTCTACTGAAGATTAATTACCACAAGTCATAGCCCAGCCCTCACCTAACTTAAGTTGCCAAGAGAGACATTTAATTAGGGCCACCCAATTATTTGGAAATTACTCTGCAAATAAACCCCCATAATCCTAGGTGTTGCCAATGGCTTCATCAAGAAAGTAAGCTGATTTGAGGAAAGTGAGGAAATATATGTCAGACTGCACACAACTTTTTCATTAGCACCCTATTTCCAGCTTCTTTTCTTCCATTTCCCTTGCCTTTGATCCCACTTTTTTAACCTGCTTTGTTTTGTTCAGCTCCTTACCCTAGTAGTCAATGAAGTTGCAAACATAGCTGTCAATGGAATAAAAATGAGCAGAGAACATTGTTTGTTTATACCACAAAAATGTTCCCTCTGGACATACAACACAAATAGACTCAAGAAGAGGCTCCAGGGCTTCCCTGGTGGCGCAGTGGTTGAGAGTCCGCCTGCTGATGCAGGGGACACGGGTTCGTGCCCCGGTCCGGGAGGATCCCACATGCCGCGGAGTGGCTGGGCTCGTGAGCCATGGCCGCTGAGTCTGCGCGTCCGGAGCCTGTGCTCCACAACGGGAGAGGCCACAACAGTGAGAGGCCCGCGTACCGAAAAAAAAAAAAAAAAGAGAAGAGGCTCCAGACAGTGTTGGCATTTCTTTGACTTTCAGTTTATGGCATCCATCTTCAAAACATAAATGGTAATCCTAATAACACAGTATCACAGGAATTCACTGCTAGAGGCTGTTAAAATTATATGTCTATTTGTATTGGTTAGATGATTCTCATTAGAATTTCCTATTCTTTATTATATTATAAACAAAATTAATTTAAGGCCAAAGCTTATTTAGATCACATTTCTAACATAAAAATCCCTATAATGACAACATTATGGACAGTTCACTTCTTTGGGAAGCTATGTAGGACCAGCAGGAGGTGGAAGGCACTAACTAATGTTATTAAATGTGTATTGTGTGTTATTCAGTGAGAGATATTAACCCTTCTCGTCATACTCCTTAGAAAAACCTGTGGGAGACAAGTTTTCAATGAAATTTATATCAGGTATGACTTTAAAGGAAAATGTAATTTTCAGAGGAGGCAGGAGTGGGATTATTGTTGTGTGTGTGTGCATGTGTGTCTGTGTATGTATTTCTCTGTGTGTGTGTGTGCATGTTTCACAAATAAACCAAATACCCATTCCAAAGAGCACTTCCCTTCACAATATATACTTTGGGAGATCATGGAGTCTCTCCTTACTCATTATGAAAGTCATTTTTAGAATAAGTCTCTAGATGTATGATCATAGAAAGTAGTTTTATTAATGCTTCGTCAAACTTTGTTTCAGATGAAAAATAAAACTGCTTAATTTGCCACAGTTGATTCCAAATTATATCGAACTGTTCTCAAAAGTAAAATCCATACTTAAAAGACAGATTCACCACTTTTAATGATATGAGCATAATGGGGACTGGAGTTTTATGGTATGACCTTAAAAGACCCTTCAACAATTGTTTGAGCTGTACCAGTATCAAGAAAATAGGCATAGAGCTTTCAAACATGACTGGTTTGAAAGGGTAGAACTCATTAGAATATATAAAGTCCGTTTTATGTAAAAAAAAAAAGGACCTCAGCCATTCTACCTTATATTCTCACCATGTATACAGGTGAAAGAAAGGAAATTATCATTCACTTATTAATGTACTCTTTTTTTAATAAATAGTTTTTGATCATGAACTGTGTCAGGCATTATGGTAAATACTGGCTGTATAACAGGAGGCTGTTTATTACCTGGGACCATTCTCACAGAGCTTACAATAATCACAATAATGACTGTATAAATAAACTTTGATAAAAGTTCTAAAGTAAAAATACAGTGCGCTAGGAAAGCGGAATATATCGGGACCTAACACAGTTGGAGGGTCACAGAAGACACCCTGAAAAATCAAGAAAAGTTGAGGTCCAGCCACGGTATTAACTGCTTTGGGTACATTATCATTATTTTATTTTCACAGCAGTCTTGACAATTATATATTATTATCCCCATTTTATGGATAACAAAACCAAGACTTAGAGAGATTAAGTAATTTGCCCAAGTGCACACTGCTTACATGAAGCATAATTAATATTCCAATCATGTCTATCAGATTCTTAAACTTACGTCCTTTCTACTACACTACACTGTCTCCAACAATGCCTCAAACAATCTGGCAAATCATGCTACATTTATTTGCTTAACCTGCAGGGCTCCTAAGAATGTTAAATGTCACTCAGTTGACATTGTCTAATGAAGACTATTTGTGCCAAGGGAATTTTGAAGATAATCCAATACAAATCAATATTATTTTGGATGAGAACAAATTGGTAACTTGATTCAAATCCTTCTTTTTCCTTGCAGAAATCAATTTCCAAGGAAAATATAGATCCCTTAGGGGTAATAAGAAGCAGCAATCTGGGACATGGTGGATTGTGTCACTCAAACAGATTTCGAACAGATTCTTTGGCTGACTTTGCCTCATCCCTCATACCCAGAGACTGGCACTCTTCACTGGATAAATTTATGTTCCAACAATCCAGGGAGTTTCAGTAAAACGTATACACATTTTGTATGTTCACTTCAGTTATACAAATATTTACTAGACACCATCTAAATGTAAAGAACTGTGACTCTCCGCCTCTTTCCTCCAGGAATGAACCTACCTACCACCTAATAGGATGGTATTAGAACACTTTAATAACTTAAGGGACGGTGATGTAAGTGCTATCAGAGCAAAGTGCCAGAAAGATTGAATGGAAGAAAGAAAGCATATCTGGTTTCTGAGAGAAATGGCATTTGAGGTAAAATGGAAAGAGTGGGCTGGGAGAAGGAAGAAATCCCATGAGAGGGTACATATAATTGGCTGTGGGGAAGTTTTTGGCACACTTGTGCAACATGGTTGCATTTGACTGAAATATAGGGCAGCTGAGTTCTGGGGGAAGGAGTTGGTAATATTGTGGAGTTATTGTTTGAAGGTAACTGGAAAACTTAAGAATTCTGAGGAAGAGATTAGTGTGTTTAGGAATATGCTTTGGAAAGATAAATTGGGTGAAAATGGAGAAAATTATTGGGATTAAGGGGAGAAGAGACAGTAAGTGAGGAGAAAAATCTGGAGTTTATTAAATATGAACAATGTGCATGAAAGGACCTCGCTGAGGAGAGGTAGTGGGTATTTCTACAGAGTACAGGGATCTATAGTACTATTGTGTTATTGCTAACTGTAAAACATCTGCATTCACTTTCATTTATTAATATA
This sequence comes from Globicephala melas, assembly GCF_963455315.2. Taxonomy (NCBI): domain Eukaryota; kingdom Metazoa; phylum Chordata; class Mammalia; order Artiodactyla; family Delphinidae; genus Globicephala; species Globicephala melas. Next base: position 62,885,683 of record NC_083317.1, read on the forward strand.
TATATGTATATATATATATATATACACAATAGAATATTACTCAGCCATAGAAAAGAATGAAATAATGCCAATCTCAGTAACATGGATGGACATAGAGATTATCACACTAAGTGAAGTAAGCCAGACAGAGAAAGACACATATAATATAGTATCACTTAGATTTGTAATCTAAAAAGAGATACAAATGAACTTATTTACAAAACAGAAATAGACCCCAGATATAGAAAACAAATTTAAGATTACCAAAGGGGAAAGATGGGGGAGGGATAAATTAGGAGGTTGGGATTAACATATACACATGACTAGATATAAAGGAAATAATCAACAAGGACATACTGTATAGTACTGGGAACTATACTCAACATTTTGTAATAACCCATAAGGGAAAAAAATCTGAAAATGAGTATATATATATGTATATAGAAAGAAAGAAAGGAAAAGAAAGAGAAAGAAAGAAAGAAAGAAAGAAAAGAAAGAAAAGAGAAAGAAAGAAAGAAGAAAGAAAGAAAGAAAAAGAAAGAAAGAAAGGAAAGAAAGAAAAGAAAGAAAGAAAGAAAAAACAGTCTGAACAAAGTTTGTACCAGTTGTTGGTGAGAAACTAGAATTCTTACACACTGTGTAAATATAAATTGGTAAAACCATTTTGCAAAGCTGTTTAACATTATCTAACAAATCTGAATGTATTTACACCTATGACCAATAATGTCACGCTTACGTATGTCCCAAATAAATGTGTACCTAAGATGGAAACGTGTATAAGAATGTTCATAGCATTTATAACAGTCCCAATGTTTTGCTGCTTCCATGCAATACAATTGTCCATAAATAGGGAAATGGATAAATATGTTGTGTTAGATTCCACAATAGAATACTACATAGCAATGAAAATGAATGAACAGCCACTACACACAACATTGACCAAAGCAGCCAGACTCAAAAGAACACACTGAATATTGTTCCATTCATATAAAGTTCAAAAACAAGTGGAACTAATCTACTGAGTCAGCGGTAGTCTACGGAGAGGATGAGTGGTGATGATCAGGAGGGGAAAGAGAGGGTTCCTGAAGTGCGGCTGGTCAAGCACTTTTTCCTGGTCTGAGTGGTGATTACGTGGGTGTGCTCTTTTTGTGAAACTTCATCAAGGTGTCCACTCATGATTCGTATACTTCACCACGTGAGTGTTATACTTCAATAAAAAGTTTGTTAAGTTAAAAAGAAGTAACTGGGGAATGGGAAACATTACAGAAAGGTAAAGACATCGCAGATGTGAACTAGCAGTGAAGCCAGCAATATGTTTAGTCATTTCAAGTTTCCGTTTCATTCAAGATAGCACAGTGTGGCCAGATATCTGCACTTCAACATTCAGAGATCCAGAAATCACACTGGAAGATGGATAGGATGAATGAGAAATGTAGAATTACCTTCTGCTCTCACACACACCCGTTTACTCGTGGGGTAATTTGTAACACAGCATGAACACCATGCATTCAATTAGTTTTCCTAGCTATTTTAGCAAGTATTCGTTTACGCGTGTCTGTCTCTAATGTGGGGGGGTGTCTCAAAAAAGGACAAAGAAACTGATGGTCTGACCATCAACATTCAAAATATTTGCTTAAACTATGTGTTGTCATGTTCTGGCATTGTCATTTCCATGACAGTTAAACATAATCGTTATTAATACGTGTACACTCATTAAAATCTACATAAGCCTTGCTTGATGATCCAAAGTTATAAGTCCCAAAGTCTGGCCTGATCTTGTTGTATATGCCAGTTATAACTGCATTCACGTGATAATGATCAATGGGTACTTCTACTAAATGGGTAAAAGTAAAAGGAATGAAATTTTAAAAAATTAAAAACTTGACAGCCACAGGAACAGTTTGAATCACAACGGAAATATAAAATACTAGGGTTTTAAATTGAAATACAGAATCTATTTTTTTTTTCTTTTGCCCTGACTCTGATTTGTCATTTGCAGGCTATTTGGAATCAGTGCTAATGAACTATCATCCTTGAGCTCATTTTTGGTGGATAGGGGCTGAGGAATGAGTCTAAATAGATTGTACTCTGAGCGCACCAGTATTAGAATTTTCAGCAGAAACTAAAGACTAACAGTCACAAAAAGGAATTAAGTACCCTCTTATTACAAGGGATAACTTTCTCAAAGGCAGGTCCTTGAGCACTGAGAGGGCAGACTGGCAGAGAGTTTTCATTCCAGGGAGCAATGTCATACCTTCATTGTGGATGCCTTTCTTCTGGCTTCGCTGCTAACTCATTTTCCATATATTGAATCCACTTTCACTACTTAAATGCAAAAACCATAATATAACAGGCTTGACCTCCAGGGTATGATTAAAGGGCTATGGCACTAATCTATTTTTTTCTGGTATGGGAAGGCAATTTCTGCTGAATCAGAAGAGTCCCTCCCTACATATCGATAACCAGCTCATGATATTTTCAATTCAATACAATGTCCATTTCTGCACTAATGGAGGGAAGTGATGGCAGAGACAGACCCAAATTCATAGAACACACTTATATACTTAAAATGTTGGTATATTCGATAATTTACTAATCCATAACAAACACATACAACACACAAGCCATGGGGGAAGATCTGACCTATAAAAGCTGAAACAAATGGGGTTCTTTGTCCAATCAAATTCTTGCTAATGCTTTAATCCTCTTTGTATCTCTTCTCAGTTTGATGCAGAAAACCTACCCATGACATGCTAGTCTTCCTCATTTTCACCTTCCCAGTACTAAGGGAATTAATTGTTTTGCTTCAAAAGGCTTCCCGCAGGGCTGTAGACAAGCTGGGTAAATAAAATTAAGCATGAGAGAATGAATTGTGCCTGTATATGATATTATATCCTACTTAATTATGTTAATAGAGACTCTAAAATAATTATGAGATGACTGTTCCTATTTACGCCACTCTATTGGTATAAAATTTACTTTCCTCATCTAGGGCTTCAGGGGATCTGTGCACTATAGGGCTCTACTTTTTTCTCTGCGATCTTCCTTTTGACTATGTAATTTGCTTGATAGTAGGCACCAGAAGAAAAGTCAATAAAAGAGGTAAAACCAAACCATTCAAGAAAATATTTATTTAAATATTAGGACTTTTCAAAATATCATATACCTATACTCTTTATGTCCCTAGTATGACCAAAGTTTAAGAGATGGAAATAACTTGTCCTTGCCCTTTTTGGTGAAGTTACAGAAAGGGAAAAATAATCAACTAGAAGAAGATGGGATGCAACAGTTAAAGTTTAATGACTCTGGTTTTCTTTTCATTCTGCAAATGTGTTTTTCTACTACATTTTAAAAATCAGGCTGAAATCCATTTGACCTCCTTCTAACCTCCAGCCATTCACTTAAAATGTGGCATCATCCTATGGACTTCAAGCTTTAAAATTTAGCAAGAGAAAGATACGTGGGAGAGAAGGAAAAGTGTATTTATGGAGTTGAGGATATTCTGTGACCCAGAAACCGTCAGGTGTGTTCTATGTTTTGTTCATTTAATTTTCAGAATAATTTCACAGGAAAAGGATAAGTTTTACTGAGGTTCAGATAAGTTAAATAACATGCCCAATTTCACATTGTTAATACAGCAAAATTAAAACTGTAACCAGGCTGTCTGATCCAAAGTCCATGATTTTTCCAAGACAAGTTCCTGAAAGGTACATGTTCATTATTACACATTATCATCCAGTTTTTTATATGTGTTATTACTTATGCTGCCATGAAAATAATTAAATTTAACTTAAATAAGACATATTCTTTTAAAAACTTAGAAAACACAGTTACCTCAGCAGGACACTAATAGCAGAAAATATAGCTTCATTTCTAATGCAAACTACCTCAAATAAGTGGCTTTATCTCTGAGACGATCTGATTTCTAGTAGTGTACAGCAGAGGAAAGGTTACAATGGCGATCATGGAGAGATCAGTGAGAGTGTCAGTCCTGGGACAGAAGATCAATTGTATGTATTGTGAGTTTTCCTTGCCCAGAACACCAGGGACTCGAAAGCAAGCCCATTCTGCTTTCAATGCCTCCTTTCTCTCTGCTCTTGAATAGTCCCATTTGAAAGTAGACTGTCTAAAGTTCACGGAGAACTAACTCCAGCTCAGAGAGTTCAAACATTTAGTTGAGCTAAGAACCTGGAAGGGCAAATTATTATTATTTTTTTCTTTTTTTTATCTCAACTACTTCTACTTGTGACTTCTAAATTAGGATGGCGAGATTTCAGATACAGTATTTTCTGCTTCCAGTCAAGTCAGTTAATACTGTAATTTACTGTGTTAATGGTACCATTTGTCCCTTCTGATCTCATCCTACATGCAGAGGCAGCAATTTAAAAGGGGTTGCATAAACTCTCCTTCAACTAAAGGGGAGAAGGGTTGTGATTACCAGTAATGCACTTTGCAGAATAAATAATGCACTTTGCAGAATATAAATCAGCATCCTTAGATATCGACTCTGAAGACATTTGGGCAACCTTGATGGCATTACCATGAATAGGTGACTCTAAAGAACATGACTAAAGTACTTAATGCTATATTTCATACCACATGGTACACAATTGCAGAAGTGAATTTTCACATTACTAAAATAATAGATCAGAATATAATTTGGTCACCTGGACAAACAGAATTGCTAGCAAACTGCATATATTTCTAATCAAAAACAATTTCAGTAAGGAAAATTTTCAACCTTGAGCTGCAGAAATCTAAGATTACTGTAATCATCATCTATCCTTTGTAGTTTTCTTCTCTTTTAAAATCTGCCTTTGTTCGCCAGTCTAATCATAGAAATCAGAAACTGCAATTTCAAGAAGACACAAAGAGACAATATAAATTTTGATCCCAAGTGTTTCTTCTTGTAGAACTCCAAAAAGCAGTTTCAAGTCTTACAAATTCTCTTTGCCAACAATGATTAGAAGCCCCGTGGCTGCCACAGTAATTGCTCCATAATCATATCTGTAATACCGGACCTGGTTTATGCATACAATCTATATTCTAATAGCAGTCAACAGGTCACGAGTTAATAAAAATACCATTAACGTCCCCCTGTGACTAAGGAAGAGAGATGTTCATCTTACTAGGCCACAGTGGGCCAATATAATTTCCTTGGCTGTTAGTATAATTAACTGTGCTGGCCCACGGATTTCCCTGGAGGACACTGTGGTTACAGGATGACCTTGAAGCATGCTCTTGGTGGTGTTCTGCCAGAGGGCACAGATTGTCAAGGGTTCGGGGCAGCCCTGAGTGAGGTTCCCAGGAAGATGCCTGTTTATGTAACCTTGCTGGACACCAAAAGCATTTGCACACAGCTTGTACTGATATTTTCTCAGGTACAGGCGCACATAAACAAAGCAACCAATGACAATTGTGAAGATGATAGTTTTCCTATGACATCTCCAGTCTCTCTTTGGAAAGATAAGCAAAATTGATAAAACTTTAGCCAGACTCATCAAGTCAAGAAAGGGAAAGGGCCCAAATCTTTTTGCACCTCTTTCCAAGGCCCAAAACTTACAACTTTGTTGTCCTCTAGACACAACATACCCTCCTGCTTTGCAAGGCTCTCCCTTATCTAATCAAAACACAAAAAGCATTGAGAGCAACTTTCAAGTTCTCCTACATTTTTGCCTTTTTTTTTTTTTTTTTTTTTTTTGCGGAACGCGGGCCTCTCACTGCTGTGGCCTCTCCCGTTGCGGAGCACAGGCTCCAGACGCGCAGGCTCAGCGGCCATGGCTCACGGGCCCAGCCGCTCCGCGGCATGTGGGATTTTCCCGGACCGGGGCACGAACCCATGTCCCCTGCATCAGCAGGTGGACTCTCAACCACTGCGCCACCAGGGAAGCCCCATTTTTGCCTTTTTAAAGCTTTTTTTTTTTAATGCATAGAAAATGTTTTTTTCTCATTGAAAGATGAAAAAATGGGGATTCAAGATCTGAGAAAAGTAAAGGAATGTCACCACTTACCTTTGAGATGCCTCCTACTGGCCTTCATAGTAAATTTGTTTTACTGATGTCTGCAGCTGCACGTGGGGACTGGGGAACTGTGCCAGGAAAGTCATGGAGGAGTCTAAATGTATGCTTTTTCTTTCTCCCCAAAAGCATAGCTCTACTGTTTTAAGGTGGTGCTCTCACTGGTCACTTTCAGTTTCTTAATGAAAAATTTAAAGGTACAAACATGCAGAGAATATTAGAAACACATCTGTAGCCTTCATTTGGTTTTACTTATTATTTTGCCATATTAGCTCCTGATACCATTCTTTAAAGAAATAAAATGGTACAGATACAGAAGACATTTCTTTACCTCCATCCTGAGAGATAACCGCTCTCCTAAAGTTTTCTCTTGGTAAAGTGCTTTTACTGGTAAGAAACCTATAGCTGAGTTTTCTGTGTTTTTCAAGTTTATAAGTGATAGCACCCAACCCAGTTTGGGAATGAACTGTGCTCCCTCAAAATTTGTATGGTGAAGCCCTAACCCCCAGAGCCTTAGAATGTGACTGCATTTGGAGAGACGGCCTTTAAGGAGGTGATGAGGATAAGAAGGCTGTTATGTATACCCTAATCAATCTGACTGGTGGCCTTAAAAGAAGAGGAAGAGATACCAGAGAGGGGCACAGAGAAAAGGCCATGTGAGGACACAGCAAGAAAACAACCATCTGCAAGCTAAGAAGAGAGCCTCAGGAGAAACCAACCCTGCCGACACCTTGATCTTGGACTTCTAGCTTCCACAACTGTAAGAAAATAAATAATTGTTGGACTTGAGGTTATGGGGAGGGGGAAGGGTGAGCTGTGACAGGGCGAGAGAGAGTCATGGGCATATACACACTAACAAACGTAGTAAGGTAGATAGCTAGTGGGAAGCAGCCGCATGGCACAGGGATATTGGCTCGGTGCTTTGTGACAGCCTGGAGGGGTGGGATAGGGAGGGTGGGAGGGAGGGAGACGCAAGAGGGAAGACATATGGGAACATATGTTTATGTATGACTGATTCACTTTGTTATAAAGCAGAAACTAACACACCATTGTAAAGCAATTATACCCCAATAAAGATGTTAAATAAATAAATAAATAAATAAATAAATAATTGTTGTTTAAGTAATTCAGTCCATGGGAGTTTGTTATAGTAAATTCCTAGCAGACTAATACAACTCCCTAACTTTTTTTCTGTTTTCCACTTTTTACCTACATTGATACATGTTGCTCTAGTTCACTTGTTGAAGAGTGGCACAGGATTCATCGTATGCATGAGCCACTCCCTCTCTGATGGACATTTGGGTCACTCACGATGTTCTGCTAAAATAAGAAATGTTCAATTGAACCTGATCCCCATGTTTCCTTGTGCATACCTGAGAGAGGTTCTCTACCTACATACCTATATCTACAAGTAAGCTTTTCTGTTTTATGAGGTGTAGGATATACATAACATCACTAGTTTAAGATATTGTCAAGTCACTATCAAATGTGATTGTAACCAAAAACCCTCCTCCATGCAATATGAACAGTATGTTACTTCTTTACATTCTCCTCAAGACTTGGTATTGTTAGACTTTTACATGATTTTCCCAATCTGATGGGTGAGAAATGTAGATATCTCAATATTTCACCTTGCATTTCTCTGATAATAATTAAGTTTGAGCATCTTTTCATGTTTATTATACATTCCAGTTTCCTCTTCCTAAAACTGTCTAGTTATGCCATTTGTTCATTTTTCAGTTGGATTTATTTACCTCTTTTTTACCGATGTGTATGATTTGTTTATATACTCAGGCACTCGATCTTTGCAGGTTATGTACAATTGCAAAATCTTCTCAAAGGCTATGGCTTCTATTTTAACTCTGTGAATGGTGTTTCTAATTCAATGGTAATAAAATGTAATAAAAATCATCTCTATGGTTTGGTATTTTTATGTGTTGTTTCAGAAATCATTTCCTATATCATAAGAAGAATACATGTTTTTATCTAAAAGCTTTTAAACATTGCCTTCCAGATTTTATCCATTAATCATCTGAAATCCATCTTACTGTATGATAAAAAAGAAAGATCTAATTTTACCATTTTCTATGTAGTGAATTGTTTCTATGCCATTTATTGAAATCCATCATTACTTCTCTTATTACTCCCTCATCTACTAAATACTACCTTGTTTCTACATACACTAAATTTTTATATGCAGTTAAAGTCTGTCTTAAAAATGCTAATCCAGTCACCTATCACTGAGGCAATGCCACTCTGTCTTAATAACTATAGCTTTAGAGTAAGTCTTGACATTCACAGCTGCTGAATTGGAAGACCAGATTAGCTCAAGCCTCCAGCATCCAGGATACCTCATCATGGAGAACAGGACCAGTAGTCACTGTTCAGGGACTTTTGGTCACAGATATATCAATGTGGCTGAGGGAACAGAAGAGCGATAAGGGATTAAAAAATAGGATCTTAGTGCACTTTAAGGAGAACAGTGGACTTCAGCCAGGCAGCACAGTGCAAAGAGGAGAGAGGAAGGTCTGCAAACCCAAAATGTTTAGAATATCACTCGGTTCTTCTGTCACTTAATGTTATATGATAAACAACACCTGCCATCTGGTAATTTTCAACACTGATGTTGACTTCAGAATGACAGATTAAAAAGCATAAAAACATTATTATTTGGTTTTACAGAACAGCTCATTATATTTGAAAATATGGGTCATATTAATTATATCACAGTATTTATTTGATTATAACAGCAGATGGTCTTTATATGGATTCAAGACTCATGATATACTGTTTATGCGGACTCTCGTATAGCGAAGGAAGAAAAAGTCTAGAGGGAATATGAACCAGGGGTAAACATCGGGTTATGAGTATGACTTTCATGCTGTTATATTTTAGCTCTGAGGGTTTAGATATGATCTATAACAAATGAGCAAATACTGAAGCCTTGGACCTGGTTTGTTCAATTAATTGTTGAGCGGTGAGGGAGATGAGAGCAACAGGACTCCAATTAGAAAAGCATGACCCATATTTCCTATCAATTACACTAATAAATTGTGTGCAAAATGGAGAAACATAAGAAAAGACATAACTTACTATTCATTTCAGACTAAATCTTTGAAATTGAGTATGGGCGGGGGTTGTTTGTTTGTTATCTGGTCTCTATAAGAAGGAAAATTGGACTAGAAGCTAGAAATCACTGGTTAATTCAATACCATTTCCCCATAATGCCGTGCTAGGAAGTGGGATTCCTACAAATATTTCTTACGATAATTTCATAACTTTACCAACTGAACATGAGAGAAATGTCTCTTCTACTGAATTTCCCTTAATTTTGAAAGCATTTTCCTACCTCCTTAAACATTACTCCCGCGTACCTTCTCCCCTGAATGCACCCCAATAGCCGCAACTGTCATAACAACACTGTCTTGATGATACAACGGCTATTCGATTGTTAAGGAGGAAACAGATTCAAGAGCTTTTTCCTGGGTGGATCTATTCCAAGACAGAGATGTTTTAGACTCAATATTCTGCAGCAGAGCAGTGCACTAAAGCACTTCGGAAGCCTCAGGGAGCTGTGAGCCAGCAAAATTCCTATGGTGCACAACCACATCCATTCTCTTTGAGCCACGCTGTTTAATTCCTGCAGGCTGCTAATTGGGTAATGTTGGAACACTAGGAAAATGACTAAAAAGCTGTAATAGGTTAAAAAAAAGTGTACATGAATGTGTCAGGCAGGGCAGAATGGGTGGTTTTATTTAGAAGTGCATCCACTTAGTTGCTACTGAAGTGCTATGAAATATATACAAATACATGCAATAATACATTAAAAAAAATACATAAAGCAAACACATAGGAAATAGTAGGGGCCATTGCAGTGCACGTCCTAGATAATCCTTTAGGACCAAGGCACTTACTGTCCCAGGTGTCTGGAGGTTTCCCCAGTGTCCCAGGCTGCTGATGGCTCACAGCTGGGTCCCTGCCCAGTAAAAGTTTTTTGAAGTGCTTCACTCAAGGTTACACTCCCTTCCCGGGGGCAACATGCATCCAATAACTGGTCGATGTGGTGATACAAAGGCCTGGTTCCCTTGCTTTGGTTGGGACAGGGGGTCATCCTAGCTCCAGAGCTCCACAGAGACCTGGCTGATGTCTCTGCTGTGTTGTTGCATTTCACTCAACTTCACCTTCTGTCCCGGCCTGTGTCCCCTCACAGGCGTTGTTTCCAAGAGCCTCCCTGAAACCTCTATAAGGAATTCTGTCTGAGTCTCTTTCTCAGGGAACCTGATCTAAGACTGTTGATACCAGAAGTGAGCCTAGAGAAGATTTTAAAACAGAATCTGGGAGCCAGAACACCCACTAGCTTGCTGTTGATGAGTCCCTCATCTCCAGTGGCAGGTCAAACACTGACAGGCCCGGCATATGGTTACAGTACAATTGTTAAAACTCTCACCAGTGCAGAGGCAATACCTCAGCTGTTTGAGAGGTCTGGGGAAATAAAAATGATAAGGACTATGGAATCAGATGGCTGTTGCTCGGGCTATCCATGCCTTGGAGAAAGACAACAAAAGGCTAAAGGTGATTAATCATCAACGTAAGGCAAAGTGTGACTGCCAGGCCTTCTTGGCAACATGTGGACTCTCTTCTCTGACAGGCAGAGGGCAGAAAAAGCTGAGGATCAACCCAAGATTTAATTATAAGAGTAGCAGAGCTCCGGATAGGGTTGACCTCCCAACCCTACCAAGTCTGCCTGGATCCTGTGAGATAATATTTTTGGAACTGGACTTTGAAGGTGCTGATCAATAAGAGTGAAACATGAAGTTGGATAAGGAAGAGTTTACTAATATGGCAGCATTCTCCCATGACACAGGATTCAATACCCTAGCAAGGGCAATGGGAGACAGTGCTCCTAGGATAACTTGGGAAGGCTGGATAAAGTGATGGTCCATACTAACTGAGTAGAAATGCTAAGTCTTTCATGGTATATGGCAGAAAAGATCAGAGAAGTGAGCCTACTGGAGTTGATATACTATCTGAGGTCAAAAAGCCTAGCAGATGACTGTATTCCATGAAAAATAGTTTCTTTACCAAAGCAATATGGGATTTGCTGGTAAGAAAGATACTAGCATCAATAATCACAGTGATGGCCATTCTCTACAGGCCAGGGCTGACGGTAAGAGATAATATTAAATTACTAGGCTCTCTGATAGCAATAGAAATGGTTGGATCCCCAAATAATAGAGGCCAGATAGAAGCACTAAACCCTCAGAAGCAAGGTAGTATGTGCCGTTATTGTAATGAATGGCACTGTCACAGTAGCAGTCAGGCTAGAGGATGGTGGTTTGGGAGGCAAGTGGGTCTGACCCACATAGAGCTATGAAATGGTTAGTAGAACATAATTTTCCCAGGACCAAATTAGATGGGCAGGCACTAAAGGTATTGTTCAATCTACACAACAACAACAACATCCAGATATATGATCAGAAGGCTGAGGGTGACAGCTAAAATGTAATAAAATGTCACTATCTCAAGACCAGTTTTCAGACCTGAGCTTGTTCTCATATCTAGAGCCCTCTGACTGAAGGAGAGGCTAGGTCTCCAACCGGATGGATCATAACACCTAGCTCTTACCTATGGCCTATAGACATTTACTTAAGTAATCATACACTGGGGAAATGGGGGTACCCAGAGATTTCAAGGCCTCTTGGATAAAGGTTCATGTTGGCATTATTATTCATTGACCTGAAGCTTCACAGTGACCCTGTGTTAGAGTGGAGGGCACACGTAGACTACGCATCACAGTCCTGACCCACTCAACTCATGCTGAGCTACTCAATTGTAATTGAAATGAACATACTTAGCAGCTGAGGGAATTTCCACATAGGTTCCTTGATCTGATAGTAAGAGCTATCATAGCGGGGAAGGTGATATGTGAATCTCTGAAACTGCTCCTGTTCTAGTCAAAATTGAAAATCATTAACAATAATGCATCATGAGAAGCCTGGAAAAATTAGAGCCACTCTTAAAGTATGCAGAGGTGGTGGTTCCCATCATATCTCCATTTATTCACTAGTTGGGCCACAACAAAAACCAGAAGGATTCTGAAGGACGACAGTGAACCACCAAAACAACCAAGTGATGCTCAACTGCAGCTGTTGGGCAAGACATGGCAGTCTCTGTTAGAACATGCTAACATGGTCTCAGGTAAATGGTGTGTAGCTACCGGTCTAGAAGATGCATTATTTTCCATCTTTTTCGGGAAGAAAACTCATTAGTAGTTCACATTCATGGAGGAAAAGCAAGAGTATTATAATCTTGTTAGAGGGCTTGTTAAATCTTTCACCCTCAGTCATAATATATACTCCAAAGAGATTTGCATTATTGAGACACTCCACAGATCACATTTGTTCACTATTTGGAGACTATTTAAAATAGACTCAATGAGAAAAATATATTAGAGGCTTCTAAAAGGTAAGACAAAGATTCAGAAATGTGCTATATCAGTGAATTTTTAGGGTTTCTGTCATCTTGACCATGCTGGGACACCCCTCCAAAGGAAAAGACATATAGCATCTTGCACCTCTCACTGTGAGGCATATTGCCAGCTATGCCTCCTCAATTTCAGGCAGAAGACTATTTTACATTAAAAAAAAAACCTGTTCTGACCCATTTCCTTAGTGGAATGAAAAGTTGGCAGCTTTGAGAAGGGCCTGGGGTAGGAAAGAGCTCTGTAGCAGATCGAGGCTATGGTGCTGGCAATCCTGCCACTTGGACCATATGGCTCATCAGATCCTATGGTATTGCAAGTATCTGTCTTGAGAAAAACAAGACAGTTATGCAGTTCTGGCAAGCTTAATAAGAGAACAACACAGACATTGTGCACAGGTATGGTGACAGGTACAGAGGCTATGTATGAGCCAAAACACCATGGACTTCCACTAACCAAGTCTGATCTAACTATTGATGCAACCAAATGTCCAAATTACTAGCTACAGAGACCAATGCTAAGTTGGAGATAGGGCACCATCCCTCAAGGAGAGCAACAAATCACTTGGTAGAGGTTGGTTACAGTGGGTCTCTTCTACCCTTTGTCATGACTGGGACAAGCCCAACGTGCCATCTTACCTCCTGAGGTCCCTGTAGAATAAGCCAAGCTACATCACAGTTGAGCTTCTCCCTCTGCCCAATCCTGCTTCCCTCATCTCTCATAGGTATTGTCCTGAGAGTGTGCCCCAATAAATCTCCTATAAACAAACTTCTGTCTCAGAGTCTGTTTCCCAGGTAATCCAATCTAAGACAAATGGTAAGGTCCAGGATTTCCCCAAGGGTGAGAGTAATTACCTTCAGAAGAGAACATGAATTAATATCAATGGATGTTTTTCTACATCTGCAAATTCAGTAAAATGGTATTACTTCTTGTTTGAAGTAAGACTTTTGTTTTTGCTCAAGGGTGAGTTAAGAAGCAACAATTTGGAGAAAGAAATTATTTCATTCACATTCTATTGAAGTGACACATTGTCTCTCTGTCATGACCTGGGAAGTCACAGAATTAGGTCTTATATGGACCCCACATATACATACAGTCTATCAGAGTGCTTTGAGCAAGTAACACTGCCTCATTTTGTACATTATAAATGTGAAGTCGAGAGAGATTTGTTGCCTTGCCTAAGCTGCATAGCTGGGTTAGTGCTTACGGGGACATTAGAAACCAGATCTAGCAATACTCAGTATAGGCTTTTTTTTTTCCTATTAATATGCTATCTTTCTAAGTCTTCAAAACTCATTAAAGTCTAAGTAAAATAAATCATTTTAATGGGGATATTTCACCTATTTCTAAACAGCTATTTGGTAAAATATCGTGTGCATTTCTCAGAATATCATTATATGATGCTCATACTTCCACATGGGAAAAGAAGAGTTGTACCTTGGCTAATTTTTGCTGCCGAGAATAATGAAAGGGTATGTCTTTAAGACCACCTTAAACAGCACTACAGATAACCCTTGAACAATGAGGGAATTAGGGACACCAACGCTCCGCAGAGTGGAAAATCCACATATAACTTTATAGTCTACCCCTCCGTATCTTCAGTTCTGCATCCATGGATTCAACTAACCTCAAACCGTGTGGTACACATTTATTGAAAAAAAATTTCATATAAGTGGACCTAAGCAGCTCAAATCTGTATTGTTCAAGGGTCAGCTGCATATAAAAATATGGGAGAGCCCATGTTACCCCAGATTTCCATGGAAAACAAAAATCTTTCGAAGAGTCAAGATCTTTTATTTAGATTTTAAAGAAATAATTTCTGATATTAACTTTTTTCAGTTTATGCTCATTGAAACATTTTCTCTTCTTAGCAGTGATGAGAAATAAACCTGAGATGTTACCAGTGCATTCTTTGGACAATAGTTATGAAATGAAAATTCTATGTGACTTATTTATATTCAAAATATCCACTGACGGTAAATTATACATCATTATATTCTAAGGAGCTAACTAGATTAAGAAAATGAAATATATATAGCTGATAAATATCCCAGGTAGAATTTACATTCAGAGTCCATTCTGACTTTATCCTATTTTTTTTTTAAAAAAGGTATAATACATAAACATGCATAGAGTATACAATCATAGCTTAGCACATGTACCCTTTCTACAAAAGCGTAGAAAAAAAACAGAAAATAAAAGAAAGAACTGACCAAGAATTAAAAAAAAAAAAAAGGAATGACATAAGTGAGAAAAATCAAATTAATTTTGCTTAATGGCACAAACAAGAAAACTAAATTTCAAATAAAGAACAACAGTCATATTTCAAGGGCAACAATCAGTTTGCTTTTATTAGAATATGGGTTTTTGTTTTTTAATTGTTGAAGTATTTGCCTCATTATGACCATGTAAAAGGGGAAGCAGGTATACTCTGCATACACAGCTTGAGCCACTGGGGTTGTGCCAGAAAGAAATGGACTCCAGTCAGAGCAATCAGCTCAGGGCACCAGTTCCATCCCTGCCAGCTTACTTGCTTACAAAACTCTCTTAGCATCTCTGTGCCTTAATGTTTTACTTGAAAAATGAAGCCAAGGGGACAGGCAACTGCAGTCTGTTTAGTCCTACAATTCTATAACAATTCTTGTTTTCCCAGGCTTGCTATTTTAGAAGACATAAAACAGTCAGTGATTTTAGACATATTCATTGAGCGCAGACTCTATTAACAACACTTTCCATTTACATAGAACTTTATACTTTTACAAGTTTGTTACATTACCTATCTCAATTAATACCCACGGTGAGGCTGTGAGCTAGGTAATCATATCTCCATTTTAAAAATGAGGTAATGTGCACTCAAAGAAGTTAAGTAACTTGCCCAAGATTACAGAGGATCCAAGGGCAGACGAGACTCAAAGCAGGATGTCCACACTCCAAGGCTGTCCCACTATCCAAACTACCTGCTATTGTGAATGAAGAGCTTCTCTGAAGGAGATTTCATTGTATCTAAGAAACACTCATTGCGCCAAAATTATTTCATAATTCTCTTGAATGTGCAGTGGAAAACTAGAAGAGATGAGAATACAGAAGGCCCAAGTCTACTTATATGCATATCTGTTAATCCCATCTGGGTGAGTTCCTCTACTTGTACAGGTCCATATTTTCATTATATTTCATAATGTAGTTAGATTTTAGACAAGTTTTTAAATTATTATAAAGTAATAAAAAATATTAAAAATTATCACTTTTAAAAAGTGTGCTACCTGTTCTAACACCTACTTTCTGAAAGACTAAGATATCTTTTGCCATTCTTACATCCCCCCAAAAGAGAGGTTCTATGGTTCAAAAAGATTAGAGAACTCTGACCTTAATTAATTAATGCTAACCTTAATCAATGCATAAGTGAGTCAGGATGTCTTTAGCAGAGGACTTTTCAAAGCCTTTAATATATTACTAGGCATTGTGAATTATCTAAAGGAGGGGATAATATTCAGTATTTCTCAGATTTATTTGAGTATTAACTTTTTTAAGGAAAACAATATCTAAACAAATTCCTGTTCTCTAGAGTACATTTTGGGAATTTTGTCTTCTTACAGCTAGAAAAGTCCTTAGAGATTATTTATTTTAAATTTTACAAGTATCAATGAGTAAAATGAAACCCAGAAAGGTTAAGTAACTTGCTCAGAGTCACACAGTTAGTGGCCCGGCTCATGACCAAAACCAAGAACTTCTGACTCCCACTTGAATATTGTTTTCATTTCACATACTGTATTTCTGTCTACTAATACAAATAGTAAAAATAGCTGTGCCACCTGATACATAATTGGCACAGCCAAACTCATTTAGCATCATTCTAAATAATATATAGTAAATTCTCTTTCCAAATCTAAGATATTCATTTACTAGAGTATGCCTTATAATAGACTCAACATCTTTAACTATGTTAATTTTCTGAATTCATCAGGACACTAAACTTTATAAAATAATTTAATGTTTTGTCTCTACAAGTGTTAGAATCTTTATAAAATAAGAAGCTATGTTTTCACGAAGAAGGCAAAAGAAGTCATATCAATTGAGTACCTATGGTGTGCCCAGCACTTTCCCAACAATATCTTTAGTTCTTAAGATAATTTAAAAAAATAAAATTTTAAAAATTATTAGTTCAATTAATTCAATGGGAGATGAAAATAAGGCTCAGAATGTCAATTAAGATGTCTTATCATTTGGCCAATTAGTAGAGGAGTCAAGATTTCAGTGCAACTTCGTGTGGATATATATAATTTAATTCTTTAAGTCTCCATTTTCCTTTTTACTTAATGGGGGTAATATCTAATTACATCCAATATGATAAACATTAAAACATTTTATATAAAGTGCTCATATACATACAAAGTACTATTACCATTCTTAGTGAAGAGCAAATATATTTTAACATTTTTCTTCATTTACAAGTCTTCTAGTAACATATATTTAAAGACAAATATCCCCATCAGAGAGAAACAGTAAGAAACTTCATGAATTATCCCGTTTTTTGTTTGGGTTCTAAAAGTTCCATCTTACTTTTAAAGTTGCACTGTAGGCCTTGATCATATTTGTTGATCAAGCATGTGTAAGTCTGAACACCTTTAATGAGAATGCAAGATTTATGGAATTCAAAATTGCTTTGGGAAATGAAAACACAATTTCATTTATTAATGGTCACTAATGGCCTATAATCAAGGCAGCAACTGCTAGGCAAATAAATAAACAATTAGCTGGTTTATTTGAAGCATAAGCTGGGGATAATCCAGCAATTTGTTCATTATTCTTATCTGCTGGGCCCTTTACCTCTCAACTCCATAATGGAAAAGCTGGATATAAACTGAATGTTTTTATATTAAATTATATTTTAAATAGCCTAGGTGAGTTTGTGCTTATCTTCTAATTTAAATTCTGTTTATATCTATATATTTTATTCTGTGTTTTCTTAAAGGAGACATTAACAGATTAAAATACAATAACTCCCCACTTATCCAGAAGGTCCAGCTTGTCAGAAGTCTCTGATAAAGGCCTCAGAGAAGACTGCATTAAGGCTCTTAAGGATTCATGAGGAACTTTATTGACTTTTTAAATATGCAATTCTTTTAAAGCTTAGTTATCCGGCTTCTCAGCCTCTGATAGATTAGTAAAAGCAAAACAGAAAAGGTCAGAAGCTGTCAGAGGCAGGTGAAATACGAACAGAGGTGATGGCTGACAGCCTTTTACCACACTGTCCAAAAAACCTGGTCCATAATGACTGTCCTGGATCACGAAGAAAGGGCTAAATGATGTTAATGCTGCTTGGAATCTTCTGGTTAAGTCATGCATTTTAGAATCATGACCCTCAAATGTGGTTAAGTTCAGGTAGCTGTAAAGTTGAGTGATATGTGCATGTGTGTGTGTGTGTGTGTGTGTGTGTGTGTGTGTGCGCGCGCATTAGCAAGGCCTTCTTTTAGAAGTTACCATTTAAGAAGTGTCTTAGTAAAGGAGAAGGAAATCACTAGGAAGATAAAAATGAGGCAATATTTTGAAAAGAGAGAACAACATAATTCAGTGTTCTAGTGAATTAAAAGAGGGGTGAATGGTGAGTTGTCTAATACAGCTGGAGTACAAAGTCGAAGTGGGAGGATAAACAGAAGCCTGGCTCCATCTGTTTCATTTAAGTCTTTAATTATTGTTAAAGTCTTTTCCTGTCCTGCACAATAAATGACACTACCTTGGAAGGGATCACTCAGTTACTTATACACTGCTGTGATTAAAGGGCCTGGGATATGATTGGGTTAGGAATATAAAGGAATAGAATAGAGTATGCCTAGGTATTCAAAAAGGTAAAGAGAAAAAGTCACCAAATCTATGCCAAAAATCTACTATAAACCTTATATTGTGCTACATTTTTCTTTTTTACATCTTGTTTCATCTAATTTTCACAATAGTCATAAGGCACCAGCATTGGTATTTTCAGCTCAGGTGAGAAAACTGAGATTCAAAGAAGTTAAATGTAACCAGTGCCTCCCATCAGGAAACCTGAACAAGCCTCTTAGATAGCTTCATCCACCAGAGGGCAGACAGAGAAGCAAGAAGAACTACAATCCTGCAGCCTGTGGAACAAAAAACACATTCACAGAAAGAAAGACAAGACAAAAAGGCAGAGGGCTATGTACCAGATGAAGGAACAAGATAAAACCCCAGAAAAACAACTAAATGAAGTGGAGATAGGCAACCTTTCAGAAAAATAATTCAAAATAATGATAGTGAAGACGATCCAGGACCTTGGAAAAAGAAGGGAGGTAAAGATTGAGAAGATGCAAGAAATGTTTAACAAAGACCAAGATGAATTAAAGAACAAATAAACAGAGATGAACAATACAATAACTGAAATGAAAAATACACTAGAAGGAATCAATAGCAGAATAACTGAGGCAGAAGAATGGATAAGTCACCTGGAAGACAGAATGGTGGAATTTACTGCTGTGGAACAGAATAAAGAAAAAAGAATGAAAAGAAGTGAAGACAGCCTAAGAGACCTCTGGGACAACATTAAATGCAACAACATTAGCATTATAGGAGTCCCAGAAGGAGAAGAGAGAGAGAAAGGATGCGAGAAAATATTTGAAGAGATTATAGTTGAACTTCCCTAACATGGGAAAGGAAATAGACACCCAAGTCCAGGAAGCCCAGAGAGTCCCATACAGTATGAACCCAAGGAGAAACACGCCAAGACACATAGTAATAAAATTGGCAAAAATTAAAGACAAGAAAAATTATTGAAAGCAGCAAGGGAAAAACAACAAATAACATAAAAGGGAACTCCCAAAAGGTTAACAGCTGATTTATCTGCAGAAACTCTACAAGCCAGAGGGAGTACATGACACATTTAAAGTGATGAAAGGGAAGAACCTACAACAAAGATTACTCTACTCGGCAAGGATCCCATCCAGATTCAATGGAGAAATCAAAAACTTTACAGACAAGCAAAAGCTAAAAGAATTCAGAACCACCAAAGCAGCTCTACAACAAATGCTAAAGGAAATTCTCTAAGTGGGAAACACAAGAGAAGAAAAGGACCTACAAAAACAAACCCAAAATAATTAAGAAAATGGTCATAGGAACATACATATTGATAACTACCTTAAACATGAATGGATTAAATGCTCCAACCAAAACACACAGGCTTGCTGAATGGATACAAAAACAAGACCCATATATATGTTGTCTACAAGAGGCCCATTTAAGACCTAGGGACACATACAGACTGAAAGTGAGGGGATGGAAACAGATATTCCATGCAAATGGAAATCAAAAGAATGCTGGAATAGCAATACTCATATCAGATAAAATAGACTTTAAAATAAAGAATGTTAAAACAGACAAGGAAGGACACTACATAATGATCAAGGGATCAATCCAAGAAGAAGATATAATAAATATAAATAAATATGCACCCAACATAGGAGCACCTCAATACATAAGGCAACTGCTAACAGCTATAAAAGAGGAAATTGACAGTAACACAGTAATAGTGGGGGACTTTAACACCTCACTTACACCAATGGACAGATCATCCAAACAGAAAATTAATAAGGAAACACAAGCTTTAAATGACACAATAGACCAGATAGATTCAATTAATATTTATAAGACATTCCATCCCAAAACAGCAGATTACACTTTCTTCTCAAGTGCGCACAGAGCATTCTCCAGGATAGATCACATCTTGGATCACAAATCAAGCCTCAGTAAATTTAAGAAATTAAAATCATATAAAGCATCTTTTCTGACCACAACGCTATGAGGTTAGAAATCAATTACAGGGAAAAAAACGTAAAAAACACAAACACATGGAGGCTAAACAATATGTTACTAAATAACCAAGAGACCATTGAAGAAGTCAAAGAGGAAATCAAAAAATACCTAGAGACAAATGACAATGAAAACACGATGATCCAAAACCTATGGGACACAGCAAAAGCAATTCTAAGAGGGAAGTATATAGCAATACATTCCTAACTGAAGAAGAAAAATCTGAAATAAACAATCTAACCTTACACCTAAAGGAACTAGAGAAAGAAGAACAAACAAAACCCAAAGCTAGTAGAAGGAAAGAAATCATAAAGATCAGAGTGGAAATAAATGAAATAGAAACAAAGAAAACAATTGCAAAGAGCAATAAAACTAAAAGGTGGTTCTTTGAGAAGATAAACAAAATTGATAAACCATTAGCCAGACTCATCAAGAAAAAGAGGGAGAGGATTCAAATCAATAAAATCAGAAATGAAAAAGGAGAAGTTACAACAGACACCACAGAAATACAAAGCATCCTAAGAGACTATTACTAGCAACTCTATGCCAATAAAATGGACAACCTGGAAGAAATGGACAAATTCTTAGAAAAGCACACCTGCCAAGACTGAATCAGGAAGAAATAGAAAATATGAACAAACCAATCACAAGTAATGAAATTGAAGCTGTGATTAAAAATCTTCCAACAAACGGAAGTCCAGGACCAGATGGCTTCACAAGTGAATACTATCAAACATTTAGAGAAGAGCTAACATCCATCCTTCTCAAACTCTGCCAAAAAACTGCAGAGGAAGGAACACTCCCAAACTCATTGTACGAGGCCAGCATCACCCTGATACCAAAACCAGACAAAGATACTACAAAAGAATAAAACTACAGACCAATATCACTGATGAATATAGATGCAAAAATACTCAACAAAATACCAGCAAACAGAATCCATCAACACATTAAAAGGATCATATACCATGATCAAGTGGCATTTATCCCAGGGATGCAAGGATTCTTCAATATATGCAAATCAATCAACCTGATACAGAATATTAACAAACTGAAGAATAAAACCATATAATCATCTCAATAGATACAGAAAAAGCTTCTGACAGAATTCAACACCCATTTATGATAAAAAAGTCTCCAGAAAGTGGTCATAGAGGGAACCTACCTCAACATAATAAAGGCCATATATGACAAAACCACAGCAAACATCATTCTCAATGGTGAAAAACTGAAAGCATTTCCTCTAAGAAAAGGAACAAGACAAGGATGTCCACTCTCACCACTATTATTCAACATAGTTTTGAAAGTCCTAAGCATGGCAATCAGAGAAGAAAAAGAAATAAAAGAATATAAATTGGAAAGAAGAAGTCAAACTGTCACTGATTGCATATGACATGATACTATACATAGAGAATCCTAAAGGTGCCACCAGAAAACCACTAGAGCTAATCTATGAATTTGGTAAAGTAGCAGGATACAAAATTAATGCACAGAAATCTCTTTCAATCCTATACACTAATGATGAACAATCTGAAAGAGAAATTAAGGAAACACTCCCATTTACCATTGCAACAAAAAGAATAAAACACCTAGGAATAAACCTACCCAGGGAG
This sequence comes from Globicephala melas, assembly GCF_963455315.2. Classification (NCBI taxonomy): domain Eukaryota; kingdom Metazoa; phylum Chordata; class Mammalia; order Artiodactyla; family Delphinidae; genus Globicephala; species Globicephala melas. Next base: position 62,907,588 of record NC_083317.1, read on the forward strand.
ACAAAAGACCTGTATGCAGAAAACTATAAGACACTGATGAAAGAAATTAAACATGATACACAGATGGAGAGATATACCATGTTCTTGGATTGGAAGTATCAACATTGTGAAAATGACTATACTACCCAAAGCAATCTACAAATTCAATGCAATCCCTATCAAATTACCAATGGCATTTTTTACAGAACTAGAACAAAAAATCTTAACATTTGTATGGAGACACAAAACACTCTGAATAGCCAAAGAAGTCTTGAGGGAAAAAAATGGAGCTGGAGGAATCAGACTCCCTGACTTCAGACTATACTACAAAGCTACGGTCATGAAGACAATATGGTACTGGCCCCAAAACAGAAATATAGATCAATGGAACAGGATAGAAAGCCCAGAGATAAACCCATGCACCTATGGCCAACTAATCTATGACAAAGGAGGCAAGTATATACAATGGAGAAAAGACAGTCTCTTCAGTAAGTGGTGCTGGGAAAACTGGACAGCTACATGCAAAACTGGACAGCTATATGCAAAAGAATGAAATGAGAACACTCCCTAACACCATACACAAAAATAAAGTCAAAATGGATTCGAGACCTAAATGTAAGACTGGACGCTATAAAACTCTTAGAGGAAAACATAGGAAGAACACTCTTTGAGATAAATCACAGGAAGATCTTTTTTGACCCACCTCCTAGAGAAATGGAAATAAAAACAAAAATAAACAAATGGGACCTAATGAAACTTAAAAGCTTTTGCACAGCAAAGGAAACTATAAACAACACGAAAAGACAACCCTCAGAATGGGAGAAAATATTTGCAAATGAAGCAAATGACAAAGGATTAATCTCCAAAATATATAAACAGCTCATGCAGCTCAGTGTTAAAAATACAAACAACCCAATCCTAAAATGGGCAGGGGACTTCCCTGGTGGCGCAGTGGTTGAGAGTCCACCTGCTGATGCAGGGGACACGGGTTCGTGCCCCAGTCCAGGAAGATCCCACATGCCGCGGAGCAGCTGGGCCCATGAGCCTTGGCCGCTGAGTCTGTGCATCCAGAGCCTGTGCTCCGCAATGGGAGAGGCCACAGCAGTGAGAGGCCTGCGTACCACCAAAAAAAAAAAAAAAAAAAAAAAAATTAAAACCCCAAAAAAATGGGCAGAAGTTCTAAATAGACATTTCCCAAAGAAGACATACAGATGGCCAAGAAGCACATGAAAAGCTTCTCAACATTGCTAATAGAGAAATGCAAATCAAAACTACAATGAGGTATCACCTCACACCAGTTAGAATGGGCATCATCAGAAAATCTACAAACAACAAATGTTGGAGAGGGTGTGGAGAAAAGGGAACCCTCTTGCACTGTTGGTGGGAATGTAAATTGATACAGCCACTATGGTGAACAGTATGGAGGTTCCTTAAAAAACTAAAAATAGAATTACCATATGACCCAGCAATCCCACTACTGGGCATATACCCAGAGAAAACCATAATTCAAAAAGACACATGCACCCCAATGTTCATTACAGCACTATTTACAATAGCCAGGACATGGAAGCAACGTAAATGCCCATCGACAGATGAATGGATAAAGAAGATGTGGTACATATATACAATAGAATATTACTCAGCCATAAAAAGGAACAAAATTGGGTCATTTGTGGAGACGTGGATGGATCTAGAGACTGTCATACAGAGTGTAGTAAGTCAGAAAGAGAAAAACAAATATCGTATATTAACTCATATATGTGGAACCTAGAAAAATGGTACAGATGAACTGGTTTGCAGGGCAGAAATTGAGACACAGATGTAGAGAACAAATGTATGGACACCAAGGCGGTGGGCGGGGGTGGTGGTGTGATGAATTGGCAGATTGGGATTGACATGTATACACTAATACGTATAAAGTGGATAACTAATAAGAACCTGCTGTTTAAAAAAATAAATAAAATTAATTTTTAAAAAAACCCAAAAAACACATGTGCTCAAGAAAAAACAAAGAAGTTAAATGTGTTACTCATAGGCATAGAGTAATTCAGTGGCAAGGAGAAATTTCATACCCAGGTACGTGTGGCTCCATAGCTGCGCTGTTTTTAACACACCATATTACCAGCGTGGGAGAGGGGCTCTGCAGAAAGCAAAGCAGTATAAAAAGGTGAAGTATGGGTTCTTCAAAAACTAAAATTAGAACTGCCACATGATCCATCAATTCCACTCCTGGGCATATATCCAAAGAAAAAGAAAGCACTAATTCAAAAAGATCAGAATTCAAGGGACACCCCAATGTCCATAGCAGCTCTATTTACAATAGCCAAGATATGGAAGGAACCTAAGTGTCCATCAAGAGATGAATGGATAAAGAGGATGTGAGATATATCTATATCTATACAGATATAGACATACAGAAATTGGGTTGGTCAAAAAATTTATTCGGGTTCTTCCATAAGATGTTATGTAAAAACCCAAATGAATTTTTTGGCCAACCCAATACATATACACAATGTAATACTATTCAGCCATAAGAAAGAGTGAAATTTTGCCATTTTCAACAACATGGATGAACTTGGAGGGTATTATGCTTAGTGAAATAAGACAGAGAACATATCTTACATATGTTGTATGATATCACTTATATGTGGAGTCTAAATAATAAAACAAACTAGTGAATATTACAAAAAAGAAACAAACTCACAGATATTAAGAACAAATTAGTGGTTACCAGTAGCGAGAGGGAAGGGGGAAGAGGTATGACAGGGATAGGGGATTAAGCGGTACAAACTACTATGCATAAAATAAATAAACTAAAAGGATATAGTGTACAGCACATTGAACATAGCCAACATTTTATAATAACTATAAATGGAGTATAATCTTTAAAAATTGTGAAGCACTATGTTGTACACCTGAAACATATAATACTGTAAATCAACCATACCTTAAAAAATTTTTAAAAATAAAAGAAAGTGAACTATGGCTTCTAACAACAAACTTTACCTACTGCAAAATAATAGTGGTTTGAATTCCAGAATAGGTAATTATAAATAAACAAATTATTATATATTGAGCACAAACTACATGTGTGTGTATATATATACATATATACACAGTAATAATAATGATGACACATACTATTATCTATTATATAGTAGGCAACATATTTTACATACCCTGTTTAAGAATGACTATTCTCATAATAAAAATGAGGAAACTATGTCCAAAAGATTTTAAATAACTTTCCAACCATGACATAATTCTAAGTGGTGGAGCTACATAAACTAGTCTGTGCTTTCCTCTCTTTTGGTATAGTGCCTCTCTAATAGCCCCAAAAGGATTAAGTTTAGTAGGAGAAAATGGTATGAGATGAGAAAATGGTATGAGACTAGAAAATGAATCCTTAATGATGTAAGAAACAACAGATTCCTCATCACTATATATAATCAGTTGTATGTACATACATCTATCTTTGGAAACAGAAGCATTGGAATGCTTCATGTTGTTCCTACAACTATATAATTAGCCATAAGAAGGCAGTAACTTTAAAAGTCCCTACTGTACACAAACTTCTGCTGTTGTTCTAATTTTTATAATTACTTGCAACTGCCAGCTTCCTATGTTACCCAAACCGAATGAGATATCGGGGCAGTTTACAACCTACTCAAGATCATTAGCAATGAAAACAACTACTGCAAAATCTGCTCAAGGTTTTCAAATGATGTGGTTGAGGGACCTGGTTCTAGTGTGGAGTCTTTCACTAATTCAGCATGACTTTGTATGTGTCATTTACATGATCAGATATATTTTTCCCTTCTTAACATTACAATGATAGATCTAGCATTGTCCATTTTACTGTTCTGAAAAGAACTGTACACTAGGGTCAAAAGACTCAGGTTTGAGCCTTGCCGTTTCTTAATTTTGAGACACTGATCAATTCAAATCCTTTGAGTTTTAGTTTTCTCCTTTATGAAGTTTTGCTATCTGGCTGGCCTACCTAATAGATCCTAATGTTGAGGATCAAATGAAATAATGAACTGAAAGTGTATTAAATTCTATAAAATGCTATAAGACATAAAATAATCCACATGAATGTCTTACGTATTGTAGATATATTAAATATTTATGGAATGAATAGCAGACAAGGGGCCAGTATTGAACAAGATTTAAGAGTGCTGCCCCTGAGTCCAGCAGCCTGGGTTCAAACACTGACTTCATAACCTACTAGGTGAATAAATTTGGAGAAGTTACTTAACCTCTCTGTGCCTGTTTGTTTTTTGTGTTTTTTTTTTTTTTTTTAATGTGTAAAACTGGGAAAGTAGTATCTGTCTCTCAGGCTGTGGTAAGGATTAAATAAGACATTCCATGGACGGTGCATGGTACTGCATTCAGCACATGTAAGTATGCTACATTAAGTAGCAAAATTTTTTTTAATTAATTTTTATTGGAGTATCGTTGCTTTACAATGTTGTGTTAAATAACAAAACTTTTAAAGTCATTCTTTTCCTGAGATTCAAATGAAACCAGTAAAAGGAAGGAAGAGATTGAGGAGGACTCCATAGAATCACCAGTCTCTTGAAAACTTGCGAGTGTGTGGGTGAGAGGTGATTAAGTATTATGGACACAGGTAGTTTGAATCAACAGCTTCTGTTCCATCCCTATTATTTCTAAAGGGATAAGGAAACAACACTATCAGGGAGATTATCCAAGAACATAGCAAGCCACCTCTCTTAATTTCCCACCTCCTTCTCATTGCTCTCTTTTTCTAAAACCCCAAAGGAATACTGAAAGTCAAGGACAATAGGAGAAACAGGATGGTTAAAAAAAAATTGGGTAGGATATGCCAGTCATTTTTCCTGTCTTATTTATGACATGTAGCATAACTGGATAATTAAACACATGCAGACGATGTTCTTTTCTCTACTGAGAACATCCTTTCCTCCTTTCCCTGCTTGATGAACCTCAGAACGTCTTCCAATATCCAAGAGGTCTTCCCGGCCATGTAGGCTGGCCCGAGGTCCCCTCTTCCACTGTGTTCAGGAATCCCTAAGCCCTTCTGTGGCTACATTTTATCAAACACTGAAACTATCTGATTACCTGTTGGTGAAATCTTTCCAGAATATAAGTTCCTCATGTCTTCCTCAAAGACAACGACCAAACTCATCTTTATATCCCTGAGGGAATACCTGGCATATATTAGCACTCAATAAATGTTTACTGAAGTAGACTAAATTGTTTTTCTTCTTGATCATGTTAATAGATATTAAACTTTAAATCACTTTTGAGAGAAGTCCAAAATCTAGTCTATAATTTTCTTGACCAAACTTATTACTCATAACGTTTTATAGATAATTTCTAATGACACAAAACAAACATCTGTTAACCTTCAGAGTAAAAAAAAAAAAATTCATTCTACACAATACAGAAGCTCTTAACTTGCTACCATTTTTTTGTAAAGCTATCTGGTGTTGACTTAGATTTATTTATTTATTTATTTTTTTTTTTTATTTTTATTTTTTGCTGTACGCGGGCCTGTCACTGCTGTGGCCTCTCCCGTTGCGGAGCACAGGCTCCGGACGCGCAGGCTCAGCGGCCATGGCTCACGGGCCCAGCCGTTGCGCAGCATGTGGGATCTTCCCGGACCGGGGCACGAAACCACGTCCCCTGCATCGGCAGGCGGACGCTCAACCACTGCGCCACCAGGGAAGCCCTTGACTTAGATTTATAATACAACGTAAAAGGATTCATTTCTGTTGGTTAACTTTGTGTATAGCCCTCTGATAGAATGCCCACTTCTGTTCTGACTGCCTGCTCTTACGATTGCCCTGAAGCTAAGTTCCTTAGGCATAAAGATGGAGTTATTTATTAAGTAATTATATTCGTTGCTCAGAATAGGCTCTTCTTACTAAAAAGGGAAAGGATGAATACTCCCCTGGTACAATTATAGTTAACTGTAAAACAGCTGTTTCTGTTTTTCTACTTTGTTTACCTAACTCTTCCATTCAATCAAGAAAACTTTCTTCCATGGTATTGAAAAGTTACCTCTGGAACTCTTTGCCAGGGTTTTGTGCCGCTTCCCTAAGACCATAGACTGCTCGGCTACTTTCACAAGATGACTGGCATTTGATCATTTGTACCTACACTGATTTCTTACATATATATCACACATATTTCTTATTTATATTCCACACAAATCATAAGTAACCACTATAAAGCTATATGACAAACAAACAGTTTATAAGTCATTTATTTTCTGGACAGACACAAGTTCTAGGACTGCATTTCACAAGAATTTATTTTTCTTCACTTCTCTGGCCATAGGCTTTTATGAATATTCTATTACTAATTAGAATTTTGTTTGACAAAATCTAAGCACATCTTCTGTCCAAACCCTCATATGGCACAAAATTAAGAATAAAAGTATTGTGTTTCCTCCTTGACATGTGCACAGTCCACATGAAACAATGGTACATGCTCAGGTGTTTATATATGCAAGCAATATTCTTAAATATGCAATGCTTATGTGAGTGTGCATTCCTGGATATAGAAAGGAAAACATTTAAAATTAAAACAAAAATTTACCTTATAGTCGACTGAAATGGGCATTTCCAGGAAAAGATTGGAAGTAGCAAAAAGTCAGTACTCAGGAATAATAGGAAGAAAATTGGGTAAGGTTACAATATAAAGTATAGGAGTATCTTCATCTTTGGTTGGGTAAGGATAATGGCAGAACTGGGTGCATCTACCTTCCCTCAGCCAAAGAATTATGGGTGCCTCTGGATGTATTTAAATATTTGTGTATTCATACTCTTGTGCACTGTTAAGTAGTCATTGATGGTTATACAAAGTAGGACACACATTCTCTTGCTAAATAATACAATAGCGATTTCGTTAAATTTGTCATTATTGAAAATTGTACTGTAGGAAATACACTAGCCAATCACCTTCAGAACCATTCAATTTGCTCATGTCCATCTAGAATGAAAGGCTTGCTGCACAGCTGTGTTTAAGACTGGGTAATGACTTTAAATCTAGGACACAGATTCTTTTTGCATGTCCAATCAATTTGTTAGGAATCTGATCCTGTGCTAATAGGGCTGTGTGCATTAAAATTCATTCTTTGAAAATTTTATATGAGCTGGATGCTGTATACAGCCTTCAAACTCCATGAACTTGGCCTTGCCCTGCCCTGCCCTGCCCTGCCCTTCCCTTCCCTTCCCTTCCCTTCCCTTCCCCTCCCCTCCCCTCCCCTCCCCTCCCCTCCCTTTCCCTTCCCTTCCCCTTCCTTTCCTTTCCTTTCCAAGAGTTTATATTTTTTGAGAAGGAGTCTATTGCCTTCAGAGGCATAAACTGAAGACTAGAAAATGTTCATGTACTGGTGCTGTGAATTCCTAAATTAGTGTGTGTTGATTGTAAAGTAACCAGATTCAAATACAGGAAGTATATTGACCCAACTTCTGAGGAAGTCCGTGCAGTCTTAGAACAATACTTTCTTACTAATTTTAGAATTACGACTACATGCAGTGAGCTCTAAGAGCAATCGCATTTTCAGTGTAAGAAGTGCTTGAAATAAGACCATCAGACAGGGTATAAACAGAAGACAAATGAGAGACTATAACAGGAAATCAGGAATTTTCGGTAATTAAAGGAAAGCAAGATCATGCAATTCTCTAGTGTACATACTCAGTTAAAGAAACCTTTTTTCTTAATTTTTCTCCATTAGGAAACTCATGGAAAACTCAAAATCTACACTGATTAGTGTCAGCTGTCATCCAATGTTATGACTTTCTTGGTTTTGCAATCTTATGTTATAATTACAGTCTTTTTTTTAGATGTCATGGTATTACTATATGAGAGCAACAGTCCAAACCCTGCATACAATCATGTAATTCTACCTTGTTTTTATAATGCCATGACACAGTATGAAAACTCTGCAAACCAGTGTTTGGCATGGAGCCATTCAAATTGTAACAGTGAATGAGGCACAGAAATGTCACAACATGATTATCATACCTCTTGCAACGAGGTCTATACTTGTCACATCTTGATTACCCAAGCTAGTGAAGAAGCCAAAATACTGTATACAACCACACTGATAACATAAAAATCTCTGCTGACCCAGTTCAGTCAAATCCAGTTCCACCTGACCTTCAGAGGAAGGACTCCTGTGATAGAGGAATGAACTTTCTTTCTCGTTTTGTGAAAGAGACATGACATGTGGCTATCAGTTATGTGACTAAGTGACGACTGGGGTTATCAGATAACTGAGTAAAGATTGAACCACCACGGGGCTTCCCTGGTGGCGTAGTGGTTGGGAGTCCGCCTGCCGATGCAGGGGACGCGGGTTCGTACCCCGGTCCGGGAGGATCCCACGTGCCGCGAAGCGGCTGGGCTCATGAGCCATGGCCGTTGAGCCTGCGCGTCCGGAGCCTGTGCTCCGCTATGGGAGAGGCCACAGCAGTGAGAGGCCCGCGTACCGCAAAAAAAAAAAAAAAAAAAAAAAAAAAAAGATTGAACCACCAGTCATCGAGCAAAAGGAGCCAGTAAGGAGTCCTAAGCTGTCAAGTCCTTGAAGGCAGGATCTATACTTTACTGTCTTATCTTTCTGCTCAACATATCATTACATACGTGGTTGTGCAAGTCCTTGAAAATATTTTTTGAATTGAATTAATTGATTGGATTATGTAACTGATCACCCTGCTCAGAGTGAAAATTCCTCGAATCAACCAAAGCCACACTGTTACTTACTGGCATGTTCTGTCTTTCAATCATAATGTGAAAAGGCAGGATTGCTATTTACTATACCGTTTGAAACCCTTGAATCCTCTGGAAGAATTAGACAGGGTATAAATAAATGCCTAATGAAATAAAATTAGGAAGTTATACATGCTTCACATATTATTTATTGGTCTCTCTCCAGAATTTTAGGTTATCAAAAGATACGCCTTTGTCTATGTATAACAGACAGAAACATAGACAGTAGGTGATGCTCACTGAGAAAATGAGAGACAGATCTGAAGCATATTTGGACCATGAATTAGGGTTAGAAAGTGGAAAGAAATTTTGGAGACAGAGAGAGAGAGCTCTTGATGAGCTGAATTTTCTGACTCCTCTCTTCTGCATCCATGGATCTTTTTCCCATGATTCTCCCTTCCTTCCTGTAATTCACACAGTCTTTTCTCTGGGCAAAGCTCTAGGGGCAATCACGAGGAAGAAAAATCTCTACGACTCACTCAGTGCTCCCTCAGCTCATTTCTATAAAGTTAGCAGGTACTCCTTATGACAAAGGGGTCAAGTACATCACGGGCAGGTGGAGAGGGAGGAGAGTTCACGCTGCTGCACTCTGTTCTCACCCCACAGAAGGAGTTACTTCTGTAGCTGTGGTTCGTGTTACCTAATTTGCCACAAATTAATAAAATAATTTGCTAAACTATATATTCTTCACTATGGATCAGAATTTAAAATTTTGAACTACCCTGTAACTGAGCTTTTGTCACGTTCCCGCCAGGACTGATTTAACAACTGGGGATACTTTTCTACTTACTTTTTCCTATGTATCTATCTGTCTGTCTGTCTGTCTATCTATCTTTTCTACCTATAACCTAAAACATTTTCCTATAGGGACGAATGTGACACTCCTTTCTTAGAAAAGAAATAGGTAAATAATTTAAAAGAACTGAACAACAAATACCTCAGAGTTTCTCAAATCTTAATCATGATTTAGGGCTTAAATTTTCTGCATGTATATCATGTATTTTTAAAAATTAAAAAAAATAATAATTTAAAAATGCTTCCATTATGAAGCTATTCAGTATCTGCAGTCTTGCCTCCTAAACTGCTGAACTCTTGAGAGCCGGGCCCATTTCTTATTAGTTTTGAATTATCTTTATCTATATCTGATTATCAACACTTAGCAAATACAGTTTTGACGGCAGATGATTTATATTTCATTGTACATATTTATGTTTTGATCAGCATGTAGAAACTTGACCACACATTAGAATATTAGAAATTACCGAGCATTGTACTGCCAACTCCGCAGGAAGCTTTAAGACATATATCAACGTTTCCTAAGAAGTCAGCTGTAAATACTTACTCAGTAAATGAGTGATTTATTTTAGAAAAAGAAAGGTTATTTAAAAAGAAAATTCTGGAGTGAATTCTCAAATACCAACAACTCATCAAAATGGATTTTGCTATTGAAAATAGAAAGAATGCCTTAGTTTGGGGGTATAGATTGGGTCTTTGACCCATCTGGGTATGAAACTGAGCCGGACCCTTCAGGGTCTTGTAGGGTATATGACCCTCACCCTGGTGTCCCCCCTCTCGTGAAGTAAAAGGCTTTGCTTTAATCCCTCAGGCCTCCCTTCAGTCTCAGAAAGGCTGGCTCGAGGGTTAACAATTGGAAAAATGTGAACCTGTGGTAACAAAGGATAACAGTTGGGCCAGGAGAACTGGTAACAATACAAACAATAAATCAGCCATATAGCAGGGTCACAGAATCTTTAGTTCTTCCCTAAGGTACATAGATAACAATGTCTGACACACATTCCTAATTTTTTTTAATAGAAATCAGACTCCCACCAGATGGAAACTGCTGACCACAAGCATGTAGACCCCAGACCCATTAGAACCAGAAGGTTGATAATTGAGATTCCTGAAACATCACCCTGTTACCTCACCGTCAACCAACCAGAGGATTGTGCACTAGCTGATCACACACCCTGTGACTCTCTTCCTCATATTGTCTTTCAAAACCCTTCCCTGAAAGCCACTGGGGAGTTTGGTTCTTTCAAGCATGAGCTACCAGTTCTCCTTGCTTGGTGCCCTGCAATAAACACTATACTTTCCTTCATCACAGCTGGATGTCAGTAGGTTGGCCTTGCTGCACATTGGGGGAGTAGACCCAAGTTCGGTTCAGAAACAGGTACATTTAGCAAATTACAGTCAGCCCACCATATCCATGGGATCTGCACCCTCAGATCCAACCAACCACAAATCAAAACTATTTTAAAAAATCCAGAAAGTTCCAAAAAGCAAAATTTGAATTTGCCACACACTAGCAACTATTTACATAGTATTTACGTTATATTTACAACTATTTACATAGCACTTACATTGCCTTAGGTATTGTAAGTAATCTGGAGATAGTTTAATATATAAAGAAGGATGTGCCTAGGCTATATGCAAATACTACGCCATTTTATATAAAGGACTTGAGCATCCTCAGATTTTGCTATCTGTGGTGGGGCTGGGGGAGGGGAGGTATCTTAGAACCAATCATCTGTGGATACCAAGGGATGACTGTATGTTTCTAAAATCTGCTGAAATAATATAATCTCATAAAGCTTTCACTTAATATTTAGGTATTCCTGCTCCCCTTGCTTCTGACCTCCTGTGAAGTGTTTTCAGACCTTACACTATTAAATTGGAGTTATATGTATGCTGAGGTTTTGAAAATCCAATATTTTATCAGTCACCAGTTCTCAAGGAGCTAGTATGGTAACCTAGATTTAAGTATCACTACTAAAATCTGTAGTACATTTCAACTGTCTTATCAGTTAGCCTGGAAATCTCACAGGCTACAAGCATATTTTAAACAGATAATGTTGCCATTAACATAAAAAATAAGGCACTCCATATTCAAGAGGAAGAGACTTAAGAAAACAGTTACAGATACATATTTACATAAGTAATATATATTTCACACACTAGACTAACTTGTATATGCCTGTTATTGTCAGATCTGTTTAGCATGACATTTCAATTTGAAGCACTTCATATATAAAGAGCTTTCTGCTGAGGGTGGGCTGCAGAAACTTCGGATTCAGATAAAAACGCACAACCCACAGACCTTGAGGTTTAAGCCGTATCAAATTGTAGTGAAATAAACAGGTGTAACCACACAAGAAAAAACAGTAGCTTTGCTGGCCATGTGAGATGCTTCCTGTGTGTATGCAACAGCTGAAATATTACCATTTCAAGGAGCCCTGCCTTCTTTTTTCTTCTAAGAAAAGTCTGCCACCTGCACAGTTTCTGCAGAACACCTCAGAAGATATCTTTCACTTACCTGAAAGAAAGAACAACAACAAAAAACCATTTAAACGTCATTTCATGATGAATTTGTTTTTGCAATCGTAAGTTAAAAACCCTTGCGTTATATAAAAGACATGTTTCTAAAACGTTGTATATGCATTGAAGTTTTGTAAATCAAATCCTGCTTTCCCCTTGTCCTGACATTATGGCTTTAGATTATTTTTGATAATTTGATAGTTTGTTGGTCATCCTCCCTGATAAAATCATTTAAATATCTTGCATAGAGCAGATTTTCTTGTACTACAAGAAAACAATGTCTCAATCAAATGCAGAAGGCAGACATCGCCTGGCTTCTTGATATATTTAATCATTTAATCAGTCTTCATTCCTTCATTTATTCAACAAATATATATTGACCTTATTGTGTGCTGGCCACTTTGCTAGGCCTGGAGGTGATCAAAACACTCACCCTGACCTTAAACATCCTGTATTGCATCTAATCATTCTTACCAGTCAGCTGTCCATCTGTCAAAAAGGACTATACTCAGAAGCCCCTGGCCCCTTAGTCCCTGGACATACTCAAAAGCCTAACACAGAAAAGCTGTATCTTTCTTCGGCCTTCAGTTTTATGCTTAGTTTGCAACATTACTGTGAAGACATGTTTTGTTTTTTTTTTTTGCCAGAGAAACACGGTCCAAAACAGAACAGGGAAACTCAGGGACATAGTAGTAAACAGCATATTAGCAATCTGACAAATCATCAGGAGGGATCTGTACTGCTTAGATCATAGATGCTCATACCCAGCATCTAGTAATCCCCCAGCATCAGCACCCCTGCATCTGACACTTCTCTCTGGCACCTTTTATGGTGCACTGAGACTTTTCAAAGGTCCTTGGCATAACTGAACTGTGACTCCCCATTCCTCCACATGAGAATGCCTCCAGTTACCAGCCAATTCACACATCTTTTATGCTACAAACCAGATGAGCCAAACAGGGCAGTCCCAGTCTCTAGAGGAAAAAAAAAAAAAAATCACTTCCTGCTTTAGATGAAAGCCGTGTTGGTCCTACTGGGGATTTATACTCTGGAATTTCCTATCTGCCATTGGATGTTGCTGATTTATATTCTATCTTAACATCCACAATGAGAATTGGAGGCTCTTGGCTTTCATCTCACCCAATCTGAAAACAAGGAATGAGTTCCTTTCAGTGGGCATGTGACAAATGAAGCTGTTATCAACATACAGTAGAACTTACCAGAGCTATCACAGAGGTTTGTGAGCTGAGCCCCTACATTTTAGCCCCTGCATGTAGCTGCTGTTTTGTCGGACACTGAGCAAATGCACTCTAGTAAATGAAAACGATTAGATGGGATTTACTGTGTGAGGTGACCGCTAGGATGACTGCATTTAGGAAGGCAGCTAGGACAGCAAGGAACAACTTTCTGGATTCTTAGGGTCTACTTGCGTGGAAGATATGTGTCTTCTTCACTTAAGGCTTTCAAGGTGTTTATCTGACTCATTTGGTTTTGAAGTAAGTAAAGAGTTTTAAAGACGCAAGTTCCTAAGAGGTATCAAATGGTAAGATTCCTTTATAACACCACTAGTTATTAAATGCATGTGGATGTCTTAAGAAAGCACTATGAAAATATAAAGTGCTTTTCCACACACTACTACATTTGTCCTCATGTTACCAAGAGCCAATGGATGAACATCAACAAATCCCTATATAAAGTAAGCATGCATATCTAAACCTATGTACTAGTACTAAAACAGGATTACATTGTATTATAAATTGCCACACTCTGACTTGTGAGGAAGAAAAATGAGATGCTGAATGCTCATGTGGCTGCACGTGCCTTTGAATAGTGACTTGTCTCAGTCAAAAATCTTCAGATTAAGTAAACAACCAGGCACACTCTGTGATACCCAAGCCTAATCTACCATAATTGTATTTCTTGGCCAAAATACCAACCATCCGATGCACAGTGAACTTGAGGCTAGTATATTTTAATGTAGTTTGTAAGGGGCCATAATAAAGCCAGGAAAGTAATAATAATGAAGCTTGATAACTACTTTCATATTCGCAAGACTTCAAATTTTTTTTGAAGCCAGTAATAGCTTTTAAAAAATAGCGGGTAGGGTTTCCCTGGTGGCGCAGTGGTTGAGAGTCCGCCCGCCGATGCAGGGGACGCGGGTTCGTGCCCTGGTCCGGGAAGATCCCACATGCCGCGGAGCGGCTGGGCCTGTGAGCCGTGGCCGCTGAGCCTGTGGGTCCGGAGCCTGTGCTCCGCAATGGGAGAGGCCACAACAGTGAGAGGCCCGCGTACCGCAAAAAAAAAAAAAAAAAAAAAAGCGGGTAGAGGCTGCTGAAGGTGATTTGGGTGGAGTTGGAAAGAGAAGCAATCTGATATTTTTGAGGCAGAATCATGGAGTGATTAAATGAGTATGCTCTGGAGTCAGAATTCCTGGCTTTGAAAAGTTACTTACACTGTATAATCCTCAATTTTTGCATCTGTGACATGGTAATAATCCCTATACCTACCTCACGACAGGGCCTAGCCTATGCCTGCTCACAAGATCCCAGTACATGTTAGCTATTATTCTTATTTTCTCTTGGATAATCTCAGCTACATCTTTGCTTTGTTGTGCAGAAGGTGAGTTGGAGGTAGGAAATGTAGAAGGGACTAAATATACACACGTTTTCCTTTATGGCTGGGCACAGAATCGGCTGATTGACCATCTCATTGGCAATGGCTTAGGGAAGTCACTAAGGGAGGGAGGTATCACTGAGAGATGAGGATGAAAAGGACGCCTTGTAACCGTGTGCTCTTCCCTCTCTGCTTCCTGAACGTTTCAGAGGCAGGTTCTCATGGCTTCCTATGATGAGCTTGGAAAAGGGGTGCACTGAGCACATGGAAGCAAGCATGGGTAGAAGCTCAGGTAGAATCTCTTAGCTTGCAGGGCAGGCACAACATTCTGAGTCTCGGCATTACGGGGAGGATTACTAGTAAAACTTTCTGGCCAGGAAGTAAACTAAACACCTTTTTTTTTAGGTTGTCACTGAAATAAAATGATAAAGTTTTAATAGTGTTTCAGTGCCTAGATTATTTTCAACAAAAAGAGAAAAAAGCGTTAGGAGAAAGTGTGACCCCACGGCAGGTCAGCCTTTGTTTCTAGAGCCTGGGGCAAGGCTACAACTAGAGGTCTACATGCCATATGTCTAAATAATTAATCATTATAAAGATAACAAACTATTAATAAAACATATTTTATCCTCCCAGCTTGACAACATACCTTCATAATGACCTGTAAGGCTGGATTAAAATTTAAAAGTCTAAGACCACTTGGAATTCTGTACCAGAACATATGGTACCACAAAGAAAACTGGCCCTGACCCTAACCTCTGAGCCATGGGCTTCCTCCTGTTTCTTTCCACCCTTGGCTCAATCAACACTGTGAGGAGACTCACATCCATGTGGACACCCATAGGTTACACATCCAAGCTTTAGCTGCACCCCATGCAAACAACTGCAACGTTGGCCACCCCTCTGGCCTATACATGCACACACTAGTGGTACAGTTTGCCCTTGCAAGAACAGACCCAGGGAAGAGTTCCTGCCAGACCCTGAAATTAGGCTCAGGGCTTCTTGGGCAGGGAATTTTGGAGTCCTCTGAACCTAGATCACAGCCTAGAAGGGGTGGCACAGGCCCTGGGTGGGCATATATCTTTGACCCCCAAAGATTCCTCACCCCTTGAGGGGGTGTAGTTGATGGAGGGGAGGATGCTCTAAAGCAGGAAACTCATGGAGGGATCCTCCTTACCCAGAGCTAAGAGTCATACGGCTCCATGGAGTCTCAGATAACATCCACAAGGGAGAAGAAAATACGACTTTCTAAGAATAACCAAGGTCATTGTTGCCTTCCAAGTGTATAGTGAACATCGGCCTTAAAAGGCTCACTACCACACACTCTAACTGCATCCCTACTGCCTCTCTCCTTGTTGGCATTGTTCTTTTTTATTGCCCCCTTCCGACTTTGCGATTCTCTCTCAGTTTTCAATAGGAACTTTACCACGTGGAGAGCACAATGGGGCAGCTGCTTAACAGTTGCAGCTAAATAAGGACAAGACAATTTAACCCAAAGTGTCTTCTCCAAGGAACCCTGGGAATATGAAGAATAAGTACCAAAAATGGAATTTGGCCAGGCATTGAAACTAACCCTGCCACTCATGGGATCCTCAACCATCACCCATGATGGGTTTTAAGCCTTGGGTTTTAAGTCTCCTCTGAAGGACGTAGGTACAAGAACCCAGGACTACAAGTGTGAGAAGCAAACAGCTCAGTACCGATTCATGAATATCATTCTTGCAAGGATAGTTTTCACAGGAAAGCTCTCACTGGAAGTTCCACATAAATCAAAATCATAAATAAATAATATTGTATAAGTACTAAATGGACCCAGCATCCCTAAGATAGTTTACTCAAAGCTTCAGGCATTCGAAAATCAGATTTGTTTTGATTTTCCTCAGGCTCCATTTTTTTTACTTCATGATCATGAAACAAAACTTTCCTTAAAACAGACCAGTATGAATCACTGCTACCTCGGGTAAATGCCACTCACATTTCCTGACAAAGTCACCTTCTGAACTTAATGTTATCCAAACGACAGCAGGAAAACTCTAAACTCTTGTTAAGTAACCATTAATTATTTATCCAAAGAGCCCATTGCTTATGAGTAAATGTAATTCTTGGCCCAGAGGAAAAAAAAAAAAACACCAACAATTCTTTCTTTTTTTTTTTTTTTTTAATGTGTTGAGGCTGCTGAGGTATAATTGCAAATTTTTATCAAAGGGAGTCTACAGAAGTGCTGTGGAAAGGCAGAATTTGGCCTATATTATCTACATGAATGGACTATACTGCCTATGTGAATATTGTTAGCCTGAATGATAATACAACCATAGCAACTCTACTCTCATCTGGTATTCATATTAGCAGATTAGGAATTTATGTAGCTGAAACTGCAGGAAAGAATGAAAAAGTAAATACGATTAGTACACTTAAACACTATAAAAGACTAAAAGTATAACGAGGATAGTCTTATACTTAAATGACTCTTTATAATTAAAAAAAAAATGTTAACCATCTATCTCATTTCCTCCACAAGACAACCATGTGCAATGCTGTGTCTAGGAAACATTCTCATCCATCATCTGTCTTTTACAGTTTTCTGTTCCATCTCTAAAGCATAAATGGAGAATCACCTCCATTGATAAAAAGAGGGAATAGAGCCAGGACTTGACTCTTGTTTTTTTCCACCAGGCTTCATGTTTTCCAAGAGCAACCTCTGGAATTTACACATAGAGGTAAACACTGTGTATGCCTTAAATTACATTTCTTTACCTGGAAACTTCTTCATACCTTTTTCTCCCCAAATTAAAGGACGAGACCATGGGGAAGAAGCATCTGCTTGGCCAGTTATGAAAACAAACTAGTTTCAAGAAACTTTCCCTTCCCTTTATTTCATCTTCTGTGTTATCATCATTTCCATCTTCTTCTCAAGTTCCTCTAATCGACTTAATGGAATTATTCCTTTGTTCTAATTCCCTTATATTCTAATATTTATGTATGAATTTACTTATTTTTATTCGTTAGGTCCCCCAAAAGGTCAGATGACAAACTCCTTACCTTTGACTGTTGCATTACACATATTTCTATTTCTGGTTCTTTAGGACTTTGGGACGAACCAAAATTAGCATCAAGGATTTAAACTATATGAACAATGGCACTTAGTAAAACCTTTGCCATGTTTTCATGTGAATATACCTACTAGCATGATTTATATAAAAATGTACTTAATTCTGATGGTTCTTTCTAAATTTCACCATCCTCTCCTCCACAAACTCACACCAAACTATTTAGTTTGCTTTCTTGGATACCCACTGCCTCAGAGGTAACTGACTTGCTTCTATTCTTTTCCTGTCATCAATTTAAAATACTTCTATTCTATAGATGAAGTTAAAAGAAATTAAGAAACTTTCCCAAGGTCACAGAGCTAGTAAGATTGAGCCAGGAGTTAAGTCAGTTGCCGGATGTGAAAGACCCTCCTCTTGACCACCCTGCATTTCTGTCTTTAGGAAACAGCCTCACTCCTCACCATCTGCTTGCTTTTTTTCTTCATTCCATCTATAAACCACAAATGGGAAAAAGGCAATGAAGCATAAAGCAGTGAAAGGAAAAGGGATTTATGAATATTTTCTTCAATATTATAGCAATTGG
The DNA here is from genome assembly GCF_963455315.2 of Globicephala melas. NCBI lineage: Eukaryota > Metazoa > Chordata > Mammalia > Artiodactyla > Delphinidae > Globicephala > Globicephala melas. The sequence goes on from NC_083317.1 coordinate 62,925,882, forward strand.
TACGTGTGTAATAGAGTGAGGCGAGTCGCATGCTTGTCCCTGGTGTTCTCCGCCAGTGATTCTGATTTTGCACATGCCACAGATCAGGCCCCATGATCAAGGTCTTTTCTCTCACATTCACGTATCCATTATCTAGGAACCATCCCAAGTTTCATTCCACTGAAATGCTAATCTGCTCACACCCAGGTTTTACAGGTAACTAACCTGGCTTCATTCGCTGCCGCCCCTACATCGTCTCCGTAACTACTGTGCTTCATCCTTTGCATCCCCCGCTCCCCCTTACCACTCCCCACCCCGTTTCCAGCAGGGATGGAGGAGTAAATTACATTATATTCCTCTGCTCCATAAACTATGTCAATTTCTGTGGGAAAAATATTAAATATGGTAATTTATTCTCTCTTTTTCTTAATCCATTACGTTCTCTAACCTCAGTCACACCGACCCTGGAAAGAAAGCAACTGCAAAGGCATCTGGGTAATGTCATTATGATAATTTGCTGGCACGAATCTGTAGAAATCACAAAGTAGCTATTCGAGTGGAGAATCTCTGGAAAAAAGCATGGTACCCCTCCCCCTCAGTCCTCTCTGCACCTGCAGTCCACTTCAGCGGAGCTCTGTCTTTGTCGTTTGGAGACTGTGACCCAACATGTGCACCTCTCTCACCTGAAGAAGTAATTGGCAGGGTCAGACTTGATCTTCTGAACGAGGGCCAGAACACAGAAGAAAGAGAACTCTAGTAGGGAATCGGGTGCCTCCCTGGGAGGGATGCTCACCGGATGGTCTGAGAGCAATTATTGGGAGCATATTTCACAAAATGGGCAAAGAGGCAGCATTTCCTTAACCCACAGTAGGGGTGGTCTGTAGAGCGGGGGAAGTTTAATATAATGATAATACAACACAAAGCTGAGTAATGAGGTTGCCATTTGGTTTCTCTGACCCGCCCTGTTGTTAAGCTTTCCTGTGTGTGCTTTTGTTCACATGTCAGGGATTTGTTCACCTGCCCTCAAGTGGCATCAGTGCTCAGCCCAGGATCCCCTAGGAGCCACCAGGAGCCACAGAATCACAGAGTAGAAAGAGACACCAGAAGGCATTAAGTCTTTCTCTGCAGGATCTGTCTGACTCTCTGCATGTTCCAAAATGAAAGAAGGCAGGGCTGGCCACGTGGAACAGCTACCCATCTCTCTGGTGCTAGAGTTGACCTTGCTGCTTACGAGAGGAAGGGCTGCCATGAAACACTGACACCTAAATATTCTCTTTGAATTCTTAAACATATTGGCACTTACTGCACTGTCTACATGGGTCTGGAAGAAAGTATTTTGTATCATTTCAAATCTATAGTAATGCTTAGACAGAATCACATTTATTTTAGAAATGATGATTTCATATATTCTCATTGGAATTAGGTATAAATAAATAACCCTCATCTGTCTCCAATTCAGGCATACTGCTCAGCTTGAAATTTGTCTAATAATTTGAGCAAAAATAAAAAGTAAACCATCACAGTGATGTTTTATTTTGACACAGCCTCTCGATTTTTCTGCAGATATGAATGCGTCAAATCCATCTATGTTCTCCCACATACATTTTGGCACAATCTCTGCATTATGACAGCAGACTTGCATTATCTAAATGTTGCTTAACCCTATAGCCCCTAAAGTACATTATACAACATGGAAGGACAGAAGAGGTTGTGCATACTGTTGGTATTGTTAATTCACGTGTGACCGTACTGGGCTGAGAGACGCAGGAGGCAAATGTGATGGAGGGTTAAGTCTCCCAACACCTGTGTCTATCTTTTTGTTACAGTGCTGGTCACTGTAGGAACTTTATTGCATGGTGGGGTTTTTGGTGGTTGTTGTTATTCATTTGTTTAACACTTCTGAATCTAGAAAATGAGCCGGTTTGCTGTGGGTAACTATATCACTCAGCATCAAATAGATTTCACATGAAGAGTAGGAAAGAGGATTACGAGTGTGTTAGGAGTAGACACTAATAGGAAGCTAGATTTATGTGAAGCTTTGTTGAAAAGAATGCCAGCATAAAACCAGAGGATGGTACAGTTGTTAGCTGTTAGATACAATGTAGCACAATGAAGGTAAAACCCACCTCTGGGGCAGCCCAAGAACGAGCTGAGCTGAGGGAGGACTCCCGGGCTGAGCTGCACTGTCCACTCCCTTCTGGGTCCCAGCATCACTGCTCCAATCCAGAGCCTCTTCCTCTCCCTCAGGGACAGACTTCTGCATCCTCCGTCCTCCCCAGCTGCATCCGGTGCACCTCTCTTGGCCAGTCTCCAGAGTCTTCACACCTCCCCCCACGACATCAATCTAATAAGGCCAGTCCTCAGTCAGAAACACTATGTGGTACTCAATGCCTTCACAATAAATGAAAACTCTTTCACATGGGGTTCAAAGCCTTTCACAATCAGGCCACACACCTCCTGCCATTCTTTCTGGAGCACCCCCATCTATGCAGTTCTCACCCAAGCCACAGAAGACCACTTCAGGGCTTCATCAACTTTCCCACACCCATGTCTCTGGCCATAGAGTTCCTTCTTCCCGTATTGCTGTGATCTCTTTGTCAGGCCTGTTGAAACCCATCCATTCTGCCAGCTTCTGTTCAAATGTTCTTCACTCTCTGAAGTTGTCCCTGAGGCCTCTCTCCTGACCTCATTCCCATCACAGGCATTTGTGTCTCCCCTGTCCCTATGCCCATAGCATCTCCTTTTTATTGACCTCCATGTCCCACTCTGCCTTGCCATCCCCTTAGCGCATAGGAGCCTGTCTTCCTCCACTAGGTGGCCAGGTCCTTAAGGGCAGAGAAGGCAACTGAATGATTCTGGATGTTCTGATTCCCAGAATAGTGCCTTGCACCTAGCAGGTGCTGAGTTAATATTTGCAGACTCAAAGACTTCATTAAACTCCATTCAAAGAAACAAAGTGACTCCATTCTACCTATTCAGCAGTGCTCCACGGAAAACAGTATGGATCACTTTAACCAATATATTATGCTACATCTGTCTGGCACATTATAATTCCCTGAGTGCAATGGCAGAACACAAGAAAGAAAGGAACACCCTGAAATGCCAGTGTCCCAAAGGCAGAGCTTTGACGGTGCTGGAAGCCGCTTGGGGATGTCTTCCGTTGTCTTTCAACAGGAACAGTTACCGTAGGCTTCGGTAAGGAAGAGAAAGGCAAAACATCTCTAATTTTCCCATGCCTAAAGCTCCTCTTGCTTGGCAGAAGCTCTCAATGTGTGGGAAGGCCTTTGGGACAACTCTCTCCACAGCTGCCAGGTAGCTGCTTTTGCTAAGTCTGATGCAGCTTCCTGTCAGACTCCCTCCATCCCCTCTGCCTGCCAGGTTACAGAAGGATGGATTGACATTACGTGTAAAAATAGCAGAGGTTAGATGTGAGACCCAGGTGCTTTAGTATGTGAGCACTTTCAGTCCAGTCCCTCCGAGGGGAAAACCAATACAGATATTGACAAGGGAAATTGATGTTATATCTGTGTAAGACATTCCTAAAGCATCTCTAAAAACAATTTCCACAGTAGCATTTGCCTTTTCCTTTTCTATGTTGAGTACCCTCTTCTGACCATCCAGCCTCGGAGCTAAATGCAATCACAACACTGGATCCAGAAGAGTAAACAAGGGAGGTAGAGAGGAGATAAAAATCTTGCTCTTCTGCACACAGCGTTTTGAGTTAAGCGTTCAGCCGAAGTGCTTAGGCAATGTGCATCCGCTTCCAGGAGGCTAGGGGGAGCCCAAACACAGTTGAACACTCCCTGGTAAACTGAACTCATTTAAATTTTCTGTCCCACAGCTTGAGAGCATCTTTTGAAAGTATCCCCCTTCATTGGTCCAGGGAAGAGTCTAGGCATCTCTGATTGGAAGATGGAAAAGTAAACGCAGCAGAATCCCCCAGATACATTCTAAGGTTGCTTTTTTTAAATGGTGTTTGCACCAGACTGTCGGATAATACTCGGTTTCCAGCAGTTATACAAAGCCACGGCAGGAGTAACCAGGAAGATAATTTCATAGCTGGACTGGAAAATTCCATATGGAGGTAGTTTGCAATTGGCTCGTATTCTCCACCTAACCCACTTGTTCTTTTTTTTTAATATATAAATTTATTTATCTTTGGCTGTGTTTGGTCTTTGTTGTTGCGCGCGGGCTCTCTCTAGTTGCGGCGAGCGGGGGCTACTCTGTTGCGGTGTGCGGGCTTCTCATTGCAGTGGCTTCTCTTGCGGAGCATGGGCTCTAGGCATGCAGGCTTCACTAGTTGTGGCACATGGGCTCAGTAGTTGTGGCTCGCGGGCTCTAGAGCGCAGGTTCGGTAGTTGTGTGCACGGGCTTCATCGCCCCACAGCATGTGGGATCTTCCCGGACCAGGGCTCTAACCCATGTCCCCAGCCTTGGCAGGCAGATTCTTAACCCCTGCACCACCAGGGAAGTCCCTAACCCACTTGTTCTATTTTTAATTTGATGTCTTCTGTAATAGCACTTTTTTAACCCTTTTCAATTTGTGATTGGGCTTCATACTTCATTTATATATTCTTTTCAAATGCAATATATAGATAAGAGTGAGTTTGTAACATATGAATCAATAACAATATCCCTAAGACAAGTAGCCTAGAGTCAGTTCCTAATTTACCAACAGGTAGTTTGCGTATTGGTTGTTTGGAAGTCTACTCCCACCCTTTAGAAATAGGAAATTTCCTGATGTCACTTAAAAATTGCCCTAATACACAATAAACCTGATCCTAACTTGAGAAGCAAAATAATATAGTAGAGTTACTTTATTAACGGTGTGAATTTTTTAGCAAGCTATTCAACGTACCATCAACGTATCATCACTCCTTAAAGTGAGGATACTCTGGGTTATTCTGAGGCTTCAATGAGAAAGCGGTTGTAAAGTGCTTACCACTTTGCTTGGCACACATAAATGCCTGATATTCTTAGCTATCCAGAACCCGACATAATGCTTGGAGCAAAATAAGTACTAAAAAAATCTTAAAAAAAAGAATGAATGAATACATGAAGGGAATTCCACATACAACAATATCTTCATGGGAAATATACAGGATCACGTTTCCCTGACTACCTTCTCCCATCCCCTGTTCTTTTGTTAAATTTGGTGGAAGGTTCCTCTCCTTTACTATTCCTTGAATAGTAACAAGGATTCCTCCAACTCTACTCCATTTAGGCAGCTCCAAGACCCAGTAAGTATAAGGCTTTGGGTAGAAATGAGAGGGGTGAGTATCATTTGAAGGGGGGCTGTCAATGGTTCTGGTCCAGAGTAGAAGAAGGAGTATAAATACTAGTTTTGAGCCCCTCAAGCTATAAAGGAAGGAACAAGGCTCAGATTAGGGATACAGGGAGAGCAGCCTTGAAAAGGAGAACACAACAGCAGGAAGGAATTCAGGGGGGAGAAAATCGTGTGTATTATAATTAAAAAGGCAGGAGTTCTAGGAATGCAGGGAGAGGACTGATGACATGGGTGAGGGGAGAAGGCATATGCTTAGATGGGGTCTGTAAAGGGATGGGGGCAGAGGCAGCAGCAGGATGAGGTATGTCAATGTAGCAAGCAAAGGGGAAGACAAAGGGGAAGAGGAAGAAAATCTCTTTGTGGTCAGTCCTAGGAACTGTTCAGTCTCCCAAGCAGGATAAACAGTAAGGCAGAAACCACACTTGGGCAGGTGGTTCAGAGGGGCTGATTATATTACTAACTCCCAAAAGGTCTTCAGCCTCTGGGGGTGGGGAGAAGTCAGTGACTTCTGTTCAGGCCAGAGAAGTTAAAAAGACACCAGGTCAGGGACAAAGCTGCAGGACAGGCTACATCACAGGCAATTACAGAACAAAGGAAGGCAGGTTCCCAGTTGGAGGATGGTACCGTCAACAAAGTTCAGTGAGACAGGCTACTTAGCCACACAACTGGAGGAAAATCCCCTCTGAGACTGTAACAGCCTTGGCCCATTCAACTTAGTCCCTCTTTGGGGTCTTGAAGATCAGGCCTGATGTTTCTGGCCTGGCTTCATATCATTGTTGCTGTACTCAGTGAAGTGTCCAAAGACAGGTCTACCTCACTTGAGTGGATCATATTTTCCCTCAATCTTGTGAGTAAGTCTTCCCTGCAGTCTTTTTCCTGATTTGTCATCTTCTAGAAATGCATATTCCCCTGGAGCAGAGACTAGACTTGAGTAATGAAGCCAGGCCCGGTTTGGTGTCAGCTTCTGTGACAAGGCATGAAGGCTGGACCTACTTATTGTGGAAACAAAGGACCACCTCCCACCAAAAAATAGGGATATTTGCCCAGTGAAGATTTCCCTGTTAGTGAGAATTGCTAAGCATCTTAATCGTAGGTCTAATAATTTAATAGAACATACAGAAAAATGCTACTAGCACTTCCGTACTCAAAATTACAAAAGATGATTGGACATGCTTTGCTTAACACAAAGAAAAACGTTTCTGGATCTAGTTCCCACGTTATCTGCGAGTAAGTAAAGTCTCTTTCACTTTGATTCTGTGGCATTTCATGTCATCACAAAGGTAGGGTGTACACTGGTGCCTAGAACAGCACCTGCATGAAGGAGGTGATGGGTTTTCACACTTTATATATGATGCGTGACTCAATTTGCCATCTTAAAAAAAAACAGCAACAAACAAATTTTACGAATATTTTTTATTGTTATGATTTAAAAGAGCTAGTGAAAATTACTGAGACATGATTTCTCAGAGGGAGGTCACTAGCCCCAGAATTATATGCTCAAATAATGTGCCCCTTAGTATTCTGAAGATTTTTCCAAGACACAGAAATATTCAGTTCACTGAACACCTCACAATGTCTGAGGTTTTCTGTTTATAAACTGAAATTGCTAATTCAAACTCACAGAGTTGCTGAGAGAACTAATGAAATGCCAAGGAGAGGGAAAAGAAGCACTTAAATGGATATGTGTGTGAGTGACCATATATATATATATATAATTTTATATAAATTTAATATATATAGTTACCTTTTTTTCCCCGTAGTTTATCAGGGGTACAAAATGAGTTTGTATATAGAAATGGGACTAACTAACCCAGGTTTTAATTTGACATCTCATTGCTGTGTGACCTTGGTTAAGCTACTAACGTTTTCTGAACCTCAGTTTCCAAGAGGCCCTGATGTGAAAATTCATATGAAAATACTGTGCAAATAACAAAGCATTTTATAAATGTATGTTTTGCTGGAACCTAAAAGGATACAGGAGCATAAATACACAGAGTTTAAAGACATTAAGCCACAGGGAGATTTCTTTGTAGCATACAAATGCCTAATTTAGATTCCAAAGATTAGAACATAGAGGTATTCCAAGGAAAAAGTGTTAAGGCCTTATGCAGCAAATAAGAACATAGATTATATATGTTAGAAAAATGTTAAGTATTTCCTCTTTCCACGCAAAGCACAAGCAAGGGCTTAAGGTCTTTTAAATTCAGAGAGAGAGTAAAAAAGAGTGGAAAGAAAAGGCTACCAGTAATGCATGTTATGAAGTATATTCTTATAGCAATACATTTTCTAGATACAAAACTGGAGCAGGCGCCATGGGTGAAGATCGATATGGACCGGAGATACCAGTGTTCGGTTTGAATTTTCTTCTTTTAGTAGAGACCTTGGACTCAGACTGCCACGGACCCACAGTAAACAGCACCCGGCTACCATCTCTCCTCTCCACTTCTTCCCTCTTACATCTCCCTTCCTTTTGGCTCTAGCGTTTTCCACTACCTTTGTAAAGGATAAAAACTTGTGACTGGTATACTCACATCAAGAGGCCCTCTGATTTCTGGGGTGATATACCCATTTGACTTGGGTGCAGTCTCTTCAGCACTCCTAATAATCCTAAGGGACTCAAAGAAGTTAAGAGCTTTCTTTAAGGTGACACAGCTGGTGAGAAAACCGGGGGTCAACCTTCCGACCTGGTTGGCTTCAGTGCCTGTATACTCTTTCCCAAAGAGTTGAGGAGGAGAGTTCTAGGGGTGCAGAGTTCGATGTGGGGCAGGAAGGCATGAAGGGGACGGCCAAGGAAGTGTTAAGATGCCGACACTCCCTTCCCCGCATTGTTTTTTGTGAATACCAGCTCAGGCAATACAAGGAAAACGGCAGCCTTGCCAAAGAACTCAGTAGGCTGACAGACGATACTATAGAGAAAATGACAAGGGCTACTCTGTGGAAGAAGGAGTCAATATCAAAGGTTCTCCTCTGACTAGACCAAGTCTGATCTGCAGCTGGAACCAGCGTGGAAGGAATGAGCTTCCCTGCCCTCCCCGCCCCGCCCCTGACAGCCTCAGCAGGCACACCATTTGCCCTCGTGGTAACCCTGACCTCATGGCTAGGTTCATATTCAATATCAGCTTGCTGCGCTCAGGAAACCTTTTTACCCTTCTAGCAGTCTCTGGAACGTTCTTTCTACATTTATATAACAAACCATTACTCATGTCCTGGTCACTTTTAGAGGATGCTATTGTAGTCACCTCCTTCCCTTTTTACCATACATGCCCTGCCTGCGTGACATCTTTCTTTCTCCCTTCCTGCCTTCCTGCCTCCTTCCCTCTCTCCCTTCCTTCTTGTCTTCCTTTCTCAAATGTTAATTGAGCCTCTTCTGTGGGCACTGTGGTAGACATTGGTTCTGCTGGACCTATATAGTTCCCAAGGGCCTTGCATTTCTACCGTTCTATAGTTTTCCTTCTATACATGATTTTTAAATGAATCCTTTTGGCCAAATGCTAGAATCAGTATTTTTCTCCTCATTGTCTTTGGAAGGGATCATGCAACTACTGTTTTTAATACAGCTCTTCCAAAAAGTCAAACAAGAATGTGTATGCAAGAAAAGTATTTTGGGGGTGTTCTTAACATGAACATAGATCACTAAAGAATGTATAGATGGACTTCATTCATTCTATCACTTCCCTGAAACTATAAGTAAAATTTTGTTTACACAGGTGTAGATGATTTTTTTCTGAAAATAGTTTTCATCAGATTTTCAAAGGGGTCTAAAACCTAAAACTAGATGAGAACAACTGAGTTATCCGAAGGCAATGGTGATAACATTTCTAAAATTTGTTCTCTGTAGAGGTGTTAACATTAGGCTGCTTCTTGTACATCATTTGATTTCATGATGATCACAATTGTGATGGACCCAAATGAAGACTATTATAACTGAGGATGACTTGATGGTACATTTTAAAGTCTGGCTCGTCTCAACACGATATGAAAAGAATTGGGATTATTTACAAGAAGGGGCCAATGTAAGATCTAATTTACAATGTATGCTCCACTTCAAATTAATACGTTATAAACTATGTTCAATATATAAAGTATTGTGATGCATTCACACAGCAATAAAACACTTCTTTATGGGAATGCTTGGTGAAAAAATGGGTTTCAAAAGAACAAAAACTAGCAATATTTTTAGTCAGCTTTGCTTAATGCGGTCCTATGTACATGACGTATAGAGGCTGGACGCTTGCACAATGGTATCTGATTTACAGTTGATCATACTATACAGAGTAATAGTTCAGTGATACCTTTTAGTTTAATGTGCCCAAATAATCCTTCTTTCTGTATTTATACACAAGAGATTTACAGGCTATTCTTGCCTTGTCTATACAGCGGGGTATAAAAAGCTTCCAGGATTGATATTCTGAAAGAATTAGCTGGCCACATCCTAGAAGGAAACTCTAGAGGTGAGATACACTTGAGCATGCCCAGCTCCTCACTCTTTTACCATAGTGACATCAGACCCGCTCGTGTCAGCAAGAAAAATGATGAAGAGTTCTACGTCTTGAAGCTCCATAAATAAAAATTAAACCCCTCATCAAATCATTCTCACACTTGAAGTTTCAGGTGACAATACTAGGTTAATTATCCTAGAAACTAGATTAGGATGCAAAATAGGCAATGGAAATACCAGCCTCATTCCAGTGGTGGCGTATGGAGGAAAAAAACTGTGAGCAGCTTACAGAAAAAAAAACAAAAAATCATCATACCAGTCAATCCATTCATTAATTCAATCAACAAAAATGTATGCCCACTCCAAGATGTGTATCCAAGTGAAAAGAAAACCTATGTTCACACAAAAAACTTTACCCTAATGTTTATAGCAGCTTTATCTGTAGCCACCCCAAAAAGGAAATAACCCCAAATGTCCTTCTACTTGGGCATGGATAAGCAAACTGTAATACCGCTATACCATGGAATACTAAGTAATAAAAATGAACAGAGTATTGATACATGTTACAACATGGATGGATCTCAGCTGCATTGTGTGAATTAGAAGAAGCCAGACCCAAAGGCCAAATGTGTATAATTCCCCTGATGTGACATTCTGGCAACGGAAAACGATAAGGACCGAAAACAGATTAGTCATTACCAGAGGTAATGTAGGGAAGCCTTAACTACGAAGGATTAGTACAAAAATGTGAGTGTGTGTGTGCATATATGTGTGTGTTTGTGAGGGGGAAGGGGGCAATGGAACCATTCCGTGTCTTGATTGTAGTGGTGTTATACAACCCTGCATCTGTCCAAACACACGGAACTGTACACCAAAAGGAGTGGATGTCACTGTATACATATTGAAAAATAAGTGTGAGAAAAAGGATGGTAATAAGATAGCCCAAGTTCAAAGCAACTTGATTCAATTTTTTTTCTTGGACTCTATGAGTATTTCAGAGATGGAAAGGCAAACAACACATTACCAAAATACAAAATTCTTTTCCTTGACCTTAAACATCACAAACTAATGAGCAAAACAAGCTTGTTGGGAGAAACAGAAAAAGCTTTAGTAGCTATAGGAGGGGTATGCACAATCTAAAGGATGAGGAAAATCTATTATTACTGGAATAGATTTTCCCTTCCTGGTCACTTTTGTCAGAAATGTATCGTCAAAGCCGTGACTTTTGCTACTAAAACAAGTGCAGCTCCCCAGAAGTAAAAGAGGCTTCTGGGGGTTTCCCCAGCAGCCCCTGGTAGCTTTCCATTCTGATATACAGTGTGAGGCTGGTAGGCCCCATGCCCCCTCCCCTCCCTTCTGCCCCATCAGTTCAACTGCTGTTATTCAGCAGAACATAGCCTGCCATTCTCCCCTTTTCCTACAGCTGTACTGGTTCCACTATTGGAAAGACATTCTCCTCCAAAGAGCTCATGGTTTTTGGGGTATCAGTGGGCTATCTGCTGAAATAAACAGCTTCTGGGGACCACAGAAGGGGCAAGATTTATTTCTTCATCTGTGGTGGATATATAGAGTTGATAGTTTAAAAAATAGCTAGACTGCACTTCTTGTGGGCTTTTTATTTTATTTTATTTTTCCTTTTCCGTTTTCTCCATCCCCTGGGAGCCAACTGAGCAGCTCCCTCCCTGCCTTATCTCACCGACTACAGTAATGAGCTCCAGGGGGACCTCAATACTGCCTTTGAAGTAACACGATTCTCCGAATACACTTTGAAATTTCTCTCATACATTGTTTGTTTCTTGTTCGCTCTGACTGTCTCCTTGTAGGGGGGTCTGACAGCTGTTGGGGGGAGGGGTGGTCCAGCATGACAGTTCTGGAATGTGTAAATTGAACCACAACAACAACAAAAACACAAACAAAAAAAGAAAGAAGAAGGAGAAAACAAAACAAAACAAAAAACCTTCCAACCCACTGCCATAGCAGAAACGGAAGGCTGTGGGCTCTAGGAGCTGAAGCATCCTGCTGGCTGCGAGCAGAGGAAGACAGACAAGGATAGACACAGCTGGGAGGTCTGAAAACTGTCACAGAGGAAATGGTCTGCTGGAGACAGGTTCTTGTGGGGAGAGCTAAGATACAGACCAGGGGAGAGGCAGAGAGACTCTGCCTTCCTCTCCTTGGGATTTCAGTGCACAAAGATCCTGCATCTGAAATAGTTTAGCATCCTACGTACCGAGCAGGGGGGATACACAGCACAACCATTTTAATCTTTATACCTTGCACACTGGAAAGACCTAGAACAGGTTTTGGAGATTCGGGGATGGGAGAGTTAGCATTTAGGAGACACGAAGGGAATAGGATATAAAGTGTGGGGAGAGGGGGGCTTCCCTGGTGGCGCAGTGGTTGAGAGTCCGCCTGCCGATGCAGAGGACACGGGTTCGTGCTCCAGTCCGGGAAGATCCCACATGCCGCGGAGCGGCGGGGCCCGTGAGACATGGCCACTGGGCCTGCGCGTCCGGAGCCTGTGCTCCGCAACGGGAGAGGCCACAACAGTGAGAGGCCCGCGTACTGCACAAAAAAAAAAAAAAAAAAAAAAAAGTGTGGGGAGAAACCTGGTCTAGACCCTTGTTTTAGCCATGCACTTACACTCTGGATGAAAGAATTAAATTTCATTCTACAGAGATTTTATCAGCCACTATTTCCAACTAACCAGATTGCAACTTGAAAATGTGCAGTAGTAGGAATAGAGAGAAAACCAGATTGCACTAGTCCTTGAAACAGGAAGAGGGTAATCCTCTGCCCAGAAATTCAGGACAGAATGGAAAACCAGACTGACAAAGTCACTCAATATTACTGGGATTTATGTTTATGAAAATTCTTGAGAAGACCATTAGATTTGGAAATACGAGCTGGAGGAAAAGCACACCCAGGGAAACTTGTTTTGCTCCAGCAGAATAGCAAAAGGCGGGCCGAGTGAAACTTGCCCAGTTGTGAGGACACTAGAAGCTTCCAGTGTGATCTCACTTCTGCTTCTCTGGGCTCCTTCTCAACATGTGCCTGTGGTTTTGTAATCACAATTCAACCTCATATATGAACATGGGTCTATAATCTCCTTGACTCCCTTGTCTTACACACTTACTGAAATTTTAGTCCTCTTTTTCTGACTCCTATGGCTTCTTTTTCCTGTACTCCTGGCCTAGTCAGTCTCCGAGTCATGTTTATTCTTTGTGAGATTATTTTATCTTAGTCCTCACCTTTTTTGCTATCACTCCAAGCACCTATCATCACCTAGCTAAACTCTGAAACCACCCCTTAAATGATCTCCTTGGCTCTCTCCTCTCCTATCTCCCTCCTTAAACTTCAGCTCAGCTTTCTTCCATCACTGCTTTAGTGTCTAATCACAGGTCAAAAACACTTAAAATTCCTTATTTTTATGAATAAAGAGAGCATTCCTCAATTCAAAATTAAAGGCAGATAGCAATTACCAGCTCCCAGGCTAAGCTGTACAGAAACAATTAGGACTACCTCATTCCCACTTCTAGGCCTTCTCAAACCAACAACCCCACCCTTTCCTTCCCTTGTTGTATGTGGTGCTCATAGCACTGGACACATGTAACCCCTTTCTTTCCTTTTATGGGTAAGCATTTAGCGGGCCTAATATGTACAAGGTTTGTAGTTTCCTTCACTCTAAGTATAATTTAGAAAGTTTAATTTAAAAAGCCAACCTTGGAGATGTCACAGAAATGAGAAGGCTTATGAATGAAAGAAATCCCAGAGAGAGAAAGTCAGGGATCTCCTGTGCGTGAAAGTGTTCCTTGGACTGTGATGGACTGGCACACTGAGGGAGCAATTTCATTTGTGCCCTTTGCCTTCCCTTTTTCTCCCCCTCCCCCTTTTGAAGAGCTGATCTTTGCCTGCCTGTGTTTTATTGGTCCAGGGATCACGCGTTAGAGCTGAGAATTGCTAAAGCCTCATTAGGGTAAAAAACAGACAACAAAAAGAGATTCTTTTTCAGCTTACATGGAATACTCACAAGAGTACAATTTGCCCCAATCCAGGGATAAAGGCTCCATCATTTCCAATGATTCAACATCCAACTATGTTCTCTAACCATATTGCAATAAAATTAGAAAAGTAATAATGAAAAAGAGCCAAAGATATTTCCTATGTCTTGAAACTAAAATGCTTGCTATTAAATTACTCTTGGGCTAATGCAGAAATCATCAGGGAAATTATGAAATACTTACAACTGAATGACAGTGATATCACCACATATGAAAGCTGTCAGGGCACAACTAAAGCAGAACCTGAGGAAAATGTATAGCTTTTAAAAACATTTATCAAAAAAGAAGAAAAATTAAAAGATTGAAATAAAATGAGCCATGATTCTGTCTGATTCATTGGAAAAAGAGGAACAGACCAAACTGAAATTAGGAGATAATTATTGAAGAAAAAGGAAAATCAAGAAATATAGAACAAAAATGCAATAATAAATATTGCTCAAATCTAAATCTAGCTCTTTTAAGACTAGTTAGACAAACCTCTGATAATACTTGCTAAAGGAAAATGGAGATATTTTCAATCAAACAAAATACAGAATGCAAAGTTGGACACAGCCAAAAACAAAACAGCAATTAACAAAAATAAAGAAAATTATAGCCAACTCTTCACTAATACATATGAAAATAGATGAGACATTCACCTGAAAAAGTATACAAATTACTGTGGCAGATTGTATTCTTCATAAATGTCCATATGTACTTCCAGAATCTTGCCACTCTTTCATAGGAAATAAAGTCCATTTTCCCTCCCTTTGAGCCTTAGCAGGCATGTGACTGCTCTGACCCATAGAGTGTGGCTATCTGGATAGCTGTGTGATATCCAATGCTATGTCTTCCTCCACTCTGGGAAAGCCAGCCACCGAGGTAAAAGCCTAAACTAGCTGACATGGGAAGACAACATGGAGAGGCCCACAGGGAAAGGAACCAAGGTTTTCACAGAAAGCTTGCATTGACAGTCAGATGTATGAATATATGAGCCTCCAGGTGACTTCAGCCCCTAAATTTCAATTCTTCCAGCTGGGGGACAATATCACTCAGGAACAAGCCACCCCACTACATTCCTGTCTCAATTCCTGACCCGCACAATCTGTGAGGATAAAAAATTATTGTTTTTATCACTAAGTTTCAATGTAATTTGTTACACAGCCATAGTAATTAAAACAATTGCCAAACCTGGAACAAAAGTTAGAAAGTTGATCAATAACCATTCAAAAACTTGAGATGGCAATGAGAGGCACTCTGCTACTTCTAAGCAGAGTTTTACAGGAAGTTCAAAACTTTAAAGACAAAATAATTCCTGTCGTACACAAATTGTTCAAGAAAACAGAAAAAAAAAAAACAAAAACTATGATTCTCAAGGTTCTAAAACTAGTAAGTACAGTACAAAACATTAATAATTTTATTTATGGGCATATATGAGAAAACACTAAATAAGAATTATCTAACCAAATCCAAGAGATTATTAAAAAATAAATTTACCAAGCAAAATGATTGTTTAATATCAGAAAATCTATCAACATAAGGTACCTATTCACTAATTTTCTCCTAAAGGAGAAAAAGAGTCACCTATTTTTGTAAGTGTAGAGAAATAAACTTTTGATAAAGTTATGTATATATGTATAATGAATATTAACAAAACCAAACAAACAAGTAAACAAACAAACAAAAAAATCTCAGAATACTTGGAATAGTAAGGCACTTCTGGAATTTTATAAGGATTATATACCAAATCTACAGTAAGCATCCTTCTAAAAGGCATTCCCTTACAGATATGGAAAGAAAAACAAAGATGTCCATTATCACTGCTGTTATTCAGTATGGTACTAGAGGTTCTGGCCAGTGCAAAAGCACATGAAAAAGAAATAAGAGCTTCAAGGATTGAAAGAATTACAGCAAAGCTCTAATTATCTGCAGATGCTATGACTATTTACATAGAAAAATCAACGGATTCTTCATATAAACTATTAGAACTCAAAATAAACATCTGAAATACTTATAAGTAAGAACAACTTGCACAAATCAGTATCATTCATCTATTTTGCACGAACCAATATATTCATCTATCTAATACCAGAAACAGCCAACTTGACGATATAATAGATATTAAGTGCCATTCATAATAACTAAGAAAGATAGAAAGTAGAAATTGCCTTGGTCAAAAATGCAGTCTATTATACATAACATTGTAAAACAACTATACCCCAATTAAAAAGGAAAGAAAAGAAAACAACAAAATAGTGCACAAACTCTTTATAGAGAAAAATTTTAAATTCTATTATAAGTTACAAAGTAGATTTAAATAAAAAGTGAGACACTATGGACTCTGGTCTAAAGAGCCAGGTGTGAGGCCTCTGCCCCCAGCACCGAATGAGCAAGTGAAACTAGAAAGCACAAAGGGAAAAAAGAGGGAGAATCCTTTGTGAAATATGAAGAAGGAAAACTCCTTGATCCAAAAGACTGGAAAACTAACTCAAAAACACATTGAAGAACTTTGAAGCCATGTGGCTGACAGTGTTGTGCTGCTCTGGATGGGTGTCAAGCGTGAGCCTCTGAGGATGACAGCCGAGTTCAGGACATTGGACCACCAGAGACCTCCTGGCCCCACATAATATCAATCAGTAAGAGTTCTCCCAGAAATCTCTGCCTAAATGATAAGACCCAGCTCCACTAAGCGAACAGCAAGCTCCAGTGCTGGACACCCCATGCCAAACAATTAGCAAGACAGGAACACAACCCCACCCACTAGCAGAGAGGTTGCCTGGAATCATACTAAGTTCACAGACACCCCAAAACATACCACCAGAGGTGGTCCTGCCCACCAGAAAGACAAGATCAAGCCTCATCCACCAGAACACAGGCAGCAGTCCCCTCTACCAGGAAGCCTACACAACCCACTGAACCAAACTTACCCACTGGGGGCAGACACCAAAAACAATGGGAACTATGAACCTGCAGCCTACGAAAAGGAGACACCAAATACAGTAAGTTAAGCAAAATGAGAAGACAGAGAAATATGCAGCAGATGAAGGAGCAAGGTAAAAACCCACCAGACAAAACAAATGAAGAGGAAATAGGCAGTCTACCTGAAAAAGAATTCAGAGTAATGATAGTAAAGATGATCCAAAATCTTAGAAACAGAATGAAGAAAATACAAGAAACATTTAACAAGGACCTAGAAGAAATAAAGAGCAAAAAAAACAATAATGAACATCAGAGTAAATGAAATTTACAATTCTCTAGAAGGAATCAATAGCAGAATAAATGAGGCAGAAGAAAGGATAAGTGACCTAGAAGATAAAATAGTGGAAAAATCTACCACAGAGCAGAATAAAGAAAAAAGAATGAAAAGAATTGAGGACAGTCTCAGAGACTACTGGGACAATATTAAATTCACACACAGTCGAATTATAGGGGTCCCAGAAGAAGAAGAGAAAAAGAAAGAGACTGAGAATATATGTGAAGAGATTATAGTTGAAAACCTCCTTAATATGGGAAAGGAAATAGTCAATCAAATCCAGGAAGCACAGAGAGTCCCATACAGGATAAATCCAAGGAGAAACATGCCAAGACACGTATTAATCAAACTGTCAAAAATTAAATACAAAGAAAAAATACTAAAAGCAGCAAGGGAAAAGCAACAAATAACATACAAGTGAATCCCCATAAGGTTAACAGCTGATCTTTCTTTTCAGCAGAAACTCTGCAAGCCATAGGGAGTGGAAGGACATATTTAAAGAGATGAACAGGAAAAACCTACAACCAAGATTACTCTACCAAGCAAGGATCTCATTCACATTTGAGAGAGAAATTGAAAACTTTACAGACAAGCAAAAACTAAGAGAAAAATACCACTAAACAAGATTTAAATCAAATGCTAAATGAACATCTCTAGGCAGGAAACACAAGAGAAGGAAAAGACCTACAATAACAAACCCAAAACAATTAAGAAAATGGTAATAGGAACATACATATCAATAATTACCTTAAATGTAAATGGATTAAATGCTCCAACCAGAAGACATAGACTGGCTGAATGGATACAAAAACAAGACCCATATATATGCTGTCTACAAGAAACCCACTTCAGACCTAGGGACAAATTACACACTGAAAGTGAGGGGATGGAAAAAGATATTCCATGCAAAAGGAAATCAAAAGCTGGAGTAGCAATCCTCATATCAGACAAAATAGACTTTAAAATAAAGACTATTACAAGAGACAAAGAGGACACTACCTAATGATCAAGGGATCGATCCAATAAGAGGATATAACAATTGCAAATATTTATGCAACCAACATAGGAGCACCTCAAAACTTAAGGCAAATACTAACAGCCATAGAAGGGGTAATTGATAGTAACACAATCATAGTAGGGGACTTTAACACCCCACTTTAACCAATGCACAGATCATCCAAAATGAAAATAAATAAGGAAACACAAGCTTTAAATGACACATTAAACATGATGGGCTTAACTGATATTTATAAGACATTCCATTGAAAAACAACAGAATACACTTTCTTCTCAAGTGCTCATGGAACACTCTCCAAGATAGATCATATCCTGGGTCACAAATCAAGCCTCAGTAAATTTAAGAAAATTGAAATCGTATCAAGAATCTTTTCCAACTACAATGCTATAACATCAGATATCAATTACAGGAAAAGAACTGTAAAAAATAAAAACACATGGAGGCTAAACAATATGTTACTAAATAACAAAGAGATCACTGAAGAAATCAAAGAGGAAATCAAAAAATACCTAGAAACAGATGACAATGAAACACGATGGCCCAAAACCTATGGTATGCAGTGAAAGCAGTTCTAAGAAGGAAGTTTATAGCAATACAGTCCTACCTCAAGAAACAAGAAACATCTCAAATAAACAACCTAACCTTACACCTAAAGCAATCAGAGAGAGAAGAACAACAAGGACAACAGAAAAAACCCAAAATTAGTGGAAGGAAAGAAATCATAAAGATCAGATCAGAAATAAATGAAAAAGAAATGAAGAAAATGATAGCAAAGATCAATAAAACTAAAAGCTGATCCTTTGAGAAGATAAACAAAATTGATAAGCTATTAGCCAGATTCATAAAGAAAAGAACGGAGAAGACACAAATCAACAGAATTAGAAATGAAAAAGAAGTAACAACTGACACTGCAGAAATACAAAAGATCATAAGAGATTATTACAAGCAACTATATGCCAATAAAATGGACAACCAGGAAGAGATGGAGAAATTCTTAGAAAAGCACCACCTTCCAAGAATGAACCAGGAGGAAATAGAAAATATAAACAGACCAATCACAAGCACTGAAATTGAAACTGTGATTAGAAATCTTCCAACAAACAAAAGCCCAGGACGAGGTGGATTCACAGGCGAATTCTATCAAATATGTAGAGAAGAGCTAAAACCTAGCCTTCTCAGACTATTCCAAAATATAGCAGGAGGAACACTCCCAAACTCATTCTACAAGGCCATCATGACCCTAATACCAAAACCAGACAAAGATGTTACAAAAAAAGAAAAGTACATGCCAAAATCACTGATGAACATAGATGCAAAAATCTTCAACAAAATACTGGCAAAAAGAATCCAACCGCACATAAAAAGCATCATACACCACGATCAAGTGGGGTTTATCCCAGGAATGCAAGGATTCTTCAATATATGCAAATCAATCAATGTGAGAAACCATGTTAACAAACTGAAGGAGAAAAAACATATGATCATTTCAATAGATGGAGAAACAGCTTTTGACAATATTCAACACACATTTATGCTAAAAACTCTCTAGAAAGCAGGCATAGAGGGAACTTAACTCAACATAATAAAGGCTATCTTTAGAACTTATATTTAAACTTATATTAGACCCACAGCCAACATTATTCTCAATGGTGAAAAACTGAAACCATTTCATCTAAGATCAGGAACAAGACAAGGATGTCCACTCTCACCACTATTATTCAATATAGTTTTGGAAGTTTTAGCCACAGCAATCAGAGAAGAAAAAGAAATCCAACTTCGAAAAGAAGTAAAACTGTCACTGTTTGCAGGTTACATGATACTATACATAGAGAACCCTAAAGATGCTGCCAGAAAAATACGAGAGCTAATCAATGAATTTGGTAAAGTAGCAGGATACACAATTAATGGACAGAAATCTCTTGCATTCCTATACACTAATGATGAAAAATCTGAAAGAGAAATTAAGGAAACACTCCCATTTACCATTGCAATGAAAAGAATAAAAGACCTAGGAATAAACCTACTTAAGGAGACAAAAGACCTGTATGCAGAAAACTATAAGACACTGATGAAAGAAATTAAAGATGATACAAACAAATGGAGAGATATATCATGTTCTTGGATTGGGAGAATCAACATTGTGAAAATGACTACACTACCGAAAGGAATCTACAGATTCAATGCAATCCCTATCAAACTGCCAATGGCATTTTTCACAGAACTAGAACAAAAAAATTCACAATTGGTATGGAAACACAAAAGACCCCGAATAGCCAAAACAATCTTGAGAAAGAAAAATGGAGCTGGAGGAATCAGGCTCCCTGACTTCAGACTATACTACAAAGCTACAGTAATCAAGACAGTATGGTACTGGCACAAAAAGAGAATGGAATAGGATAGAAAGCCTAGAGATAAACCCATGCAAATATGTTTACCTTATCTTTGATAAAGGAGGCAAGAATATACAATGGAGAAAAGACAGCCTCTTCAATAAGCTGTGCTGGGAAAACTGGACAGCTACATGTAAAAGAATGAAATTAGAACACTCCCTAACACCATATACAAAAATAAACTCATAATGGATTAAAGACCTAAATGTAAGGTCAGACACTATAAAACTCTTAGAGGAAAATATAGGCAGAACACTCTATGACATAAATCACAGCAAGATCCTTTTTGACCCACCTCCTAGAGAAATGGAAATAAAAACAAAAATAAACAAATGGGACCTAATGAAAATTAAAATCTTTTGCACAGCAAAGGAAACCATCACCAAGACGAAAAGACCACCCTCAGAATGGGAGAAAATATTTTCAAATGAAGCAACTGACAAAGGATTAACCTCCAAATATACAAGCAGCTCATGCAGCTCAATATCAAAACAATAAACAATCCAATCCAAAAAATGGGCAGAAGACCTAAGTAGACATTTCTCCAAAAAAGCTATACAGATTGCCAACCATCACATGAAAGGATGCTCAACATCACTAATCATTAGAGAAATGCAAATCAAAACTACAATGAGGTTATCACTTCACACTGGGCAGAATGGCCATCATCAAAAAATCTACAAACAATAAATGCTGGAGAGGGTGTGGAGAAAAGGGAACCCTCTTGCACTGTTGGTGGGAATGTAAATTGATACAGCCACTATGAAGAACAGTATGGATGTTCCTTAAAAAACTAAAAATAGAACTACCATACGACCTAGCAATCCCACTCTTGAGCATATACCCTGAGAAAAACATAGTTCAAAAAGAGTCATGTGCCACAATGTTCATTGCAGCACTATGTACAATAGCCAGGACATAGAAGTAACCTAAGTGTCCATCGACAGATGAATGGATAAAGAAGCTGTGGCACATATATACAATGGAATATTACTCAGCCATAAAAAGAAACGAAATTGAGTTATTTGTAGCAAGGTAGATGGACCCAGAGTCTGCCGTAAAGTGTGAAGTAAGTCAGAAAGAGATCAAATACCATATGCTAATGCATATATATGGAGAATGGACTTCAGGACCCAGGGAGGGGTAAGGGTAAGTTGAGATGAAGTGATAGAGTGTTATTGACATATATACACTACCAAATGTAAAATAGATAGCTAGTGGGAAGCAGTTGCATAGCACAGGGAGATCAGCTCGGTGCTTTGTGACCATGTAGAGGGCTGCGGTAGGGAAGATGGGAGGGAGACACAAAAGGGAGGGAATATAGGGATATATGTATACATATAGTTGATTCACTTTGTTATCAGCAGCAACTAACACAACAACGTAAAGCAGTACTCCAATAAAGATGTTAAAAAATAAATAAATAAATAAAAAGTGATCGATACCCTGTTCTTGGACGAGATAACATTGTAAAGATATGTGTTATCTACAGTTACTCCCAATAAACATACCAGTAGGATCAGCAGAAGTATTTTAAATAAATTCAATAAATTTATTGTAAAATGTATACAAAAAAATAAAAATCTTAGATCACTAAATCCACTTTTAAGAAGTCGACCAGAGAAAACCTTACAAGCCTTAAGATATAAAGTTATGGTAATGAAAACATAAAATTGCCACAGAAATAAACAAATCGACCAAATGAAACAGAATAAGGAGCTTATACATAGATCTATGCATATATAGGAACTATATAAATAATAAAATAGTAATATGAATCTATAAAGGAGTAATTATGTAAAAGATATTTGGGGGAAAAATAGGTTCATTAAATGGAAAACAATAAAGTTCAACCTCTCCCTGATATTTAGATACAAAGATGAATTCCAAACAGATTTACAGTCTATGTAAATAGTAAAACAATTATGCTAATAGATGAAATTAAATATATTTGTTACCTTGGGGGTAGGAACATAATTTTAAACGACTCAGAAAGCACAACTATAAAGCAAATAATAAAATAATCATTGGCTTTGACTACACTGGAAATTAAGTATTTATGTTCACTGCAGGTTACTGCTGATAAAATTGAAAGGTGACATACATTGAGAGGACATTTGAAATCTTAAAAGGATTAATATCAAGAATATGCAAGAAAATTCCTATAAATCCACTAGACCAAGGCAAAGAACTCAAAAGAAAATAGGCAGAGAATCAAAAATAAAGTTCACAGAAAGAAAGAAAAAAAATGCATAGCAAAAATACTATTGATCAGAAAAATATAAATTAAAATTACCTTGAGATACCAATTTACACCAATCTGGCAAAAAATAAAAGTTGGATAATAACAAATGTTACAAGAATATAAGGAAATGGGATTTTATTGGTAGGAATGTATAAAATAGAGCAATCTGGCAGAACTTAATACAATTATGCTTGAGTTGAATTGAGGAAGCTTGTTTATCCTACTATTGGGTATATACTTTAGCACCGCAGACTTCAAAATAAGGTATGCGAGCACAAATAATTTTAAGCGAATCCATTTTCTGATCCTCAGATTTCATGCAGTCTTAAATTAACCTGCTGGTTTTCTTCTTTCCCACTATTTCTTTGATTATTGCCCTTCTTCCACTTTAAGAAGAAAGGCCAACCTTTAACCATCCAGAGTCTTACTCTGGGACAATTCCTTTACTCAAAAATCTGTATTCCAATAAAGGGACAATGTGAAATCTGCAGGGTGATGTGTTAAATTAGAAGCAGGGTGTTTTGGTCAATGTTGGGATATTCTGAACTCAAATATATTGAAGAGTGTGGCAGAGGAGTGAAGACATAAGTCCTTTTTATGACTTCATTTTTCCTACCTTTGACTACCTTCAAAGAAAACATGCATCCTGAGGAAGAGTCCAAGGGCAGAGCAAAGCTAATGAAGTGTTGCTAAGAAAGCTGATGTTACATTATGTTATTCAGGTAAAATATACGGCGCAAAACATGATTCTGTGCATTTTCTACCCATTTTTAAAATTATAATATTCAAAATCTCTAAGAACTATGATGGACAATTTTAATCTGTTAT
The DNA here is from genome assembly GCF_963455315.2 of Globicephala melas. Taxonomy (NCBI): domain Eukaryota; kingdom Metazoa; phylum Chordata; class Mammalia; order Artiodactyla; family Delphinidae; genus Globicephala; species Globicephala melas. Next base: position 62,949,357 of record NC_083317.1, read on the forward strand.
GAAAGACTCCCTCTCTGCCTATCTATTATTCTGCTATGAGAAAGGCCCAGGGAAATCCTTTCATTCACCCCAGCTAGCTCTATGCCTCAGTTGCATATTTTGCATGATTTGAAGAAAAAGGGGGAAATTTTCCATCTTTATTTCTCACAGATTAACATTACATCTTTAAATTAAAAAAAAAAAAAAAAACCCTTAAGAGGTGTTTTATATGTTTTGAACATTTATTTAGATCCTTAAACATTTTTACAAACTTTTATGAAAGTTTATACAGTATACTAAAGCATTTAAGACTTAGAGATGTGTGATTGCAAAGAATTAAGAAAAATTTTACATTTTAATTTATATACAATTAGATACAATTGTATTTTTTATATATAATTTTTTGTTGCAGATGATTATGATGGGATGATTAATATACTTTCAAATGTAAAAATGTATTGCATTAGAATAAAATTATGTGAGGGAAGTGGAGTGGTATTAAAAGTTCAAGGAGACAAAGACAACATAAAATTGCTGACAGTTAAAGGCTTTGTTTAGGTATTTTTACCCTTTTTAGAGTAAGCGTTAATAACAAAACTCTATGGTGTGTCCAGATTGTTGTCTCTAAATATAATTTGCATATTGACTACAAACAAAACAACAACAACAAAAAACTGTTTTTTGTAAAAATAGCTGATTCCACATCTGGAGCAGGGCATTTATAATATGAGTCTTGCCATGACTGAAAGAAACATTATCAAAGACTACTAAGGTCATATCAAAAGGACACAAATGCCAGCTTGGAAAGTTGCCATGGCCCAAACTGGGAAATTCTGAGCATCACATAAATAAAATAATAATAATGACTGCAATAGATTGAAACATATATAAAAGTCCAAAAAAAAAAAAAGTCCAGAAGTTCACACTGATTAAAAACAAAAAAAAAACTTCATTGATGATCCTTAAATATTGCTAGGGCAACACCTCATTATTCTGAAAACCGATTAAGGGAAAAGATCAAGTATTTGTCTTGCCTTTCCCATAGAAGCTGTTTTTCGGAGTTACCAAATAGTTGATAAGGAAAAGTTCTTCTTTACAGAAAACCACAGATAATAAGTACAGGAAGAAAGATAGAATTGGAAAGTCAGAATTTTGTAACCCTAGTAAACCACTGGATATGGTGATCACAGACAGCCGCTAAAACTATTTGATGGCTTATGGTGAATTTTAAATGGATGGATCAGGATGAAAACACCTGAGCCCACTGATGAATCTTGCCAGCACTAATAGAAGGACCACCTGCTATTAGGTGCCTCCTGAAATTAACAGTCTTTAATTTCATTAATCCACTACATCTAACTTTCAGTTTCTAGGAAATGTGAAGAAAAGAACATGTTTAAACAATGCCATGAAGACACAGTTGAGAAAAATGAAGATCTAATTTTGCTGGGACATTCTGAGGAATACTTTCTTTCTTAATAAAATGAGATAAAGTGCTCCCTTCACACCCTGACTCCTACATCCCTGCCTGCATGACTTTTGCATAGTGTCATACACGAATGTGACGGCAGAAACTGCTGAAACCATCCTGTGAAAAGGGAAGAGACCTCATCTGTGGGTGACAGAAAAAGGTGGAGGTTGTGCTCTGCAGACACAAAACTAAGACAGTGTTTAGGGATCAACATCTGTGAAAGGAAACTGAAGGAAGCCACATTGGGCAAGAGGAAGAAACCAAACTCTAATCGGGTCCGATAAACTCTCAGCTGACATACAGTGAGCTCTTGAACAAAGTGTTTCCAGAGTGTCCTGTGGGCCATAACTTTAAACCCCAATCTCATCCTTGCTAAGTCATTAGAGGCAAGCTTCCCTGGGAAGAGCTGGCTCCCTGCAGCTCAAGCTGACCCTGAAGGAGCTTACAGAAGCACTTCCTTGAAGGGGAAACTTCTGCTGTATCTACCATAGAACCTTAGCTCTTGATGTCATTGTTGAGCATCTAAACAAATCCTGGTACTAACTAGTCAAGAGAGGTGGGGTGAGGGCAGAAGCATTTGAGGAACAGGATTTACCCTGTCTGGGGCTTGTTCTACAGGCTAGGTGTGCTCAGATAGGAGAGTAAAAGGTAAACAAGGTTCTAATCCCAAAGGGCCCTCCCTATATTTACTTGCTTAGTGGTTAAAATCATATCCTAAATTGTTAAGGTCCAATGGGGAACCAATGAAAGAGTTTTAAGCCGGAAGTCAGATCAGATTTTCAGTTCTGATAACACGTTACCTACTGAAGATTTGAGTGATCCAAGGCTTGAGGCAAGTGGAACAGGCAGGAGACAGGGTAGCATGCATTGAATGGTGGCACTGAGCATGGAAATTAGTAACTATAGCTTCAGCCATGTGTATGTTTTACCCAGTAGCTGACCAAGGGTGCAGACATAACAGGGTAAGATTTGCCAGACGAGAAATACTAGGAGTTGGTGGTAGGCCTGAAACAGGGTACTTAAAAAAGAAAACTTAGTTAGGTGGGTTACTGGGTTAAGTGATAATCAGGATGACTTCTGCTTATTCAATATTACTTTTCCAAAATTCTAGAAAAATTGTATGTGAAGATATAAATGCATTTATGCATTTATAGTAAGGGCCTGCAATGGGTTGAGCTGAGCCTAAGTTTAAAATCAGCTTGGTTGTTTGCAAGGTGCTTACTCTGAGAAAACTTGTTTATTTCTTTTCTCCTCAGTACCTTCCTCAGAGGTTTGCTGGAGGATTAAATGAGAAACAGTGACATAAAGTGCCTGATATGTAATAAATCCTAAACAAATGGAAGCTGTTCTTATGACTTATGTCATCCAGGACACATGAAAATAAAATTTTTGAAAAGAAAAACAGGGGCTTCCCTGGTGGTGCAGTGGTTGACAATCTCCCTGCCAATGCAGGGGATATGGGTTCGAGCCCTGGTCTGGGAAGATCCCACATGCTGCAGAGAAACTAAGCCCGCGAGCCACAACTACTGAAGCCTGTGTGCCGTAGAGCCTGTGCTCCACAACAAGAGAAGCCACCACAAAGAGAAGCCCTCTCACCACAATGAAGAGTAGACCCTGCTCACCACAACTAGAGAAAGCCTGCGCACAGCAATGAAGACCCAACGCAGCCAAAAATAAATAAATAAAAATTAGTTAATTTAAAAAAATGTATACAATTATTGAATCACTATGTTGTACCCCTGAAACTTATATAATATTGTAAATCAACTATACTTCAATAAAAAATAATAAAAAGAAAAATTTTTTAAAGACGAGGAGGAAACAAATGCATATTATTAAAAAAAAGAAAAACATATTGGTTCTAAAAGAGGGAGAAGTTTATCAACATTTAAAAGCATAGCAAAGAAAGAAAGAAAGAAAGAAAGAAAGAAAGAAAGAAAGAAAGAAAGAAGAAAGAAAGAAAGAAAGAAAGAAAGAAAATATTTAGGACCAGTCACGGATACACAAATGCCCCATTACTTACAAAGAACAGGTGACTCTAAACTTCATAAATCTGAATAAAGTACACATGAACCTTCCAGATATGTTCTAAGAAGTGACTTGCAGGTACAAGTGCCATACAAATTTATTATACTAATAATATCATTCAATTATGTCCAATTAAATCCTATTAACTCTTTATTTTCACGACAAATATGTACTTCAGAAAACTTGTTTGCTAAGGACAATTCAAGTACAGCTATTTATTTGCAAACTTCAGGCTGTGTACAAAATTGATAAGATAAGAAAGTGATATACTGGGCTTCAAATAGGAAAAATAAGTCCCTGATATAATTAGTGGAGCTTGCATTGTCACTCTTTTCCAAAAAGAATGAACCATGCATTCTTTTAACTGCTTCCCTACGTCAGCCTAGAGCAAAACCTCCAGGGATGTGAATCTTGAGTGCATATACTCTCCATATAATTGTGATTTGATTAATATTTTAGACCAAAGTACAGAAAAAGGGCCAATCATCTTCATAGATGACACAAGATAGGAGGGGAAAACCATCATAGAGGATTCAAAAAGATTTTGACAGGCTGAAAAATGGGTGCAAACTAGCAAGATGTGAGTAAGTCTGGAATAATGTAAAATTTTGCCTTAAGGTTTAAGACTAACGGGATGGGGAAAACTTAATATATTTTCTTAGGGGGAAAAAAAGGCTGATTTTGTTGACTACACAACAAAAGGAAATAAAAATACTGTATTGTACTATATACTGTATTTCAATACTGCTAAAAAAGATCTCTTATCTTCTTGTAATACATTGACATAGTAATTTGCTAAATCCACCAAATGTGTCGTCTGTTACATGCATGGCATTGTGATAATCTGTGTGAGAAATTCAAAGACCTTGTAGGAGGGTTTAAGATTTACTAGATCAAGAGATAAAATGGTCCCACTGTACCCTTCATATAATTATTGAAGCCCCACTATGGATAAAGCATGGTAATTGTTATGAGGTGGCAACAGATAAAAGACAGCCACAACTTATAAAAGTCTGTAATTTATTACAGATCATAGGATGGGGAGATAGCTTTTTTTTTAATTTTTAGATTTTAGGTTTATTACAAAGTATACCTGCTCAAAGAAATCCAATATCCAGTGGGTGAATTAATCGTATACTCACATACCTATACACAGATACATTCCCGTACAGAGAGTTCTTTGTTAAATATTCAGAGGGTTTACCTCTGGTCTCAGTGAAGAGGGCCACTCCCTCACCTTGATATCAGTATGGCTGAAATTCTACTTACAGGTCTCAGGTCCTCAGCAATTCTAGACTCTCTGATTGCCCCCAGATCTTTTTTCTTCCTTTAATCATCAGTTTTTACTTAACAAAGTTGACTTCTGGATTGAGTTTCATTTTGAGAAGAGAGATTTTAATCAATTCATCTGGCAATTTGTCTGATTAATTGACAAGACAAAGGCCTAGGAAGTGAGAGAATTTTCCCCATCCTCTAAGGTCAGCTGAGTTTTGGCAGCTCTATTTTAATCTTGGTTAGATATACTTCATCAACCCTGCTCTCTTAGACCTTGCTTTCAGGCAACTCTATACACATGTAAACCCAACGTACAAACACTTTGTATACCATTCTCTCCCTCCTTTCACTTTTTATCTACATAGATTTACTGGTAGCTCAATGCCATTGTCATGTTTTACTTATAAAATTGTGCAATCATCCCTACAACTACTTATACAGTAAGTCCCCTACATATGAACTTTCAAGTTGCAAACTTTCAAAGATGAGAACATGTGTTGGCATGTCCAATTACGTAAATTAGTTTACGTGTCTGGCGTACAGTGTAATGTGTGTGCATCCTCTACAAGTGGTTGTGCTTTTGTGCACTTTAGGATGACTTCATTGAACTCCTTGCTGTGCAACACAAGGAGCTTACTAATGAAGACCCGATGGAACTGGAGGCCCAGAGAAAGGACGAAGAGAGATAAGAGGAAGAAGAAGTAACTGAAGAACCGAAGAGATTCACGACGCAGGAAATGGCAAGGGGATTTTTTTTTATTTAAGGAGGCACTGTTGGGTTTTGAGGCACAGGACCTGAACATAGAATGGTACACGAAGGTTGCAGCAGCCGTTCAGAATGCAATCCAGTGCTACCATGTCATCTATGATGAGAAAAACAGAGCTACTACCCAGACATCACTGGATCGTTTTTTCAAGAGGGTAGATAGAGTTGAATCCAGCAAGGAACCAGAACCTGTGCCATCAATGCCAGGCGTGAGTGAAATTGCAGCTTGTCCTCCGTTTCCTATTGCTGACGATCCTTCAGCTCTACCATCCCCCACCTCCTCTCCCTCATCCAGTCAGTAACTCTTCCTGCCTGTTCACTCGATGGAAGCCCCTGTATGCCAGCTGTTGTACTGTACTACTGTACTTTTCAAGGTACTGTACTGTAAGATTAAAAGTATTTTATTTTTGTGTTTGCTTTTTATGTATTATTTGTGTGGAAAGTATTATAAAACTATTACAGTACAGTACTATATAACCCATTGTGTTAGTTGCGTACCTAGGCTAACTTTGTTGGACTTACAAACAAATTGGACTTACAAACGCACTCTCAGAAAGGAACTCGTTTGTATGTAGGGGACTTGCTGTACATTATTTTTTAGCAACTGCAAATAATAATAGCGGACATTTATATAGTAGTTATGTTTACTATATATCTGGAAATCTTAAAAGTGTTTTACATAGAATATCTCATGTAATCCGTCAAACAAGCCTGTGATATAGTCACTATTATTATCTCTAAATGCTATTAAGACAGTCTCTGTTGTATTTTGATCCATAGATCCTCACACAACACAGTTTTTTGGGAAAACCTAAGAAAAAGTTTGTTTTTACTAAGGGCATTGTATAGGAATATGTCATATGATTTGATGACTGTCAAGAATTTTCATTAAGGAGAAAATAAACATGGTAGGGACAGTGGGAAAGTAAAACGCACATTCGAAGTACATTTATGAATAAAGCACCAAAGTAAGGAAGTGCAAGGTGTGTTAATAAGACATTCAGACAGCAGGCTAGAAATCACATGGCTTTGAATATCATGTTGAAGATTTGGGCCTTTATTCTATTAAAAAACAAAACAAAACAACATTATTTCAGGAATTGAATGATTTATCCCCTCATATATAAAATAAACAAAGAAAAAAAATATACTTTACTAATCAGCACCTCACAGAGAGCAAATTATATCCACCCTTCCTGGAGGAGTCTGGACCTGGCAAGAGTTCCCAAGAAAATGCTAGAGTTTGAAGATGTAAAAATCTTTTGACATTTAAGCTGCTTCACCTTTGAATGACTCCTGAGCAATATGACAGCCAAACTCAGCCAACCCAAGCACTCCTAATACAGTTATCAATACACTAAGTACCCCAAATCACAGCTATCATTCGTATTTTTTCCTAAGTTTATACGAATTATGTATGTAAGGTGTGACTATAAGACAAGACTGGTATTTTCATAGCCATGCCAGAACTTATACATCCACGTGAGTGTTTCGCTTCGTGGGTATTAACTTGCACTTTACCACTGATGTTGTCAAAAACCTGCAGAGAATGACATTTAAACCCAAGTCCCAAGCCACAGGAGAAAGGCCATTTTCTTAATTTACCTGTATATTTTGTTATCGAGGCCAAATGGAATTAAAGTTGAAATTGCCCACTCTACTCACCCTTCTTAGTTCCATAATGACTTCTTGCTGTTCGGAAAAATAAAATTCATCCTCAAAGTAAGGAGATTCACTACCAGCATAGGAACAATAGCTACCATTATTAAGCACTTAACATGTTCTGGAAACTGTGGTGGTAAGTGACCTAGGTGTATGATCTATTGTGTGTGTTAAGCCAGGAAGTAACTTTCATATAGTTGAGTTAAATATCAATAACAAAGTCACACAGTTGGACATAATCAAGCAGGAAAAAAAAAAAGTCTGCATCATAGTATGTAGACTATTTATGTAGCATAGTGGCTAAGAGCTGGTGACAGGGGTGAAGGTGTCTGATTTTTAAATCTTGGCTTCAACACTTGATGTCTGATCTTGGGATGGTTATTTGTAATCTCTCTTGTTTTCCCCATCTTTAAAATTATAGTAAAATGCATACTATGTACACTATACTTAACAAAGTAGTTGGTGCTACCTCTTTGCAGGTTGGTTTAGGGAGCTTCAGCTGGCTTGTGTCTACTCCACACGTTCCTCCCATCCTTCAACAGGCCAGACTAGACTTCTTCACATGGTGGTTTCTGGACAGAACCCCCCGAGAGGATGAAAACAGAAGCCTCAAGGCCTCTTGATGCCTAGGCTCAGAACTCCTGCACCATTCTACCACATTCTTTTGGTGAAAGCATCTCACATGTTCTACTGCGATTCAAAGGTAGAGAAATAGGGCTTCCCTGGTGGCGCAGCGGTTGAGAGTCTGCCTGCCGATTCACGGTACACAGGTTCGTGCCCCGGTTCGGGAAGATCCCACATGCTGCGGAGCGGCTGGGCCCGTGAGCCATGGCCTCTGAGCCTGCGCGTCCGGATCCTGTGCTCCGCAACGGGAGAGATCACAACAGTGAAAAGCCCATGTACCGCAAAATATAAATAAATAAATAAAGGTAGAGAAATAGACTCTACTTCCTGATGAGAAGAGTAGCAGTCACATGACTAAGGGGCATGCATATGCATACAGAATGGAAGGAATGAGTTGTGTGTGTTTTTTTTTTTTAATATACTCTAGTATTGTTAGGAGTTGGGACCTTAGGGCATAGAGGAACTACTTCTGAAGAACTTTAAGAGGGGATTCACTAGAAGATCGCATTTGCTTTTAAATGATTACTCTGTCTAAAGTGCAGAGAATGGATGGATAGAGAGAAGACTAGGTACAGAGAATCCAGCTGGAGTGAGGTTACAGTAACCCATTTCAGAGATGATGGTGACTTGAAATAGGGAGTGGCAGTAAGACAGATGGAAATGAACAAATGGAGAACCTCTTACATGATACAGAATCAAAAGACTTGGTAAATGCAACTGGCTTTTGGAATAATAAGACTTGTTAACCAAACTAAATAAAGCCAAGGAACTGCAAGCCATGGGTTGAAAAGAAATACAAAAGAAAACAAATTAAAATTTGCTGAAAATGGAAAGATTCAACTGCTGGTGACATTTATTTTTGTTCAAGTGTCCAGGGATACCATGGAATGGTGGAAAATCTATTAAGAATTACTTGATAGCATCCTTTTATAATGTCATTTTCAACAGGACTTTAATTTACATTTTATAAATTATGCAATATTTTATAAAGTAAGTAAACTCTTTTAGTATTCTAAAGAGCAACACTATATTTTGGCAGCTTTGAGTTTTGAACATATAATTTCACTTTCCCTGATTCAGTAATAAGCTTTCCAAAAGGTGAGACCTGTAGAAATGTTGAAATCAGTTATTCCATCTCCTTGTCAATTTTTTAAAAAGTAATTTCCACATTAAGTACTATTCACCTACAAACCATAATGGGGATGTCTCATATGCTCACAGTAAATGCCTAAAGTAAGTTAATGGTTAATCAGGAATGTTCCTTTTAATCCTTATAGAGATATTAAAGGTAAACATTCCAATGACAATTGAAATGCATTCTATTTGTAAGAAGAGTGTACTTTAAGTTTGGAAAAGGGGAAGGGGTCACTTGTACATGCCTCATTAACACACTGAGACTTGGGAGGTGGTACTTTTCCCAACAAGATCAACACAGACCCTTTGGGATTTGTATAGGCCTGATGTGGGCCACTCTGACATGAACAGTCAAATTTAATTACTTACATGGCAGTTGACCTCTTCCAATAAGCATTGAAATCATTGTTTTGAAGCACTGAATCCACTGTGTTTGATCAAATTAGCAAAGATGAGGGCTTCCCTGGTGGCGCAGTGGTGGAGAGTCCGCCTGCCAATGCAGGGTACATGGGTCCGTGCCCCGGTCCGGGAAGATCCCACATGGTGCGGAGCGTAGCGGATGGGCCCGCGAGCCATGGCCACTGAGCCTGCGCGTCTGGAGCCTGTGCTCCACAACGGGAGAGACCGCAACAGTGAGAGGCCCGCGTACCGCAAAAAAAAAAAAAGCAAAGATGAGATTCTTTTTTTTTTTTTAACATCTTTATTGGAGTTTGATTGCTTTACAATGGTGTGTTAGTTTCTGCTGTATAACAAAGTGAATCAGCTATACATATACATACATCCCCATATCTCCTCCCTCTTGCAACTCCCGCCCACACTCCCTATCCCATCCCTCTAGGTGGACACAAAGCACCAAGCTGATCTCCCTGTGCTATCTGGCTGCTTCCCACTAGCTATCTATTTTACATTTGGTAGTGTATATATATCCATGCCACTCTCTCCCTTCATCCCAGCTTACCCTTCCCCCTCCCTTGGTCCTCAAGTCCATTCTCTACATCTGTATCTTTATTCCTGTCCTGCCCCTATGTTCTTCAGAATCATTTTTCCTTTTTTTCTTTCTAGATTCCATATATACGTGTTAGCATATGGTATTTGTTTTTCTCTTTCTGACTTACTTCACTTTGTATGACAGTCTCTAGGTCCATCCACCTTGCTACAGAAAACTCAATTTCGGGGCTTCCCTGGTGGCACAGTGGTTGAGAGTCTGCCTGCCGATGCAGGGGACACGGGTTCGTGCCCCGGTCCGGGAGGATCCCACATGCCGCGGAGCAGCTGGGCCCGTGAGCCATGGCCGCTGAGCCTGCGCGTCCGGAGCCTGTGCTCCGCAATGGGAATGCCGCGGCAGTGAGAGGCCCGCGTACCACAAAAACCAAAAACAAAAAAAAACTCAATTTCGTTTCTTTTTATGGCTGAGTAATATTCCATTGTATATATGTGTCACATCTTCTTTATCCATTCATCTGTCAATGGACACTTAGGTTGCTTCCACTTCCTGGCTATTGTAGAGCTGCAATGAACATTGTGGTACATGTCTCTTTTCGAATTACGGCTTTCTCAGGGTATATGCCCAGTAGTGGGATTGCTGGGTTGTATGGTGGTTCTATTTTTAGTTTTTTGAGGAACCTCCATACTGTTTTCCACAGTGGCTGTACCACTTTACATTCCCACCAACAGTGCAAGAGAGTTCCCTTTTCTCCACACCCTCTCCAGCATTTATTGTTTGTAGATTTTTTGATGATAGCCATCCTGACCAGTGTGAAGTGATAACCTCATCGTAGTTTCGATTTGCATTTCTCTAATGATTAGTGATGTTGAACATCCTTTCATGTGATGGTTGGCAATCTGTATATCTTCTTTGGAGGAATGTCTATTTAGCTCTTCTGCCCATTTTGGGATTGGGTTGTTTGTTACTCTGATATTGAGCTGCATGAGCAGCTTGTATATTTTGGAGATTAATCCTTTGTCATTTGCTTGGTTTGCAAATATTTCCTCCCATTCTGAGGGTTGTCTTTTCATCGTGGTTATGGTTTCCGTTGCTGTGCAAAAGCTTTTAAGTTTCATTAGGTCCCATTTGTTTATTTTTGTTTTTATTTCCATTTCTCTAGGAGATGGGTCAAAAATAATCTTGCTGTGATTTATGTCATGGAGTGTTCTGTCTATCTGTCTATGTTTTCCTCTAAGAGTTTTATAGTGTCTGGCCTTACATTTAGGTCTTTAATCCATTTGGAGTTTATTCTTGTGTATGGTGTTAGGGAGTGTTCTAATTTCATTCTTTTACATGTAGCTGTCCAGTTTTCCCAGCACCACTTATTGAAGAGGCTGTCTTTTCTCCATTGTATATTCTTGCCTCCTTTATCAAAGGTAAGGTGACCGTATGTGTGTGGGTTTATCTCTGGGCTTTCTATCCTGTTCTATTGATCTATATTTCTGTTTTTGTGCCAGTACCATACTGCCTTGATTACTGTAGCTTTGTAGTATAGTCTGAAGTCTGAGATCCTGATTCCTCCAGCTCCATTTTTCTTTCTCAAGATTGTTTTGGCTATTTGGGGTCTTTTGCGTTTCCACACAAATTGTGTAATTTTTTGTTCTAGTTCTGTGAAAAATACCATTGGTAGTTTGATAGGGATTGCATTGAATCTGTAGATTGCTCTGGGCAGTATAGCCATTTTCACAATGTTGATTCTTCCAATCCAAGAACGTGGTATATCTCTCCATCTGTTTGTATCACCTTTAATTTCTTTCTTCAGTGTCTTAGTTTTTTGCATACAGGTTTTTGTCTCCTTAGGCAGGTTTATTCCTAGGTCTTTTATTCTTTTTGTTGCAATGGTGTATGGGAGTGTTTCCTTAATTTCTCTTTCAGATTTTTCATCATTAGTGTATAGGAATGCAAGAGATTTCTGTGCATTAATTTTGTATCCTGTTACTCTACCAAATTCATTGATTAGCTCTAGTATTTTTCTGGCAGCATCTTTAGGATTCTCTATGTATAGTATCATGTCATCTGCAGACAGTGACAGTTTTACTTCTTCTCTTCCGATTTGGATTCCTTTTATTTCTTCTTCTTCTCTGATGGCTGTGGCTAAAACTTCCAAAACTATGTTGAATAATAGTGGTGAGAGTGGGCAACCTTGCCTTGTTCCTGATCTTAGAGGAAATGCTTTCAGTTTTTCACCATTGAGAACAATGTTGGCTGTGGGTTTGTCATATATGGTCTTTGTTATGTTGAGGTAAGTTCCCTCTAGGCCCACTTTCTGGAGAGTTTTTATCATAAATGGGTGTTGATTTTTGTCAAAAGTTTTTCTGCATCTATTGAGATGATCATATAGATTTTCTCCTTCAATTGTTTAATATGGTTTATCACATTGATTGATTTGCATATATCGAAGAATCCTTGCATTCCTGGGATAAACCCCACTTGATCATGGTGCATGATGCTTTTAATGTGCTGTAGGATTCTGTTTGCTAGTATTTTGTTGAGGATTTTTGCATCTATGTTCATCAGTGATATTGGCCTGTGGTTTTCTTTTTTTTGTGGCATCTTTCAGACAAGATTCCTTACATAATTGGTACTTCAAAATACCAGATGCTAAGTGGATGGTGTACCCTGATCTGTCTAGAGTAGACTTCTTCTACTGCATGTATAGACCAAAGATTTACAGCCTTATTTCTATGATATTTCAGTGCATTTCCTATGGTCTCCAGAGATGCCTGAATAGTATTAATTCATAATATATTTCAATTCAGTTAAAAGGTATGCTAAGACTTTTTTTAAATGATATGGGGTGGGTGGGCACTTCCCTGGTGGTCCAGTGGTTAAGACTCCATGCTCCCAGTGCAGGGTACCAGGGTTCAATCCCTGGTCAGGGAACTAGATCCCTCATGCCATAACTAAGAGCCCGCATGCCACAGCTAAAAGATCCCACTTGCCACAGTGAAGATGTTAGATGCAGCAATGAAGATCTCGTGTGCAGCCAAATAAATGAATATTCAAAATAATTTTAAAATTAAAAATGATACGGAGTGGGTGAAATGGGTGAAGGGGATCAACTGTGTGGTGATGTATGGTAACTAGACTTGTGGTGGTGATCATTTTTAGAAAAAAATTATATGAAGTATGTAATAATAAAGTAATGCCGCTTTAAAAACTTTGTTCTTGTTTGCATAGATTCCTTCTTAGATACTGAAAGTGGGGGAAGGGAGAGTCATTAATCACATGTAAAAATAATATGTCATCCAAATTGCATTTTATGTGGATTGAGGGGAGAGAGAGAGGTGACATTTTGAGGCTGCAAAATAAAATGCTGGTCCATAGGATCTCCTTTCTCATTTTAATGGCTTGAAGAAACTTCATGCAGGAGGTGAGGAGAGATTTTAGAATAACTCTACTGACTATTAAAAGTAATTAATAAAAATAAGAGAGAATTTTTTAAACCATGGCATAGGTTAGTCGTGACGAGGGAGTCAGCTAATGGAACAAGAGAGGAAAAGAAAGAAGATACAATGGGCTTGAGACAAAAACAAAATTTTTAAGGCAAGTTTGCAAGGGCTTGTAGGATTTTGATGGGGCTTGTATTTTAGTGGGCCCTTGATGTGTTATAGTTGGACAACTTTCATGAGGCCAGCTGGACAGAACCCATTCACAAGTCAAGGGGCAAAAGGGCGCTCTTAAACTTGGCTTTCTGCTTTACTTCAAATGTATTGATGAGGCCATTGGACCTTAAGGCCTGATTTCCCTCTTGATGTAATAGTCTTTGCACAGTTTTCAAAGATAGGGGTTATTAGAGTTCAAGGAGCAATAACAAAACAGACAAAATGGGAATAATTTAAAAGGAGCAGCAAAGCCAATCTAATGTTAGCTCATCTTCTTATTTAAGTTCTTCTCTCCTTTCAAACTTTTCAGGCACTCAGCTTTGTCCCAGACTTTTTCTACAGCTTCAAAAAGCAGCTATGAGGGAAAAAAAAAAAAAAAAAAAAAGCCTCTTTCCTAAGGCCCCTTCATCCTCCTCCACCATCAGAATGTGGTCTGAATCCTATCATAAAAGAGAAGTCATATTTAATGAGAAAGTGGAAAGAAGACAGAGATGAAGCAGAAATCACAGTGGCACAAAAACAGAAAAGGAAATTTTTTTGCTTAATAAATATTTATTGCAAGTGTCTGCCAATTACCTTTTAAAGATTTTTATATGCGCCCTACGTCTTTCATCTTTTTCATGTCACGGTTTATTCAAGCCGGGAAAAGTGCATGTGTCAGGTAAATGTTGATTTACATGCAAATTGTATTTTCTAACCTTGCCTTTAAGTGAAAAAAAATTCCGAAATGTATTATTTCTCATTAATTCCTACTTTTTACAAAATTCAAATATTCAATATCAGTTGTAAATAGATTAGGGTTTGTTTGACTTTGTTTGGCACTTTTGCCCCTCCCTGTGCCTTCTGGAAATCTGTGTTGACCGAAATCAACAAGAGCAATGTCTTCTTTGGCTGTTTTTCACCATCTCTTTCTGTTTATAGTTGGACCCTGAAAGGATGAACTCTTAGTTCAAATTCATGTGTTTGGTTTACATTTACCTTAAGAGGGGTCCCACTATATGATCCCAAGAGAAGACCTTTCCGAGGGGTGAACTGGGACAGGAAGAAGACAAAGAAAGGAAGAATGGGAAGGAGTCAGGGTCTAACAATGAAATTGATGACTTCAAAACTATGGTTAAAAACTAGTTTATTTCCAGTTTTCCTTCCAATGGGAAAATGTCGTGTCTACTCTAGTGTGAGGAACAGCACAACCTAGACCAGAGTTGAGAACATTTGCCAAGATTATGTAAGAAATTGTGTACCCAACAAAATATTTTGTCTTCATTTAAGATTTTCAACAGGAGGAGAAAAATACCACTAATCAGAGACAGATGTGAATTTAGATTTTCCAGAAAGTTCTGGCTGTGGTTTCTAACCCTTGTTCTCTCCTCCTCAATATCCTTTGCCCCAAAATATGTCCTTTCAGAAGGTTTACTTAGTTCTATAGGTAAGAACAAGGGAATTTATTTGATGAGCTACTGATTTGAAAAGAAGACAAATCCTTTCTGGCTAGAGAACAAAAGGCAGGAGTTCATGAGGGGGCTGCCAAGTAAGAGACACTGAAGTGCCCAGAACTAGGAACAAAGGAATAATTACCAGGGGATGTATCACTCCATGAAAATATGGGGTTACTGTAAATAATTATAGCAACACTTATCAGGTAGCTAGAAAGCAATGACAGTATTTTGAGGTTGAGAACCATAGAGTTGCTTGTTCTCATTTTAGGGGTTAGCCTCACAGCTGCAACCACGCGCCGAGAAATGCCAAAATCTTATCTTTTGATGAGTCTATCATAAAACTAATAAAACTTAAGCTTCCAAATTCCTCCTTCGCACAGACTCTGATGAGTGCTGGGGGTTGTAAGGTGTTTTCAAGTGAGCGAGGAGGTGAAGGAAGGCCAAGTTGTAAACAGGAAGTATTTCTCAATGAGTTTTTTGGAGAAAATGCCCATAGAGATTTCATGCCTACAGGGATCTCCAAGCCTTAAATAATTCGTGATTATTTAATTTCTAATTCAAGATAAATATTCCCTTACTATGAAATATGTATAATGATTTTGTACATGTAAATTTGTATTCTTAAGAGCTTCCCCAATTTTATAAGCTTCAGAACCCACAAAATCTGGATCACTTTTACATGTGTTATAAGAGTTAATTCTACTTTATGAGTTTAAACTGATTTAAGAACTGATTTCCGCTTCTGATGACTGCTTAAAATGTTTTAGGTTTATCCATTTCAATTCAAGAACTCTAGGGTAACAGGGGTAAAAAAAGACTGGAGTTTACAGTGCAATCATGTTTCCTTACAACCACATGGGGGCAGTATCCCTAAAATACAGAATGTAAATAAATGATTTGACTTGCTTCAAGTATTAAACGATGTTTACAAAAGAAGCAGAGGGAGGGGAGGGAAGGCCTTGCACATATAATACAGTAATAAATTGTGTTTTACTAGTTTATATTGTGATTTTCCTCTATTAAATCAAGCATGAATTTGATAGAATAAAATCATCCCATTTGTGTTTTTGATTCTCAGGTAATACATCTGGCCTTTTTATATTAGGTCTCTGAATGATTTTAATAGAGAGTAAAATAAGTTCTAGGCAATGAGAAATACTGTACTTGGTTCTCATCCATTGCCCACAGCGGGAGGGAGCAGGGATGAGCTGTGACCCTCAGGCTACGCACACTCTTCAGTGTGTCATGCTGTTAAAGAATACATGAAAAAATTATCAAATGTGATCATTGATTGCATTATTGCTGAGATTATAAGGCATTCTTTATCCACTGAAATGGGTCTAGAATTACATTAAAACTTGGATATATGCTAATCCTGGAAGTTATGCTTAGTGAAATAAGTCAAACAGAGAAAGACAAATACTGTACGATACCACTTACATGGGGAATCTAAAAAATAAAACAAGATAGTGAATACAGCAAAAAAGAAAGACTCACAAATATAGAGAGCAAACTTGTGGTTACCAATGGGGAGAGGGAAGAGAGGGAGCAAGATAGGGGCAGAGGGTTAAGAGATACAAGCTTTTATGTATAATAAATAAGCTACAAGGATATATTGTACAGCATAGGGAATACAGTCAATATTTTATAATAACTATAAATGAGTATAATCTTTAAACATTGTGAAGCACTATGGTGTATACCTGAAACTTATATAATATTGTAAATCAATTATTTCTCAACAGAAAAAAAAAATGGAAGAAAAAACCTGCTAATCCTACTGATTAGAATCAAGGGTATTGTAATCTGGGAGAGAAAATTATTGCAGGCTTTTGTCCATCGCTTGTGATTTCTGTCTCCTGTTTTGTGGCAGGTTGGACACCTTTTGAAGCTTTTACATAGATCCACTAGACTTTCTTGAGCAAAAAAAGAAGCTCACAGATTCTCTGTGTACTAAACAGACCGTTGGCAATAGCTAAACAGCTGTTGGCTGTATGATACATATTTGGCTAAAAACAAACCCATCTGTATTTAATGCATTATTGCCAAAGTGTAGTAACATGCTGTTTCCAGTCTGAAAATACTGGTACCCTCTTGTGAGATGATCCAATTGAAAATCCCACAACATGGCTCTTGCACTTCTTGGCTGTGCAAGCGGAAAACCTAGGAGTGTGCCAGCGAATGCCAGAGTTTGTTTCCAGAGGCTTCAATTTGGGAGGCAAGGAGGATGGCAGTGGATAGGCACAGACTAGATAACCCTTTCCTTTGATAGATTCTTTATTTTATCTTGCTTTTCAAAATAATTCCTTGGTGTCTATTTCCTCTTTGTAAATGTATTGTATAATCTTTATTTTTACTGATTAAAAAAGCAATATATTTTTAACAGTAGAAAAATTAGAAAATACAAAGAAAAAAGAAGGAAAACCGTTATGCTTTATCCTGCCATGCAGTTTACTTGGATGTGCCACTTCTGAATAACGTTGTCATTTACTGACCCAGGTGCGTAACATGACTCAATCAATCCACTTCCTAGGATCATTGTACTTGGATGATAAGTGAAAAAACAGACTAACGGTCAGGCAGTTTGCTAAGGTTGTTTAGCTCTTCAAAGCTCAAGCAAGGATTTGAACCTTGGTTTGCATCATTTAGAGCTGAGAGTTGGGGCTTCACCACTATATAGCACACTGCTGCTCATGAAAATAACATTATTCAAAAAAGATGTCCCTAGAGGTCAATGGAATGTAGACAACTGTGTTTATGATAATTTAGTCCACTTGAGATTTTAAAGACTAGACTATATAATAACTACAAATGGAAGCAATAGCTTAGTTTGGTTGTGAGTGAAATATTCACAAATGTACTAAAATGTATCTCTAAACAATTAGATTTGGGATTTCCTAATATACTTCATTTAAAGAAAATAATGTGTTAGCTAATGAATTTTTATAGTTAATTAGTGTAATGGAATTTTTCTCTAAATACTAGCACTTATTTTATTTGACAAAACACTGAACAATTTGGAGGGATTCTTGTAGTTTTTTCATGATTTGAATAATGCATAGCTTTTTCTCATAATAGGCAAATGTTCAAATCAACCTCAAAGAAATCTTCACCTGGAAAGCTCTAACTAAATGAGCATTTTTCTCTGACTACCACTAGCACCAGCTTCCGTAATAAATAGTCAACAGCTGGAGTGGTAACGGAATTCTCAGTGCAGCTAATGAGAGCCCCATATTTCACAGCTCAGAGGCTGTAAAATACTTCTCTTTAAAAAAAAGATATTTATAAAAATCTCAGTTCTTTGTTTGAGTGTAGAACCAAGGAACTGCTGCTTTTAAAGGAATAAACTCTTTGCACTAATAATCAAGTTCAAAGAACTGTAAAATATAAATGAAGGTAATTTCTAAAGTGATTGGTTTTCTTATATGCAATGTCACAATCACATCAAAACAACAAAGATGTGTCTGGAGTATGATTAAATCTAACAATCAATATTTTTAAAACATTACTTTCCCCTACTTCTCAAATGAAAGAAAGAAGGGATGGCAACATTATCCATGGAAATGTTCAGCTAAATGCTATAAAAATGCATGATAGGGCTTCCCTGGTGGCGCAGGGGTTGAGAGTCCGCCTGCCAATGCAGGGAACACCGGTTCGTGCCCCGGTCCGGGAAGATCCCACATGCCGTGGAGCGGCTGGGCCTGTGAGCCATGGCCGCTGAGCCTGCCCGTCCGGAGCCTGTGCTCCGCAACGGGAGAGGTCACAACAGTGGCCCGTGTACCGCAAAAAAAAAAAAAAAAAAAAAATGCATGATAGGTTAGTCCCAATACACGAGAACATCCTTGAATATATACTTTTAAATATGGTGACAAAATGCCACTTCCCCAGGAAGTCATTCTAAATAATTCAAATTAACTCTAAAAACATGTTTGCTGATTCTTTTAACTCAAGATTCTCTCTTGCTCCCAACCGGTGTTTGGTAAAAAATGTTTAGAAGAAAAACTGCAGGTACCTCTTAGGCCTACTCCTAAGTAAAAGTGGGAGACAACTGGAAAGGAGCAGGGGGCCAAAGACAAGGTGATATTAGAGCAGGGTTCAAGTACTAAGACGAGAAAGAAGCAGATGTCAACAGAGAGAGACATGAAAGAGGGACTTGAGGGATAGAAAGCAAGCAACAGTGAGGGAGTTGAAGGAGAGTTGAAAGACCAAACACTGTGAAAGGTAGACACACAGGGTGGAAGGAACAACAGGAGAGAGGTGTTAATGTTGCAGAGACAGGAAAAGAGCAAGAGGAGAAGAAGGTGCAATTCTAGGGGCTGTATTGCTTCAACTCATCTAGTCCTCAAAAACAATCGTGTAAAAGAGGAATCATTGACTTTTATGGTGCAGCATCATGGGGAGAAGAAGGATGTGGAGTCTCTCTAAGCACTTACTAATTGTGCAACCCTGAAGATTAATCTCAGATAAGTTGCCTCAAAGGTAAAATAGGAATTTTTGAGCCATAAGCTCTGTGAGCTAGCATATGTAGCAACATCTCATACACTTTACGGCTTTTAGATGAATAGATGTTTGATTGGTGATCATTTAGGCTTCACTTTACAAACACTAGCCTTCAGAGAGGTTCAAGGGTTCCAGCTTGGAAACACAATCACTTTGTTTGTCTTTAAGTGTGTGTAGAACACCTCTACCATAGTCCTAGCCTATACTGTAGGTTCTCACTAAATGGTTGCTATCATTATTACCCTGTACTTTGCTCCAGGGATTGACAGGGGACCCAAGTCTCCTCACCATTCAGAAGTCACCGTGGCATCATCTGATAAAAATTAAAAGAAGTGTTGTTGTGAAAATCTATTCTTTTTTTTTTTAACATCTTTATTGGAGTATAATTGCTTTATAGTGTTGTGTTAGTTTCTGCTGTATAACAAAGTGAATCAGCTATATGCATACATATATCCCCATACCCCCTCCATCTTGCGTCTCCCTCCCACCCTCCTTATCCCACCCCTCTAGGTGGTCGCAAAGCACCGAGCTGATCTCCCTGTGTCATGCAGCTGCTTCCCACCAGCTATCTATTTTACGTTTGGTAGTGTATATATGTACATGCCAATCTCTCACTTCATCCCAGCTTACCCTTTCCCCTCCCCATGTCCTCAAGTCCATTCTCTACGTCTGTGTCTTTATTCCTGTCCTGCCTCTAGGTTCTTCAGAACCATTTTTTTTTTAGATTTCGTATATATGTGTTAGCATATGGTATTTGTTTTCCTCTTTCTGACTTACTTCACTCTGTATGACAGACTCTAGGTCCATCCACCTCACTACAAACAACTCAATTTCGTTTCTTTTTATGGCTGAGTAATATTCCATTGTATATATGTGCCACCTATTTTAGCTTGCAAAACTCAAGGTGGCCCATAAATATCTACACTAGATTTTTAAAACATGTATTAATATGGTATTTGAGGTGTATATTCTAACTAGCTGTTAGGACACACTCGAACAGACATAATCATGGGTCTGGAACAGCACTGTCCAATAGGAATGTAATGGGAGCTACCCAAGTAATTTTCAATTTTCTAGTAGCAACATTTTTTGTTTTTTTTGCGGTACGCGGGCCTCTCACTGTTGTGGTCTCTCCCGTTGCGGAGCACAGGCTCCGGACACGCAGGCTCAGCAGCCATGGCTCATGGGCCCAGCCGCTCCACGACATGTGGGATCTTCCCGGACCGGGGCACAAACCCGTGTCCCCTGCATCGGCAGGCGGACTCTCAACCACTGCGCCACCAGGGAAGCCCAGCAACATTTTTTTTAAAGTAAAAAGAAACAGGTGAAATTAATTTGATAATCTGCTTCATTTAAGCAAATATATCTAAAAAAATTATCATTTCAACATATAATCAATATAAAAATGATTGAGATATTCTACCTTTAAAAAAAAATTGGTACTAAGCCTTCAAAATCTGGTGTGTACTTTATCCTTACAGCACATCTTAATTTGAACAAATTCCAAACCAAGGACTCAATAGCCACATGTTTTGGTATAGATATAGAAGAACTAAGGAGTGCAATAATATAAAGAACCAGTGTAGACACTAAACATTTTTCCCCCCAAGTAAGCTAACTAGAGAACCAAACCCTCTGAACTTAAAAACCTCTTCAGCAAATATTTACTCTACCTTGGGGCATTGTGTGGCTTGGCTTTACTGAGAAGAAATCAAAGTCACAAAGTGTAAACTTCCTCACCTTCTTCCTCTTTTCCTCCAAATGTCTCTGTAACCAAATCCTCCTCACAACTGCTAAATAGCCAAGGGCTTTACCATTTCTCTCTCCTCACTTCTGTCTCAAGAAAAAGTATTTTCCTTCATTTTGAGACTTAAAGCTCCAACTCCTTTTTCTCCCGCCTGCTTTTTCCATTGCCTCATTCCATCAGACTCCGTCTTATACAACTTCAGACTCACTTTCTACAATGTGAAGTACACTTGACTTCCCTCTCTGCTTTCTTAAACAAACCAGGGCTGTACACACGGATAAAGCCAAAGAAGTTTGAGATCCACAGCAGCAGGAAGCGTAAGGTACAGACATTTCCTATATACTCCCTGCTCCCACCTGTGTACGGTTATGAACCATATCAACATCCCATACCATAGTGGAACATTTGTTACAATTGATGCACCATACTGACATGTCATTATCACCCAAAGTCTGCAGTTTACATTAAGCTTCACTCTTGGTATTGAACATTCTATGGGTTTTGACAAATGTACACTGACACATAACCACCATTACAGTATCATACAGAATAGTTTCACTGCCCTAAAAATCCTTTACGTTCTACCTAGTCATTCCTTCCACTCCCTTTAGTCCCTGAAAAACACTGATCTTTTTATTATCATCATAGTTTTGCCTTTTCCAACTGTTATATGGTTGGCATCATACAGTATGTAGCCTTTTCAGATTGGCTTCTTTCACTTAGTAACATGTATTTAAGGAAGCAAGAATATACAATGGGGAAAAGACAGACTAATTTTTAACATCTTTATTGGAGTGTAATTGCTTTCCAATGATGTGTTAGTTTCTGCTGTATAGCAAAGTGAATCAGCTATATGTATACATATATCCTCATATCCCCTCCCTCTTGCGTCTCCCTCCCATCCTCCCTATCCAACCCCTCTAGGTGGACACAGAGCACCGAGTTGATCTCCCCGTGCTATGCAGCTGCTTCCCACTAGCTATCTGTTTTACATTTGGTAGTGTATATATGTACATGCCACTCTCTCACTTCGTCCCAGCTTACCCTTCCCCCTCCCCATGTCCTCAAGTCCATTATCTACGTCTGTGTCTTTATTCCTGTCCTGCCCCTAGGTTCTCGACAACCATTTTCTTTCAGAGTCCATATATATGTATTAGCATACAGTATTTGTTTTCCTCTTTCTGACTTACTTCACTCTGTATGACAGACTCTAGGTCCATCCACACCTCTACAAATGACCCAACTTTGTTCCTTTTTATGGCTGAGTAATATTCCATTGTATATATGTGCCACATCTTCTTTATCCATTCATCTGTCGATGGACACTTAGGTTGCTTCCATGTCCTGGCTATTGTAAATAGAGCTGCAATGAACATTCTGGTACATGACTTTTTTTGAATTATGTTTTTCTCAGGGTATATGCCCAGTGGTGGGATTGCTGGGTCATATGGTAGTCCTATTTTTAGTTTTTTAAGGAACCTCCATACTGTTCTCCATAGTGGCTGTATCAATTTACATTCCCACCAACAGTGCAAGAGGGTTCCCTTTTCTCCACAGCCTCTCCAGCATTTATTTTTTCTAGATTTTTTGATGATGGCCATTCTGATTGGTGTGAGGTGATACCTCATTGTAGTTTTTATTTTCGTTTCTCTAATGATTAGTGATGTTGAGCATGTCTTCATGTGCCTCTTGGCCATCTGTATATCTTCGCTGGAGAAATGTC
Source organism: Globicephala melas (assembly GCF_963455315.2). Lineage (NCBI taxonomy): Eukaryota > Metazoa > Chordata > Mammalia > Artiodactyla > Delphinidae > Globicephala > Globicephala melas. The sequence continues at coordinate 62,972,292 of NC_083317.1, forward strand.
TATTTAGGTCTCTGCCCATTTTTGGATTGGGTTGTTTGTTTTTTTTGATATTGAGCTTCATGAGCTGCTTGTATATTTTGGAGATTAATCCTTTGTCAGTTGCTTCGTTTGCAAATACTTTCTCCCATCCTGAGGGTTGTCTTTTCATCTTGGTTATGGTTTCCTTTGCTGTGCAAAAGATTTTAAGTTTCATTAGGTCCCATTTGTTTATTTTTGTTTTTATTTCCATTTCTCTAGGAGGTGGGTCAAAAAGGATCACACTGTGATTTATGTCATCGAGTGTTCTGCCTACGTTTTCCTGTAAGAGTTTTATAGTGTCTGGCCTTACATTTGGGTCTTTAATCCATTTTGAGTTTGTCTTTGTGTATGGTGTTAGGAAGTTTTCTAATTTCATTCTTTTACATGTAGCTGTCCAGTTTTCCCAGCACCACTTATTGGAGAGGCTGTCTTTTCTCCCTTGTATATCTAATTGTCTGCCTAATCTACCCTAATAAGTTATCCAACTTCATAGTCTAGTCCCCAGGAATAACTAAGACATCTTCAGAAACTTAGACCTTATTCCTGATAGAAACACCATAAAGATTCAAGGCCAGCCTTACTAGTATTTACTTTATCAAACACATACGAGGCACTAGCCAGTTGTGTGGCATTTCCTAAGCACTCTACACACACGTAAATTTTCATGACCTACAACTGTGCAAGGTAGACGCTATTATCTTCACCCTCTTTTCATGGACGGGTATATGAGGCCCAGGAAAACTAAAAAAAACTTGCTCAGAGTCACACAGGTAAGAAAATGCCTGAGATAGAATTTAAATTCAAGCAGTCTGGCCCTAGAACCTAGGTCTTTAACAGCTAGGTCACACTGTTTCTCTGGTGAGTGAATAAGTGAGGACATTTTTAGTACTAGGGTACTAAATTTCATGGGTACTAGGAAGGCTCAATTTCCTTGAATTGGTCCTCCTGTCATCTATTTGCTGATGCCTAAAATTCCAGGTCAGAGCCTAATCCCTTTAGTGAAACACAATGATCTGTATTCAAATGCAAATATAACCTTATCTGTCCTTTATACCTTAGTACAGATTGATTTAGCAGTCTGTGACAGCAGATTTTGATAATGAGAGTGTCCAAGGAGACACTGAGACTGAGATTTTAAAGTAGGAGCATTCTAGGAAGATGAGGGGTGGGGGAAGGGAGCTTGAGGCTGTGACTGGCATCTCAGGCTTAACTGGATTGGCTATGAAGATTGAGGGAAGCTTTCACTGTGTTGGGGAGAAGTGAGGGACACGTGTTTAATTTTTCCTTGGTTTACTGAGATTTCAGTATTTTCATCTGAGTAAGAAAGTTAAAACCCAAATTTGCCATAGAACATAAAAAGTATGGAGGTCTCAACCTATGGGATAAACCCCCAGGAGGATGCGGAATCATTACAAGTCAATCCTTAAATTTCTAAGTCCAACAAGCATGTAACATGCCTATATATAAGCATCATATTCGAAGTGAATAGATAGAAATTGTATCTAGGAAGAAAAAAGCATGGATCTCTGGGTCAGCACCCTGGATAGTGCCCATAGAGCCAGATGGATATGTGTGCACTGTTGATCTGTACTGCTACATGTAGTAACACAAACTTTTCTTGCATTCTTTTACCTTTGCCTCTTTAATTCAGCAATTAAAACACTTGTAAGGCCTCACAAATCAAGCTGTGGTTTTCTGACAATTATCATATCTAGATAGAGTAACAAGATCAGTGAAAACACATTTACTGAAATACCCATTGTGCCACAGACATCAGCTGTATTTGGGATCAAATCAGGGTATTAAACCACAGGCCAGAGCGTCTGTGATTTGCATGAGTAATTAGAAATGATTAATAGAATGTCTTGCTTAATTAAACTTATCTCATAAGGGCACCTCTTGAAAACTCATAAGCTTGACAATTCATAATCACCCTCGATATTTTGGGTATAATATTTTTTGGCTCTAATGAAGGATTTTTTGACTATTTAAGATAGACATGATTTAATGGCACAAGCCACACTGTCTTATAAATTTAAGATGTCTTAGAAATTGAAAAATTCTATCCAACAGTGTAGAAAAGGTAAAATGATCATGTTTCAGGAAATGCTATAACTAGGAAAGGAATGTAGGTTGTTTCAGTGAGCCTAGCTACTAAGTAAGACATCCAGCCCTTTAATATAGGAAAGACGACATTTAAGAACACCATTACTGTCTTAGTCAGTTTGGACTGCAGTTAAAAAATAGTACCATAGACTGTGTGGTCAAATATTTATTTCTCACCGATCTGGAGGCTAAGTATAAGATGAAGGTGCTGGCAGATTCAGTGTCTGATGGGATACCTCTTCCTGACTTGTAGGCAGCTATCTTCTAGATATCTCCACGTGGTGGAGAGAGAGAGAGATCTGGGGTCCTTTCTTCTTTTCATAAGGGCATCAATACTATAACGGGGGCTCCGTCTTCATGATGTCAACTATACCAAATTACCTCTCAAAGGTCCACCTCTAAATACCACCATACTTGTGTGTGTGTATATATATATATATATGTATATATATATATATATATACAGTGGAATACTACTCAGCCATACAAAAGAATGAAATAATGCCATTTGCAGTGATGGACCTAGAGATTATCTTATTAAATGAAGTAAGTCAGACAGAGAAAGACAAGTATCATATGATATCACTTATATGTGGAATCTAAAGAAAAGGATACAAATGAACTTATTTACAAAACAGAAATAGACACAGAAGACAAACTTATGGTTACCAAAGCAGATAGTGGGGAGATGATGGGGACAGATAAATTAGGAGTCTGGGATTAACATATACACACTACTATATATAAAATAGGTAAACAACAAGGATTTACTGTATAGCAGAGGGAACTATACTCAATATCTTGTAATAATCCATAATGGGAAAGAATCTGAAAAGGAATATATATATGAATATATATATGAATTCATATATATATATATGAATCACTTTGCTTTACACTTGAAACAACACAACATTGTAAATCAACTATACTTCAATTTAAAAAAAAAAAGTTAATGCAATAAATACATACATACCACCACACTGGGGATTCGGACTTTGACATATGACTTTGACAGTGGACACGACCATTCAGTCCATAGCAAATTAGCCAAATGTTTACTTAGCTTTTAGTTCAATAGTTAAGACTGAGGCAAAATCTGTTAAGTATGTGCTGGGTACCAAGTGATAGAGTAAAAGTTTCCATAAATACAAATGAGAATAAATGTTACGTTTGAACTTAAAGGGTGTAAAATGGAAGGAGAAAAGTATTTTTAAAAACACATATACTTATGTCAACTAAGTTAGCTATGATTTTTGAAGCCAGGGAAGATGAATTTAGAGCAAAAGTTCGAGAGGTAAAAGAGGCACTAATAGACGGAGTTTAATTATTTATGAACTCTCTTGTTAATTCCTAAGAGGAGTGATATCTCGCCAACATTTTTCATATTCACTGGTAGAATTTTTTTCTTGTCTTTCAGAGGACCCTCTTCCTAATCTACTGTTTTCTGGAGCAGTTCTCTCTTCCCTTCCTCCTGTTAGTTGACTTCCCCCTGGTTTTAATTACCTTACCTACTTCTTATCTAGATAAATGCTTCATCATTACCCAATAACCAGTCATTTTTGAGGATCACAATAATTACTGAAATTCAAAACACATACTTAATCTTCAGGGTACAGTCTTAAAATAAAAGTAACAAATTAAAAAAATACTTCCCATAGAGTATTTTTATTCAGTGCTTTTTGGTGGATCTATGGAGAGTCTCAAGAGAGTGGGCTTAAGGAATTGGAGGGATGAGTATTGGGAGCCATTATAATCTTCTGGGATAGGCAGTGATGAGATTATCCCCATGAAATTGTTTGTTTATATATTTAGTAGAATGCTTGACTGCATACTCTGCTCTATGTATATTCTTCCATACTTGTACCAGAATCTGAGTGCTAGAAAACTTTTCAGCAAACAATGAATTATTGTTCCAGGATGTGGCAATTTGGAGTTCAAGAGTAACTTTAAGACAGCCATCTGTGCCCTAAAGTGACTGATCTCAACTGCTCACAATGGTAAATGTATTTGTCATATGTAAGGTAGCAGCTTTTACTTCTATTTCACAGAGGTATGCTACTTCAGAGGTTATTTCTGCATGAAGAAGACAGTCAGTAAACCAAATTATTTGGATAACAGTGAGGCATTATTCAGATCTATGGTTTATATTGTTAATCTAAACAACTTATGTGCTGAGAAATGGGTCATGAAGTGTGTTTTGAACAAGAGACACCTACATTGGGTTTAATTAATCCATTTTTCTTATGAAGGGGGCCAGGTTTCAGCTCTGAATCTTCCCTTTCTCTTTCAGCCACGCAAATATGATTTTAATAATGCACTTGAACTCCACATAATATATAAAAGCAAGTATATCTTAAACCTCTTTATGTGAAGGTGTGTAAGGACAAAACCTCTAATTTCAAGAAGTTTTAAAATTCTATTTGAGAAGATAGAACACAGAAAATCAGAGCAAGGAGGCAGAACATGATAATTACTGTAAGCAGACATTTACTCTAAAAACTGTGGTGTTTTTGTGCATTTCGCTGCAGGTGTATATTCTGGCGTTGCTATAAATATTAATCTCTGTCTTGTATATATAAGATATCTGCATTTCTAAGCCTAACAGGCTTGCTGCAGATCACTAAGGAGTTCATAAAACTGCCTGTAGCCTCTGAACATGGCTTTTTGGTTAAGACCCCTTAAGGACTAAGTCCTTCTCAGTTTGGGATCTCTCGTTGTACTACTATATAATAGGAACTCAATAAATATAATACTTGCCCAGGGGAATTGAGACTAGTTGGATCTAGTTGAATGAACTAGTGTTTAGAACTAGCTATTTCTCCACCTAGTCAGGGCATGCAGATGACTCTGCACATGCTCATGGATGTAGGGGAAAAAATGGGTCATTGGGCTCAAATGTTGAGGATCTCACTATGGAAGGGTAGAGGGTTTATGTGTACAGGAAGGCTATAGACCATTTTTTCCAAAGACCCTTGATGAATGGTTTATGATAAGCCAAGGGAAAGCTAATCTAGATTCACTGTAGGTAATACAGCAGAAAAGGCATCAATCTGTTATGATCGTGAGTCTGCCCATAATTAGTGGTGTGACTTGGATAAGTTCCTCAACCCTTGTGAACTCTGGCATTCCCACCATAAAATGAAATGGAGCAGGATTTGAGCTAGATCACTTCTATGACCTCTTAAAATCCTGAAATTCTATGACAGTGTCTTCCAAAAATATATTCTGGAAGAACTTAGTAAACATTCTGTGAGAGTGTGTTCTATGAGAAAATAAATTTGCTAAAAATTTACATTAAAAAGGTCTTTTTTTTTAAATGATAGGACTTTTAATGACTTTAGCATGCTAATGTGCATTTTGTGACTCTGCAATAGGATCTCCTCAAGCTTATTTGACTATGAAATTCTTTATTTTTACGTAAATCCTATTAACAACTAAAGGTATGATCATATTCAACAGAATAAGGTTTGGGAAAGGCTCCTTTATGATTGTGAAAATGCCTTGATAGTCCTTAGACAGAACTTGTCACAGTAACTAATATTGCAGCTAATTCTATTCATCTCTATTGAGTGTTTCCAATGTGAAAATCTCTTTCGAATACTATTACTTTGCTCAATGTTATAACAGACTGTGGATGTAGCTATTATTATCTCATATTACAGGTGAAGGAATTGAGTTCTGAGAGATTACATGATTTGCCCAATGTGACAAAATTAAGGAGTGAAATTATAACCCACTATTCTACTTCTATAGTGTTTGTCCACTTTGCCTCACAGACTTTTTACCACCACCAAAGCTGCATTTTTACCTTGCAGTAAAATCTAATGCCACTCTGGATGTAGTGGCATTTCACAGGGGACAATGACCATGGGCCACTCAAAAGAGAAAAATAACTACCTTTAATGAACAATATGATTTGGGGCCCCAGCCCTGTAATATTTAATAGTTTAAACACTCAGGGAGATACCTGGGGAAAAGTTTTCCTGGAATTATTCCCAGTGAGTCCACACATATCATATTCTAAGAAAAGCAGAAATATATACATATATTTATATATATAATAATATATTTATATCGATATATATATCGATATTTCCTCCATCTTAAGAAGTTTATCTCTAAACAGGAATTTTTATGGTATTTATTTGTTTTAAATTTTGGAAATCAATGCATTTTTCAACTACTTGTTTTCTATGAACTTACAGTCCCAAAGCAGGCCAAACTGTTTATCTTCACAACTCTTCTTCAAGAAGTTTCTCATTCTTGTTTTACAGAGAGAAATCGGTGCATTGTGAAATTAATGGCTGCAGAAACCTTAACAACTTAATAGTTAACCAGGATTTAAAGACAGGCATCTAATTCTCTTATTTCTTAGCCTGTGGCGTGTGACTCTAGAACTTGACTGTTCTATCTCCCTGGCTTCTGGTGGAGAGTAATAAGAACCTCAGTGAGCATATGTTCTCTGATGGATCGAAAAAAGAATTAGAGATAAAGAGGACAGAAAAAAGGAAAAATAATCAGCCACAGTTAGATAAGGAAATTTTTGCCAAACTTACAGAAGAATTACTGTGAACCAAACATATATTGAATGTACTATTTCATAGTTATCAGTAAGTTCAGTCAGGAGACAAGGGAATTCCAATACTGATTTTTCCCAAACAGAGGTTCTACTCCTAAATAAATAATTTTGAAGAAGGTACTGAAGTAATGGCTTATTTAGCATCTTTTCAAAATAAGAAATTAGTACATCTTCAAATTTTGTAACCAAACAATAGGTTCAAGGCCTGCATTTTGACTGCAATGAATACCATCACCCATCACAGGCAATTGGCCTTAACTGGCTGCACGATGCATTTCCACCTAAATCAGTGAATTCTTTCTCCCAAAACAAGAATGTGATGGAGGTAATTAGAGTAGGGAAGGAAGAAAACAACCAACAGAGGATTCAGGCAATGTTCCATGCCTCCCTTTCCTTTCCCCACTTGTAAATTAGAACTAATTATTGTTATTCATTAATGAGTTGCAATCTAGATAAACAATCTCCTCTAACACAATGCAATTAAATGGTATATATTCCAGGTGAGTACGTTCTTAAAGAAGTTTTTGTTTTTTCCTTGTCTCTGAATTTTCTAGAACTGGCCCTTGATGAAAGGACTGTGAACTTGAAAACAGCCAACCCTAGCAAACAGATCAAATGACCCTCTGTGATCATGAGCTACAAAGCCCAGTCAAACACTAAACAGTGGTTCTAACCTCAGCCAGACTTACCCAGAGAGAACATCTTAGAGTTAATAGAGAAATGGACTCTAACCCAAAGTCCGGAGAACTACTGTGGACTCTTTCACAGAGGTTGTTTGGCTTTGGCAAGTAACTTAACCTTTCTAAGCCTGACTCTTCATCTGGGGCCATGGCTCTTGGCCTCGCCTGCTTCACGGGGTTGTGAAGAGGATCAAATCAAACAATATACGAGAGCGCTGAAAAGTGTATAATGCTACAAAAACAGATGCACAGAGCCCCTAGTCTATAGAATATTTGACCCCATGTCTATCTCTGTAAAATCTGCCTTCTTCATGGTGACATCTGAGACTCTTTTATTTAAAGAAAGGCTGAATAAGATAAGACCTACGCTACGATCAGTGACCTGCTACACGTGTGCACGCCTGAGAAAGATTATTGTGGCTATCGTCATGAGATACCTGCATAGCTTCCTGGGCAGAATTACCAGATTCTGTACTGTTGTGAACAAAATGTACTCAGCTTTGTGGTGTTCTCTAACCTGGAGCTGTCACCATCCAGCTTCAGTACATGGGTGAGACCAATGCAATCACCCAATGGTGAAGGCGTGGAAGAAACTAAAACGAGAAGTAGGAGAGACTTCAGAAGAGGTTCGTCACTGAAAGTGTGACGTGATGCTCTTAGAAAAAGGATAAAGTCATGTAACAAATTTTCTGGCGCCAGAGTGCCTGGAGCAGCACGGATGGTCATCACGGAACTGAAGAAGATTTTATGGGAGTAAGAACTTAAACATAGTACATCATATCTTTATGTACCCTAATAACCTGGGTGGGCTCATGTCCCTTTCAACATGAGGCTAGAGTCAAATAGTATCTAAGAAACACTGAAAAGACATTTCAGTAATCATTTAAATATTTCAAGTGTTGACAAGAGAGAATCCAAAAGATTACCACAGGATCCTTTTCAGTGTAAGAAATCCTCCAAGTAGCTCCTCAAAATAAGCAAACTAGCAAACACTCAAACACTCTTGTCCACACCCTAATCTCCAGCCCTGGCTGATCAGTTTGACGGGTTCATCCCTCTCATCCTGATATTCTAGTCCCTCTTCCAGAGCACTTGAAGCCCTAATTTTTAGATCTATCCTTTTTTAGCTCTTTTAAATTCTGATGCTCATCCCATTTCCCCAACTAGACAAACAAACATAACAAAACAAATAAACTTCAGACACCTGTAGGTTGTTGCTTCAACAGCAAAGGCTGAAGGAGAGCAGAGAGGAAATTGTGAATATATTTCTATCATGCAATTTATGTTGTTTCCGGCTACATAAGAGCAGGTGGGAAAGGTCTGATGAGGAAAGACAGGGCCCTATTGAAATATAACCACAATTATAGGTATGTGGAGTTGAAATACTCTGAATACGATGGGTTTCCAAGGCAATGTGTATATTTTAGAGATGTGGAGACCGAGGCCCAGAGAGTTACTGTGGAGGCTGACACAGCACCATCGTGGTAGAGCAGAGAGAGATACGCTATCATTCTTGCTTGCCAAACCACTGATTCTTCCTCCATGCACCAATAATAAGAAGCTGATTAAAACAGGCACCTCTAAGTGTACAAGTTATAAGATATTGTTAAGTGTTTGATTTTTAGAGTTGTAAGAAATATGATATGGCAGGAATAATTCATGCTAAAGACAGTTCATTCTGGTTAACTCTGGAGGCCATTTCCATGCTTTTTTTTGGCTCTACCTTTATAAGATTTTGACTTCTATAAATAATGATGCCAAAGCCGGCATATATAATTAAAAATAATACACACAACTAACACAATTTTAATTCGGTGATTAAAAAATATTTTCCCTTTAGGTGATTTTGGATAATATTTTACACCGTTAGGCTTTTACTTGTCTCCTCATTTTCCTCTGCAAACTGAAGTTCTGACTTCCCATTAATTGAGTCAGTAAGCAATCACTAATAAAAATAAACAAAAATCCTCATTAAAAATCATCTGCCTTCATGAATTTTTAGAACTTCAGTTTTCCTTAATCTCAGCAGCACATAATAGCATGTCTCTGGAAAGTACTTTCCTGTCCTCTGACTAAACGTGACATCAACATGGTCCCTGGGTCACGATCTCTACTCTGGCTTATTCCAATTAGTCAGCAGCACAATCCTTAGATGCTCTGCTTCAGTGATTTCTGGGAAGCAGGACAGGAAGCTGCCGAGTTCTTATGCAAACTGGAGCAAGATGCTGAATTATTATCTAGTAGTAATTTCCCCTTCCTCCCACCTAGCAAGAGCCTATTTGGAGTTTTTGCAGGATGAGATTGTTGAGAACTAGTTTTCCTCCAAGATATGCTGATCACTCAGTCACAATGAGGATGGTGTGTTCCCAGACCAGAGAAGAGAGGTTTTAAATAATTTATCTGGCAAGAGTCTTAGAGCACAATGTTTGGTTTTCAGAGACCATTAGGGCTAAGAAGATGCAGCTGGGAAGCAGAAGGAAAAAAAGACCGTGATTTTTCAGAGATTCCGAAGCGGCTCCACCTCGTGTTGCATCTGGCATATAGAAGGTGTTCAACAATTGCTTGAGGAGTGGAGCAATGCTACCTGGAGGTCATAAAGTAGGGGAGCAACTAAGGGAAAGGATCTGTGTTTCAGGACTAATGACGGAGCGGGCTGTCCTGATGGGAGTTCAAGAGGGAAAGCTGAAGGCTATGTAACCACATAGTAACAAACTCAGAACGCACGTTCTGTCCCTTAAACCACATCACTTCCAAGGTACTCCTAGCTCACCAAGTCCAGAAACTCAGGAATTCAGAAAGAACAACAATAAATTTGAGGGGACTGTTTTAATGGTTTATTGGATGCACTGGTGCTTGGGAATCTCATACCTGGGGAATCAAGAGCTTCTGTCCAGCGTTTGTGCCATGAGTCAGCAGCCACGCAGCTGGGTCAGTCACTTCACCCTTTTAGGCTTTCAGCTCCTTGTCTGTGAGATGAGTGAGTTGCAGTAAGTGGGTTCATGGGATCCTTAGGCCTTGAATTTCTCTTCTGCATCTGCCATGGGAAGCTTGTGAAAGAGCAGGAGTGCCAGAGATGGTGCTAACTTCTTTCATAGGCTTCCTATCCCTTACGCCTCCATCATCCTTATAAATTATGGATTTTTGTCCCCCTACCACTTTTTAAATAGGAAATCCAAGGCATATAATGGTTACAGAACATGTTCAAGGTCACGCAGCTAGTAAACGGCAAAACTGGGAGTCTAACTCAGAGCATACTTGTTGCAAATTTTATAGACAGATTAACAGGAAGCAGCCTCGGTCTCATTCTGAAAACAACGATAAAAGGATGATCACTTTAGACTGCATCCTGGTGCTTAAAACAGAACTGTGACATAAATTGTCATGAAATGATTATTTTCTCCCTTTCACCAAATATAAATAAGTGGGAACTGCAGTTGAAACCTGAGAAAAATCTCCGTAGGCTTATGAAATCATCGTTGGGTGTATAATATAATGGTACTAAAACTCCATTAACCTCTGCCTTTGCTTCAATCAACAAAACTTTATTGAGACATCAAATGTGGACTGAATGCTGAATGGAGAATTCTAGTCAGCTTATCCTAAAATCCCTATAGCATATGAGGGAACAATGCATGGAGTTTGTGTTCATGAAAATAAAAATAGGTACAGAAGAATTTTAACTTGTCTAACCTAAGACTGAGAGTTATAAACAGACACATCCTCTTGTAAACATCTAGATTCAGAATATATATACATACACACACACACACATATATATACACACATATATATGTCAGAATTTATACACACACACACACACATATATATATATCCGTTTTTAAGATCTAAATATGACTGGATATTGGGCAAAAAAAATGTCAGGATCAGTGAACAGATAATTCTGTTTCATATGCTAAACCTCAGGAAATTAATTCCAGTTTGTCCAAAAGGAAGATGGGTAAGTAATTTCTGCATTGGGGCATAATATCTCTAATCATTTTCCTACACACACACACACACACACACACACACACACACACACACTCCAAAATGTAATTAAATTTTATTTATTCGGGTTACCTAATTTTACTAAGTATGTATTATAGTTATCATAACTGTATGTAGTAAAACATATGCTCATATATTCACACATAAATACATAAATACATAATATTTGTATATGGGTGTGTATGTATATATGTATGTATGTATCTTTCATCCATCCATCCATCCATCCATCCATCCATCAAGGGGATTTTGCAATAAGGTGACTATAAACTAGAGCGACTGACATAAGTCCTTCATGACTTACAATCATGGAAACGTTATTTAGACCTCAAACTTCCAGCATGGGCCTAATAGATCTGTCAGACATAGAATTAATCAAAATCATGAATGAATATGCACTGTGCTCTGTGATAGGCACTAACACGAAACAGATAAGACTACGTTGCATTCTGAAGCCTTCACCTTAGACTAGGAAAGTATTAGCGATGCTGTGTGAAATGTCTGAGGGATTGCTGACAGACTGCACACTTTCTATAGTGACTTTGGGGTCTTGTTCAACAGTTAAACTCACTGACCTTCTCATTTTTTGGCAAACAGCAAGAATGTTATGTCTACTCAACCTTTTAGTTCCTTTTGAGAGTAGATACTACTGCTGTCTTGAATCTGGGCTTCCCCAGTGAGGAAAATATGATTCCACCTGGAGCTAGGGAATGAAAAGGTAGATATTTTATGGACACAAGGTGGTATAGTTGTCACATTGCTTTGAGGAGTTATACCCAGTTCTTCAGCCTTGCTAAAAATCTTATAGAGACTCAGGCTGTGTCAGGGTCAATCACTTTCAGGGGACTTGTTTTGTGTCCTTGACGGCTGTAGTCATTTTGTTCAGCTTTTTCCTTCAGCTTTTTCTTTTCTTTTCTTGGCATCCTACAGGCCTGATTGTGACAACGTTGCTTATTACAACTTTGTATTGAAGTTTCTTTTCTGAAGGTGCTGATGAATTGATCCTCATTTGAACAAATATGTTGTGACCAGAAAGATAAGTAGCAACTCAACACAGGCTCTTGTTTCCAGTGTCGTCCTTCAACATGTTCCCTCCAACACAGATCCTCCAAGGGGCAGGGAGAAGTTTCATAATTTCTTTTCATTAGTTCTCAGCCATCAGGCCACTGTAATCATTTCCCTTTACTAGAGGGTAGATCCATGTATGGGTGGATAAATGTCAGATAATAAGTCATTTTTAGTTTGAGGAGGAGGACGTAGAATTTCTTCCAACACTGGCTGTGAAACGGTTAAAAAGCAACACCTCCCATCTTGCTGAAAAGGGAATCCCTAATGTTACCGCTTTCATCTCAGACTCCATCAAAGCAGTGGCTTTTTGCTATTATTTATTATTTATTATTATTTGCTATTCCTTTTGCTATTATTAACACAAGTCAAGGAAAAAGCTTCAGGCCAACCAAATAGAAAAATAAAGTCATTCTTGGTGTTAAAATAAAGTACAGTATATAGTCTCCCCTTGCAGGTTACCACCCAGAGTTCAAATCTTGGTTCTATTAAGAAAAAAAAAAAAATGTCATGAAGAACCTAGGAGTAAGACAGGAATAAAGACACAGACCTACTAGAGAATGGACTTGAGGATATGGGGAGGGGGAAGGGTAAGCTGTAACAAAGCGAGAGAGAGGCATGGACATATATACACTACCAAACAGTAAAATAGATAGTTAGTGGGAAGCAGCCGCATAGCACAGTGTTTTGTGACCGCCTGGAGCGGTGGGATAGGGAGGGTGGGAGGGAGGGAGACGCAAGAGGGAAGAGATATGGGAACATATGTATATGTATAACTGATTCACTTTGTTATAAAGCAGAAACTAACACACCATTGTAAAGCAATTATACTCTAATAAAGATTAAAAATAAATAAAAATAAATCTTGGTTCTACTACTTTTCCCTGGGAAAACTACTTATTCTCTCTAAACACCATTTCCTTATTTTTAAAATGGGGTAAAAAATACACGTTTCAGAATTGTTGTGAACATTGAATAAGAAAATGATGTAACATTCAACAAAATAGGTGATAGTGAGTCCTCAATGAATGTTAATTCCCTTCCCCCTACTTTTGTAGCATTTGGGAGTGATGAAAACCTGTAATTTGGTAGACTTCTGTGAATGAAAAGACAAAGGCCATTTACAAATAATAAAGACCCTGAATGACACTCATAATAAAACATGGGTAAGAATTCAGGGGGACACAAAGAAGATCAGTAGAAATGAGACAACACAACATGATAACAAGTGGGTTATCTGATTAAGGATAATCACCAGGATTTTAGGGGGGAGGAAATAGAGATCAGTATTTTCCCCAGAACAGGAGCTTGGGAGGTAATATTGCATAACAGTTAAGAGCATAGACTGGGGAACTGGACTGCCTTGTTTTGAATCCAAGTTCTACCACATATTAGCTACGTGATCGTGAACAAGTTGTTTTATTTCTGTGTGTCCCACTGTAAAATGGAAATAATATTAATGGAAACCCAAAGTGTGGTCTTGAGGGTTACATGAGTTAATATATACAAAGTGCTTTGATGATTGCCTGGGATATGGTGAGTGCCATTCAACAGGGTTAGCCTGTGTGTGTGTGTGTGTGTGTGTGTGTGTGTGTGTGTGTGTACATGCATGTGCACAAACTCAAGCTGATCTAATAAATTACATGTTGTAATATCAGAGTAAGGGTCAGTCATTTCTGAATAAATCTATTTGCTTTTTCTCAAAGCCCACGGGCTCTTGCAGATACTTTTAAACATAGGAGCCTTGGCTGGGGAGAATCATAACCGAATAATTCAGAAAAAATATGATGCCCAGAATTGATAAAACAAACAGTATTATCCCTTGAAGTGGTGCTTCTCAAAGCATAGAATTTAGGTCACTTGCATCAGAATCACCTGGGACTCTTGTTTAAAATGAAGATTCCCAGATCCTTTTCCTAAGTTGACCATATACTTGATTGTTCAAACCTGAACATTTTTGAGAGGGAAAGGGATTGCTATAAATAATCATGCCAGGCTAACAAGCATAAACTGTACTGCCCTGGGCAAAATAGAACATAGGACTCCTGATCTATAGTACTTTGGAGTCCCAGAAATTTGCAGTTCTATTAAGTTTCCATGATGATTCTTTTGCAGTGTGAAGTTTGAGAAAGGCTGTCTTAGATTGTATTGTTTTAACAAAATTTAATTAATTCAGGAACTCTGTGAAATTCATATCATAACTCCATTTCCTAAAGATATTTCTTTGTGATAGGGAAGAAAGTAAAAGAGAAAGAAAGGAACCATTTATTCACCATCTATTCTCGCTAAAGCTTTCCCTCCCCTTGGCATGACACCGTCTCACCGTCTGCCACGGTCTACAGAATAGTTTTACAGATCTTTGTTTGCTCTTGAAATTGAGTTAACTTCACGTGATATGGTAAGCCACATTCCCCTAGCTGTGGAACCAGCACTTTATCACTACTTAAGAGACTGATTCTGGGAAGAAAGGAGACAGTGATTAGCTAACTACCCTAAATACCAGGACAACAAGAACAATCAAAAGGAATTAACCCATCATGCTCTCATCCCTGCTTACACCATCTATCACCAGAAGTATAAGCCTCCCAGGCATCTACCAGTGCATGGAATCAATCTCATGGAGCTCTGTGAAACCTACAATCTGACCTAAACTTCTGCCCCTTTTCATCTCTCCCAAAACCCCTCAATTGCCTTCTAAAACAGTCAGCTTCTCATTAGCAAATTCCCCTTTACCCTCAATGTTTTATCTGAACATGCTCTTCTTGTATTTGCCCTAACTTAAATGTAAATATTCCTTGAGATCAAAGAGCTCCCGTAGTCCTTCCAGGGGAGGGCTCTCCCATGACCTATCCTCGCCCCTGAAAACATGTGTTGGGGGTGAGGAGGCTTCCTTCATACCCTTTATTGCCACACCAGACCATCTCTCTTTCCTCCTCCCTCAATAACTCAAAAGCCTTTGAAGCATGTCACCATATCACACCATCTACTGACCAACTGGTCATGCCTTCTTTCATTAAAAATATTTAGAACTTGCTCACTGTCTTTGAATAGACTTGAATCACTGTTCTGTTCACCATAAAGGTAGATAATCCAAGAGGCTGGGCCATCAATTTCTTGTTCTTTTCACTTCCAGTGATCTTTTCCCTAACTTCAGCCAACCATTCTCATGGTGGTCACCACACATTGTTATCATTAGCTCCAAAATCTTGATTTTAATCAATCCAGTCTCTGTTCCCATTTCCTATTCTTTAAAGTCACTCGCTTTAAAGTCAGTTTCACTGACTGCCAGTCCATGAATCACCACGTCACTTTCTTTCTTCATCCTCGTTTTGTTTTCATCTTCTTTTTGACTGAGCTTAAACACCATAATTTATCACTGCAAGCAATTCCTTGCAAACAACATCAACTCAAACTTGGTTTTTCTCCAACAGGTCAAAACCCTAGTTGGTGAAATTCAATCCTTCTCTTATTCCACTACTGTATATGAGCAATTTAAACAGGTGGAGAAAAACACCAAACTCTGATGACTGGACCTACTCTAACTTGTGACCAGACATTTAAAGTGGGATTTCAGCACTGCCAGCAACTCTACACTATTTTCTGATCAGTTTACTCTTTCGTTTTTTAAGAGGAATATTTCACACCTTTTCCTCCTGAAATACCCAGTAAGACCTAATCCTACTTCGTGATCAATTGATGACCTCAATATTTAATTGAGAAAATAGAGGCATTCTGAATGGAATAATCCTCACTTATCTCCCATCACATCTGCCAACCTGCCTGCATTGGGATCAATATACTCTGCCTTTCCTCCTGTGAAAATTGATGAACTGTTGCCACTCTATCTAAGGTCACCCCCTGTACTGTGTGCTGGAGGCCACTTCCTTATACCTACTAATGGATTTTGCTTTGAACTTGTCCCCTCTCTCCTACATCGACTTTCTCCTTTATAGCAGATCATTTTATCAACATATTTACATGTAATAATATGTTGATATAAAAGTAAAATTCCCCCTTGACGCTTTGTTCCCTTCTGACTTCTTCCCCATTTCTCTGCTCTTCCTCTCAACAAATCACTCTAAGAGTTATTTATATTTGCTTCTGAAATCTCATCACCCGCTATTCTCTCCTCAACCTATTCCAATCAAGACTGTGTCCTGATCGTTTCAGGGAAACCACTCTGGTCGATGAATTTCACATTGTTAAATCCAGTAGTTAATTATGAGTGCCCATCTCATTCTACCTCTCAGCAGCATTTGACACAACACAAACACTATTTTTCACTTGGCTCCCATGATACAGATTTCCGTAGTTTCCTTTCTACTTCACTGCCAGCTCCTTCTCCAGCTTCTTTGCTAGATTCTCTTCCTGACCTCCAAATTTTAGAATGCTCCAAAACTCAAACTTCTCCTCTATTTATTGTCTCTATAGATAATTTTGTCTAGAACTTGGTTTTAAATATCAAGTAGGTACATACTGACATATGTATGCATTTACTGATTAAACGATATATCTGGGGTTTGCTCCAATACAATATGAAAGAGAAGAAAGTGGTGGGGATATGGATGAGGTAAGATTACCCATGAGTTGATAATTATTAAAGCTAAGTAATGGGAAATGTGGATTCATTATACTATTCCGTATCTCATATTTTTGAGATTTTCCATAATAATATATTTTTAAAAACACCATCCCAAATTTTCTCCTCTAGTCCCAGAATCTTCCAAGTTCTAGATATTTATACAGTAAGTCCCCTATATACGAACGAGTTCCATTTCGAGAACACATTCATAAGTCCAATTTGTTTGTAAGCCCAACAAAGTTAGCCTAGGTACCCAACTAACAAAATCAGCTATATAGTACTGTACTGTAATAGGTTTGTAATACTTTCCACACAAATAATACATAAAAAAGACAAACGCAAAAAATAAAGAAAACATTTTTAATCTTACAGTATAGTACCTTGAAAAGTACAGTAGTACAGTACAAAAGCTGGCATACAGGGGTTGGCATGGAGTGAACAGGATAGAAGAGTTACTGACTGGAGGAGGGAGAGGAGGTGGGGGATGGTAGAGCTGAAGGATCTTCGGCAATAGGAAACGGAGGACAAGCTGCGATTTCACTCACGCCTGACACTGATGGCGACACTGATGGCACAGGTTCTGGTTCCTTGCTGGATTCAATTCTATCTACCCTCTTGCTTCCGGACATCCTGGCCTTGAAATAAAGATACTGTACTACTGTACTCTATACAGTACTGTACAGTAAAGTACACAAAAGCATGACCACTTCTAGGAGATGCACGGACATGACAATGTACACCAGACAGGTGAACTAACTTACGTGACTGGACACGCGAATGCACGTTCACATCTTTGAAAGTTCACAACTTGAAGGTTCGTATGTGGGCGACTTACTGCATTAAATTTCCTATTCCACACCTCTCCTTGGATTTCAAAGTCATAAAAATTAACATATCCAAAAGAGAACTCTTAATGTTCCTTTGTTTCAAATTTATGCCTTCCATATGTCCCCAATCTTAACAGAGGCATTACTACAGCCCATTGGCTAAGGCCCCAAACTTACAACCGTTACTGAGTTCATCTTTATTCTCACGCAAACTACAGCCTATCTATCCACAAGTGTTGCTGGTTTACCTTTCAAAATATGTGAAATTTGTATCGCTTCTTGCAATCTCCAGAGCTATCGTTCTCACCCAAGCTGCCATCACTTTTCACCAAAAGCACTTTAGGAGCCCACTAACGCATCTTATTTTGTTCATTCTTGGTCCCAAAGAATCTATATCCATTTGGAAGCATGGTGACCTTTTAAGTCAGTTTTTATAACTCTCTTCTTCATTCTTTTAATGGTGTTCCTTCTAATTTTTTAAAACAGCCAGAATCTATACCACCCTGTGTGGTCTGTCATCCGCTTACCTCTCCAAATTCATTTGCTGCAAATGTTCCTCTCTTCTATCTATTCCTGTTAAAATGGCCTCCCATTGCCCTCACATATGTCAGGTTTATCCTCACCTTAAGGGGTTTGCAATGTTGCTTCTCCTGCCTAGAATGTTCTTCTCCCGGACGTTTACATGGCTCATCCCCCTGTCCAGGTGTCAGCTCATTAAGAGGCCTTCCCCAACAAGCCTTTCAGAATCTTTTCTCCTGCTTTATTTTTCACCCTAGCGCTGATTGTTACTTAAAATTGTATTCTACCCAATTTATATTATTTTACTTGTTAATTTTCTGTTCCTCCAACTACAATGCAAATTTGACAAGGGCCATCTTTAGCTGTTGTATCTCCAGGTCCTAGCATCTGACAGATAGTGAACACAAACATGTGTAGATGATACAAACAAATGCTAGACTCTGCTACGTGTGTTCACATAAAACTGACTTGTACATGCGTGTGAGGGGAGGAACCTGTGGCTATGAAAGCAGGCTTTCTCTGTCAACCTTCCCTGATGTAATTTTAAGCTTATTTAATTCTACAGGCACCAAGCACCTGCACAAGGGCAGCCCAGCACCCCAGGGAGATAGTTGGCTTCAATGGAGCTGTGAGTTCTCCAGAAGTGGTCAGCCTAGGCTTAATAGTTCGCTGCTGTTTCCCTGACAGTTCCCTTTACCTACAAACCACCCAATCTCTTAATTCCCAAATTACAAAACATGCAGATTGCCACAGGGGAGACCAAGCAACCAAGAGACTACCTTCTTAGTAACTCAGTATTAATGAACCTTTCACTTTTTTTTTTTTTTTTTTTTCCCGCGGTACGCGGGCCTCTCACTGCTGTGGCCTCTCCCGTTGTGGAGCACAGGCTCCGGACGCGCAGGCTCAGCGGCCATGGCTCACGGACCCAGCCGCTCCGCGGCACGTGGGACCTTCCCGGACCGGGGCACGAACCCGCGTCCCCTGCATCGGCAGGCGGACTCTCAACCACCGCGCCACCAGGGAAGCCCGTGAACCTTTTACTTTGAGCGGTATTTCAAGAATAGGAACCTCTACCCCTCTGACCAGGTATTTTCTATAAATGAACTGCAACCCCAGGCAATGTGGAGACACTGGGTTTAACCAATCCTCAGTCAGAGTTCTCTTTTTAGCTAAGCACAGAGTGAAGTTCACTCACAGTTTGACTCTACCAAACAGTTTGTGAGTTTCCTTCACATCATTCTGAGCTTATTTTGCCCCAGTCTTCCTGGTCACAAAAGTGGAAATTTATTTCTAACTTTCTTCCTAATAGGTGGCTCTTACTCTAGTTCATGAGGTCAGTATAATACACGTTTAGGCCAAGAGAAAATTCTTAGTACAATATGAGTGCCTCGTGCACTTGAAATAGTATACTCATTTGCAGTGAACTTCAAGAAGATGTGTTTTCAATGTGTGCTTACAAATACTTTCACTGGGGTTTTCAGTCGCTGACCCCCGGCTTGAGGGTAGTTCATCCAGGAAAGAATTGGAACCAAAAAAGATGTGCTTCTATTTCCACAATATAACAAGGGGGAAAAAAGTTCAAAAGCTCATTTCCTACCGCAGTGTCAGAATGCAATAAATTTATCTGCACATCTCTTTTTCTTCCTCGCTTTTCTTTCACGCCCACCTGCCTAAATTGTACCTGTGCTTATGTGATACACCAATGAAGTAGTTTATGGAGCCCAACCATCTGTGCCTTTTTCTTCCTTCAGTGCATAAAACCATAATCCATACACATAAATTCATAATCCATGTGCATTGCTTATAAGTCTATTAAGACAGTGAATTTTCCAGTGCAATTAAACTCTGAGCTAAAGAGGTGATGGCAATTTCAGACTGTATCATAAATATTCAGGCCCTCACCAGCTATACACCTGGTGAGAAACAGGGGCTGATTTGTGTTTTGAAATACCTTCAGGTAAAACTAAAAGAACAGCAGAAAGCCACAAACCCATTTCCTCTAGTGATGCCAACTCTCACTCTCCAAAATCGGGATGTAGAAGATTTTCGTATATTTGTAAAACATTCCTGGCTCTCTGAACTTGTTGTCTGAAACAAACACAAACTTTCATAGATTCAAGTACATTTGTATCCCTTGCTGGCTGAATCTGCTATTTGAATTCTCATTATCCAAATCCAGGAACTGAATAGATTTGGTTAGTGAAAGATACTTGTACTTTGAAACCACGGCTTTGTACCTTTTATTGTAAAATGAGTCTACGTTATAGGAGTAAGGCAGTAAGAACTATTCTTGTTCTATAGGATTTTTTTTTTTTTAAACATCTTTATTGGAGCATAATTGCTTTACAATGGTATGTTAGTTTCAGCTTCACAACAAAATGAATCAGTCATATATATACATATGTTCCCATATCTCTTCCCGCTTGCGTCACCCTCCCTCCCACCCTCCCTATCCCACCCCTCCAGGCGGTCACACAGCACCGAGCTGATCTCCCTGTGCTATGCGGCTGCTTCCCACTAGCTATCTACCTTACGTTTGGTAGTGTATACATGTCCATGCCTCCTTATTGCTTTGTCACCGTTTACCCTTCCCTTCCCCATAGCCTCAAGTCTATTCTCTAGTAAGTCTGTGTCTTTATTCCTGTTTCACCCCTAGGTTTTTCATGACATTTTTTTTTTCTTAAATTCCATATATATGTGTTAGCATACGGTATTTGTCTCTCTCTTTCTGACTTACTTCACTCTGTATGACAGACTCTAGGTCTATCCACCTCATTACAAATAGCTCAATTTCGTCTCTTTTTATGGCTGAGTAATACTCCATTGTATATATGTGCCACATCTTCTTTATCCATTCATCTGATGATGGACACTTAGGTTGTTTCCATCTCTGGGCTATTGTAAATAGAGCTGCAATGAACATTTTGGTACATGACTCTTTTTGAATTTTGGTTTTCTCAGGGTATATGCCCAGTAGTGGGATTGCTGGGTCATATGGTAGTTCTATTTGTAGCTTTTTAAGGAACCTCCATACTGTTCTCCACAGTGGCTGTATCAATTTACATTCCCACCAACAGTGTAAGAGGGTTCCCTTTTCTCCACACCCTCTCCAGCATTTATTGTTTCTAGATTTTTTGATGATGGCCATTCTGACTGGTGTGAGATGATATCTCATTGTAGTTTTGATTTGCATTTCTCTAATGATTAGTGATGTTGAGCATTCTTTCATGTGTTTGTTGGCACTCTGTATATCTTCTTTGGAGAAATGTCTATTTAGGTCTTCTGCCCATGTTCTATAGGATTTGTAGCAGGTACTAAATGCCAAATTCTACAGAATAGTAGCAAAGTCACTTAGGGTATTGCTGATCCTAATGATTAAGGTGCTCTGTGCACTCATAACCAGTGTTGCAAGATCTCTTGGTAAATTTGTTATGACCATCACACAGACAGCCCTGATCATTCAGTCGTCAGAAATCAATGTGAACTAAGTGAAGTAAGCCAGGCAGAGAAAGACAAATATCATAGGATATCACTTACATGTAGAATCTAAAATAAATAAAGATACAAATGAACTTATTTAAGTAACAGAATAGACCCACAGACATAGAAAACAAACTTACAGTTACCAAAGGGAAACAGAGGTGGAGGGGGATAAATTAGGAGGTCGGGATTAACATATACACACTACTATATATAAAAGAGATAACCAACAATGATGTACTGTAGAGCACAGGGAACTGTACTCAATATTTTGTAATAACCTATAAGGGAAAATAATCTCAAAAAGAATACACACACACACACACACACACACACATACGTATAACTGAATCACTTTGCTGTACAGCTGAAACTAACATGACATTGTAAATCAACTATACTTCATTTAAAAAGCAAATAAAATAAAAAATCACTGTGAAGGATACAATGGACTATATTGTTTCCACCCCCCAGGACTGTATTTGAGGCCCTCTGAAAGTAGACTTTTATTGATTAGGTCAGTTTAATAAAATCTGGATTTCACCTGGCATTTCTATGGGGCTTAGTACAGTGTCTTTCCAAGACCAGACATTCTAGTATTTACTGAATAACAACAGATTTACTTATAAAGGTTTATTTTGAATTGTTTTCTGGGCCCTGAGGTAGAGAACTCCGCATTCAAGGAAGAGGTAAGTCTGGCATGAAGATCAGCCTAGAGGAAAACTTGTATCTGGGAGGCAGATACATACAAGAAACCCAGAAATAAGGACCACACAGAGCCACCATTAGTTCTGAACTTTCAAAGGTCTGCCTGTTATTTATTTGTGAACATCTGGATACTTCAAGGCTAGAAATGCAACATGTACTTTCCTCTCAAGGCCATCATAGCCAGAGTGGTTTTGTGTTGGGAGTTTTCGGATAAAAAAGAAACAGTTTCTCCAAGGCTCAGAAATCATGAATTTCCCACAAGTTCTTGGGGTTGGAATTTGCTTAGGGCCCAAACTTAAATCTTTCAGGTAGTTTGCCAGTGAGATGGAAGGTATGAAAACCTTATTAGTCAACTGGACCAATTTTACCTAAGGTGAGTGAGCATCTTAAGTGGATGACTTCAAGCACCTGGCAGAGGAGGGATTTGCCACAGTTACTTTTATTTTTATAATTTTTTCGGAGATGTAATTTATATTTAGTGAAACGTAGAGATCTGAAGTGGGCAATTTGATGGGTTTTTACAAATGCAGACAGCTGCATAACCCACACCCCATCAAGATGTAGAACATTTCCACAAGCACAGGAAAGATTCCTTGTGGCTATTTCCAGTCCATCCCTCTTCTAACCCCGGGGCAACTACTCTGCTTTTCCATCACCGAAGTTTCATTTTCCTACTCTAGAAACTTATTTAAGTAGAATCCAAGGGTATACTCTGGTGCCTAATTTCTTCTGCTCAGAATAATGTTTTTGAAATTTCTCTACTTGTAGAGTTTTTTTCTTTCTTAATGCTGAGTAGTTTTCCATTGTAGGAATATAGCAAAACTTGTTTCCCCATTCTCTGGCTATGGGCATTCTGGTTTTTCCAGTTTCGAGCTATTATGAATAAAACTGCTATGAACATTCTCGATCAAATTTAACATATTTTCATTTCTTTGGAATGGGATTTCTGGGTCACAGAGTATGTGTTTAATTTTATAAGAAACTGCAAAAAGTTTTCTTAAGTGACTGTACCATTTTACACTCCTATCAGCAGCAACTAAGAGTTCTGGTTGTTCCACATTCTTAATGTTTTAAGTTTTTTTCCATTCAAATAAGTGTGAAATATCATGTTGTGAATTTAATTTTAATTTTCCTGATAATTAATGATGATGATTACTTTCTTATGAACGTATTATATCCATGCCTTTCTTTGTGAAGTACTGTTTAAGTCTTTTCCCATTAGTTTTATTTGGTTACCTTTATGTTATTCTACTTCAGGAATTCAATATTTTGGATATTAGTCCTTGGTCAGATATATGTATGAAAATGTTTTCTCCCTGCCTGTGGACTATATATTTTCTTAATGGGTCATTTGATGAACAAAAGTTTTAAATTTTGATGAGTTCCACATTATCCATTTGCTTTACGGTTGTGTTTTCTCTGTCCTATGTGAGAAAACTTTGTGTATCCCAAAATGTAATGATCCTCTCCTATGTTTTCTTCTGAGAAGCTCTATGATTTTGGCTTTTGTGTTTAGGTCTATGATCCCTCTTGAATTAATTTTTATACATATTGTGAGGTAAGGGTTGAGTTTCATATGTAGATATCCAGGGTTTGAATTAACTTTTGTACATATTGTGAGGTAAGGGTTGAGTTTCATATGTAGATATCCAGGGTCATTTCCTGAAAAGCATATCCTTTCCTAATTGACGACTATAGTTTTTAACTATAACATTAATAAACCTCCACTACTTTTAATAATACAGGAAATGTCACTTTAAATGAAATTGTCCTAGGCAGATCATACTCCACATCTGTTAGATACACCATGCACAGAAGAAGAAATTACTTGTCCTTCGAAGTATTTGCTTCAACAAGTTAGGGTTTAGCTTAAATATCCCTATCTTCTCTTAACACATCCAGAAAAAACAGACTCACGCTGCCAGGGTCTTGCTTATAGATGTGTGTGGTGCCCCAAACAGAACCACCCACCCAAGGGAGACCAGTGGCAGCAGAAAATCCCTCTGTGCTCCTACCTGCTAAGCTGCTTCCCCTTGGGGACACAGGGAGGAAAAGAGTTACAACCACAGCATGAAAATGTCCCCTTTGTCCACACACAGGAGGCCCTCTGTGTAATTCATTCAGAAGAAATACTTTTAAGGTTTACCTAGAGGTGACACCTTTTCAGATTTCTATAATGTGGCTTCATGTGCTAGCGTAGGCTCTGCTTATCTAACCATTCCTGAACCGGCAGTGTTCTGTCACTGCTTCTTCTAATAGTAACAAGTTTCTTCAATTTAAAACTGTAGAGACACAGTAGGGTCCCTGCCTCTGTTTCATCATTCATCATTTCAATTATATTTTTACTTGTGGTTATTTGTTGGCTTATTACCTTCCTTTATAAAATAGCCATGACATTCAGGACAGTCTTCTCCCAAACTAATGGCTTCGAGAATTCCATATAATTGCAAAATCTATCTCATATGTTAAAATGGTGTTGTACATTTGAATCTAAACAATAATTGTGCAGAGGGGCAGCTAAGGATATTCTATTACGCTGTTAGAAGACCAACTTCTTTCCCTCCACCTCCCAATCTTCCCACTTTCCTGGTTCCAGAGTACTTCTCTTCCTCTCCATGCTCTCAACCATCAGAATACTCAAACGGATGCAAAATTTGACAGGCTAGATTATCCCGGTACTTACAAGATTTTAGAGATTCTGCTTAAATGTTTGTTTCTGTAAGGGATTCTAGTAAACTTTCCATTCACATATCCCTCTTCAGAGCTGAAGAAAGAGGTTCTAAGAAATTTAAAGAATTGTCCAAGTTTAGCCAGCAATTTAGAAACAGCACTGTGTCTAGAACCTCTGTCTCCAAGCTAGTCTTGAAAACAACACGTTTTTCTCTCCCCATAATTCCAAACTTATTCTCTCCCCATAATTCCAAACTCCTTTTATGTTAAAAAGAGAAACTCTGTTCCTCTCCCCTTTAAGCTAAACCACAAAGCATATCTGAATTGGAAGGAAATGGAAGAGACTGGGGAAATGGGAGGGTATTTGAGCAAAGAAGAGGTGTGAAATATTCATCTCCGTGAATGGCAGGGAAAATTGACTAGGAAAATATAGCGCTATTGCTAGGCAGTACTGAAAGCCTGTTTGAAATCTGTGGTCTTATAATTAAAGTAGGGTGAGCTGGTACAGCAGTGTGATGTTTTCCAAGTCAAATTCAGCTATTTAGATGGATATGCAGAAAAGATCAGTATTTTATATGTAATTAGGTTTGGAGTTTTGTTCCATAAGTAGGAAAGTCAGAGAGAGGGACCAGGGAGGTGAGCGTGTATGGAAAGGAGTGATTATACTGAAAAATAATGTCATCTTATAAGGAGCCAAGTGAAGACATGAGAAAAATGTTGCTCAGTGAAAAAGAATTGGTCCTGATGGGGCCAGAGGATTGCTGGAGTACACCTATCAGGGTAAATGAGTTCGAAATATAAGAGAGAGGGATTATCAAAGTAGATATTTTAGTAGTTAAGTTATTGGTAGGTTTATATTTTATACAACAGTAGAGATAGAACAAAAGAGAGTGAGCCAGTTACTAGAATCTGGAGGATGGGAAGCTGTCACATGATTGAAATAATGAGCAGTAGTAGATGATGTAGTCTGATGAGGAGCTGCAGAGGAGCTAAGGGTTTTGAAAGAGGATGGAAGAAAAGTGGTCTGAAACAGGCAATGAGGGGCAAGTACCTCAATTCAACCTACATGGGGGTTACAGAGAAGAAAGCAGTCACCATTTAAGACAGATATTGCAATATCTGGATCCTCAAGTAAGTTCAGTGGTATAGGGTGTTTTAATGATGACAGATAGAGAGTTCTAGGGGCATAACAGGACCATGTGGGAGTGAGTGCTAAATCAAGTTGGATTAGGGGCTGGGCAGCTCCACATTGGGAGATGGATGAGTGGACAGCACGAACTTCCAGGGGTGATGGGGATGACAGGCATGATGTTGTCAGTTCTGTTGGTCTTTTGGGGGAAAGTGAGTACACACAGACACACAGACACAGACACACACACACACATAATAAGTGTAAGTTTTACTCAGAATAAATTACTTAGTGTTTCATGAATGAGGGGTAATCTGTATGTTTCCAAAATGTGTGAGTGTTTGTTTTTGTGTCTTTTATAATTTATTTTCATGTTGGAAAAGGATAAGATGGTAAAAGAGGAGATGGTTGGAATGAAGTCACTATGTAACTAATTCGGTAAACCAGAGATACAGCTGCAAGAAGGGCTGTCTGAATTGTTTAAGCTTTTTCCCAAATGTTGTGATATGTCTTTCTTAGGTACAGTCACATCCATGAGAATGAAAGAAAAGATGAACACAGCAACAACAACAAAACAGAAATACTGCATTTTCGAGAGGAGAACGCATCAAGAAACGTAAAACGAAGTGCTTCTCATTTCCTCTAGGGATTCCTGTTACATAATTTCCATTTTAAATGAAGCAAAAATACTTCCAATAACCAGAGAAACACTTAAAAATTAAGCAACACTTGTTCTAGTTAATGTGTCTGAATACTACTAAGAAAAAAGTCTCCCCCAGGAGGTCATTATTATTCAAAAATTACCCTAATTAGGTCATGAATACATGGGGCCTTGTTCAGTGACAACAAGAGAAAAAATAGAATTGGAAATGTGACACACATAACACTCCCAACGTGTTAGGGCGATTTTATTCCAAAATGCCATTAAAAGATGAAAAGGTCACTCTGTAGGGAAGTAATTGGTACAGCACTCTTGTAACTGATTAAAGGGCCTTTTATTTAGGCTTTTTTTTTTTCTTTCTTTGAAAAGGAGTCTTTCTAGATAGAAAAATGTATGTATGCTTATGTATGTATATACATATATACATATATATAACATTCTGATTAGATGACTGCTTGGATATTTTAAGACAGTAAAATAGGAAAAGAGAAAAACAAGAGCTCTTGACATATCGAAATAGACACACTTTTATACTGAGAACAAATTGCACAGACTATCTTAAGAAAATATTAAAAAGTATTGGTATTTTCTATGATTTTTTCATTTAATTACTCTATCTCTGTGGTTTCTTAGAATATCTGCTGCCTAGACAAGAGCTGCATTTAATTAGAAAAGAGTATAGAATTTTAATGAGTTGGTAAAGCCCAAAGTAAGAGGCTAGGAGGATAAAAGGCTTTTATTTCTTATTTTTTCTTAAAGAAACTTAACAGAATCTGATAATAAAATCCCTGGTGTAGTTTGATGGCTGAATTTGTGAATCTCCAGTAAGCCATACCAAACTACACACAGAACAGCCGAACTAAGGAAAGCATCCATAGGGTTTATAATGCATTTATCCCCTATTGAAAACATAGAGAATAGAGATATTGCTTTATCAGTTGTAGCATAACTTCTATCTTTCCAATATGATCTCATAATGTGAATGCAGTTTTACACAGTGGCAATTTGCAACCTTCATCAAAAAAATTACTTCCTTTAAAAACTACTAAAATCTTCATCATATGCACAAGAATTTCATTTCAATGACATGATGCCTAGATATGAGATACCTAAAAATTCAGCTTTTTTCCTTTATTATTAGCTTACAAATATCCCATGTGTTAGTGTCCTGTAAGAATTCTGAGAGTGAGCTGCAGAGGGGATCAGGTATACCAGATGTCTAAGTGATTTTGTTCTGTGATTCCTGATGATACTAGGATTAATTTGTGTTCTCATGCCCTCATTTAGCCACTCATTCATTCAGCGATATATTTTTTCATTGTAACTTTTTATTGTGACACAATATCAGAATTACAAACAAGTTGTAAGATTTCTCATACATACTACATTCCCTTAGATTCCCAAATGTATATAGAAACACATAAAGATTGACAGATAGATAGATACTCTGAACCATTTGAAAGTAAGTTGCAGATATTATGCTCCTTTATTCATGAATATTTTAGTATGAATTTGTTAAATATAAGGATATTCATCTATATAACTACAGTATAATTATCAAAATCAGGAAAGTAACTTAATACAATAATACCTAATTTACAGGCCTCATTTAGATTTGCCAATTTCCTGACAACTGCTTTTTGAGTACGTAGGAGTCTGTTGTATATCGCATGTAAAGGATAAAGGACTTCTGAGAAAGTGAAAGATTACAGGAGTTTGCTTATGAGAATACGTTTTATTTTAGTGGATAACATATCCAATACCTTTTAATTCAATAAAAAAGAAATGGGTATCAACTTTTATATATAGAATAAATAATGTAACTCACATTTGTTGAGTGCTTATAATTGGTCAGGCACTTTACTAATGTCTTCATGTGAACTCTCTAGTTTCAGTCTCACAACAATCTTATAAAGTAGATATTATCTTATAGAGGAAGAAACAAGGGTTCAGAGAGATTCAGCACCTTTTTGGCCACAGAGCCAGTGAGTTAGCTGCAGAGCTGGAATAATCATCCAAATCTTTCTCACTTCAAAACCTAAATTCTTATTCATGTCACCATATTCCTCACAGCATGAAACAGCAGACACAGATGATGCATTTCCTATTGTCCTGGAATTTATAGTCTTCCTGAGAGAAATATACAAATATATACATACAAACTCAAAACATTAGAGATAGAAGTTCATCTCCATTTAAAGTTGTAACCTAACTGCTGACCTGCCCCTGGTGCTTCAATCCCCCATTCCTCACCTATTTTCTGTTTAGCGCTTATCATCATGAACTCTCTATATAATATACATATTTAGTATGCTAATATTATGTTCTCTTCCCACACAAATATAACTGTAAGAGAGTAAGCAATTATTTTTTGTTTTCCCATTGTTAAGTCCCCAGCACACAGACAAGTACCTTGCATAAAGTGGGCATTAATAAAATATTTGTTGAATAAAATTCCTTCAAAAAATTGAATTCCTTCATCTGCCTAATTTTTTCTAAATTAATTAATTTATTTTATTTTTGGTTGTGTTGGGTCTCTATTGCTGTGCGCGGGCTTTCTCTAGTTGCAGCGAGAGGGGGCTAGCCTTTGTTGTGGTGCACGGGCTTCTCATTGCAGTGGCTTCTCTTGCTGCGGAGCACGAGCTCTAGGAGAGCCGGCTTCAGTAGTTGTGGCGCATGGGCTTAGTTGCTTCGCGGCACGTGGGATCTCCTCGAACCAGGGATCGAACCCGTGTCCCCTGCATTGGCAGGCGGATTTCCTAACCACTGCGCCACCAGGGAAGTCCCTCATCTGTTTATAGATGAGAAAAGTGAAGCCCAAAAAGACTGGGTTGCTCAAGGTCAAAGTAATTTAATGACATGAAATGTCTTTGAGTTGAATGTAAATAGGAGTCACATTGAGTGACACAAACATAGAGTCTCATGGGAGCACAGAGAAAGAAGAGATCTAGATGGGGTGGGGAGGGGGAGCTTACAAAGCAAGGAAGAAACAAAGTGGATCGTAAACAGTAGGTGGAAAACCTTTCATGAAGACACTGGGAGGGAAATTAACCAGGCATATTAGATGACTAGATATAGAAGAAGATTAATTATGGGAAATAATGAAAAATCAGGTTTGGAAGAAATAATGCTGCCAGATTATGAAAGATTTTTTACTTTATGTAGAGAAGTATGCACTCCTGTAGGCAAAGTAAGTTGGGTATTTTCTGGTAGTGAAACAGGTAAATCATCGATGACACAAAGGCTAACCTCATTTCACTCTATGCAAAAGCATTACAGTTAACAAGAGCTAAATGGTGGTTTTCTAGGGTTAATTTGTATATTCATCTCTCATTTTCCAAGTTAGTCTCTGATTTTAATGAATTTGATACATCATTGCTCAGGGATTGAACAGATGATTGAACGGATCATACCTTTAATTGTTCAGAAATTCCAATAAACAGAAATAAAGAAAATATTTTAGCTAAGTAAAATAGTAAATAATAGAAAGAGACAGATGCCAGATACAGGAAAAAGAAGAGAAGATATGTATGGTTAACACTTGGCACACAATGCTAGTGAAATGAGACTGACCATTCAATTGTCTCTTTAAATTTCAACTCATACAAACCAATCCCAGATTCAGAGCTGTGCAATTTCTGGAGCAGTATCATTTTCTGACCATCCTGACTTAGAACCCCTGTTGATGAATACTACCTGCTCTGACATAGGTAAAGGGAGATCTAAAAATAAAGTACAATCTATCTCTTTTAAAACCAAACCAAACCAAACCTCCATTTGTTTCATATCATATTGTTTATCAAGTCTCTTCTTTATCACTCTCTTTGATTTGTTAAGGATTATTATCCTCATTTTACAGGTGATAAAACTGAGGCGCAGAGAGATTAAGTGGCTGAACACTCATACTCAGTGAATATAAAAACTGGAATCTGTGTTTAGATCCCTTGGCTTCAGTTTTTCTGCCATTTCCATTCCTTTATACAACAAGACCCCAACGTTGGTTATCTTTGCCCATTTGCCTCTGTGATAAAGATAGCGAACTACTTCCTCATTTGACGCATAGTTACCCGGTGCTTGAGATTATGTGATTGATAATTACTATTATGGATCCACAGTCACGGAATGTACTGCCTCTTACACTAATATTTGTGAGAAACTTCTTGATGGCATCGCCAAGTCCGGGAGGAATAAGACACATCATTCTTGCTGTTGGCTCCCTACTTCGTTCACAGATTTAAAAATATTTATTATTATTAAAACGACTACTAATTAACACATATTGATCAAACAACAAGCCAGAAAAGTTATAAAAAAAGGGAAAATAAAAATCTTCCTTTTTCATACTCTGACCTCCATTTCCATTTCTAATATGAAACCCCTGCTTTAGTTTAGTCTAGGTTTGTTTTGTTTTATTGGTATATTTTTTCTTCTACTATTTTTTATACAAATGAAATCATAGTTACTTCATTCAATATATTTTGACCATCTTTTTATATTGGTATGTTTAGAATACCTTCGTTCCAGTGCAAGAATGTAACAAATTTAACCAGTCTCTATTCATACATATTTAGATTGCTTCCAGTTTTCTTGCTATTAAAAATTTTGTAATGACCATCACTGGATGTATATCTTTGTTTACATGTACAAACAAATCCATAGGAGAAGTGGCTTAGAGGTAAACCTGATGGTTCAATGAGTAAGTAGGCTTAATATTTTGCTAGATATTGCCCAATTTTTCTTCAAAAATGTGTGCCAATTTACATTCTCGTTACAGGTATATGTTAGTGCACACTTCTGTATTCCCCCACCAATTCTGGATATTATGAAAAAATTTAATCTTGCTAATCTTACTGATATATTATTGTTTAAATTTGCATTTCTCTGATTATAAGTTGAGCATGACCAGATATTTTCTTACACTTCCTTTTTTGTGTGATCCCTGTTCATGCCTTTTACCTATTTGTTGACCTTTTTATTATTGCTTTTTAATTGTAAGAACACCTTGTATATTATACAAATTAGCTCTTTGCCTTACTTTTTCTAAGATAAACTATTTCTAGTTTATCATTTATCTTTTGTCTTTGGATTTTTTATTTTTATGTCCTCAATATATTTGGGACATAAAAGTATAACTACTTTTATATTTTTCCCTCTTTAGATAGAACTTCATGTCTTCAAAATTAAAGGAAAAAAAATACATTCTTGAATTCTTCTGACTTCTTAGAGTTTCACTTAATATTTTAAACTTTTATTCATCTGAAATTTATTATTGGAGTCTGATATGAGTCCAGATTTTTTTTCCCAATTGCTAGCCGGTTGCCCCAACACTATTTACTGAATCCAGTTTGTCCCTCACTTTTAAGATATAAATTGTCATATAAATGTTAGTCTCTTTATGACCTCTCTATTCTCTTCTATTACTCTGCCTATTTTTATGTCAATATCACACTAAGTTTTAAAACTGTGGCTTTAAAATACGTTTTACTCTGAAAGCTTCTGCATCTTCCCAAATGACTTTAGAAATGTTCTGGATATTTTAATGTTTCTTTTTCTAGAAAAGCTTTAGTTAGTATTTTTTTCAAGTTTTCCAAAAGTCTTGTTGATATTTTGAGATTAAAATTATATTATTTTGGGCAAAATTTTAGTTTTTTAAAATTGAGTCTTCCTATTTTAAAACAGAGTATGGGGCTTCCCTGGTGGCGCAGTGGTTGGGAGTCTGCCTGCCGATGCAGGGGACGCGGGTTCGTGCCCCCGCATGCCGCGGAGCAGCTAGGCCTGTAAGCCATGGCTGCTGAGCCTGCGCGTCCGGAGCCTGTGCTCCGCAACAGGAGAGGCCACAACAGTGAGAGGCCCGCGTACCGTAAAAAAAAAAAAAGAAGAAACAGAGTATGTACTTCCATTTATCCAAGGCTTTTGTTGTTGTTGTTCCTTGGTAAAATTGTAATATTTTCACCATATTGGACCTATACATTACTTATTAAGCTTGCTCTAAAATAGCATGTCTTTTTTACTAGTACCATAAGGTTAATTTTTCTTCCTTTAACTTTCTATTTGTTTCTAAAGCTTGTGCATATTAATATTATAATAAACCTTTTTTTTTTTTTTTTTGCTGTGCCACGTGTCTTGCGGGATCTTAGTTCCCTGACCAGGGATTGAACCCAGCCTGGCAGTGAAAGTGCCAAGTCCTAACCACTGGATCGCCAGGGAATTCCCATCAACCATCTTTTTAGATTTACTTTTTATTTCTAAATGTTTTTAGTTGACTTATATGGGTGATTAGACATACAATACATAATGTACAAATATAATATTTCCCCTTTTCCAATATTTACATCATATATTTCATTCTCTTGTAAAACTTTATCCAGAATAATGTTTAATAGCATTTCCTTTTCAAAATAGTAATGGGAATGTCTTTAGTATTTTGCCATCAATCATGGCCCTGATTTGAGTTTACAAAATGTATTTATATCACGTCAGGAAAGTCTCTACTTTTTCAATTTCTGCAAAGGTGTTTAAAATTCTTTAAAGTTTGAATGGAGGTTGAATTTATTTTCCCAATATGCTTTTGACTTTTACCAAAATGAACATATTTACCCTCGTTAACTTTTTTATAGCTGAAATATTTTAATAAATTTCCTGTTTTTGAACCATCCTTGCAATTCTGAAATAGACCTGACTTGATCACAGTGTAACATTGTATTCATTTACTCCTGAACTTATTTTGGTAATATTTCTTTTGTGAGGGTTGTATCAATTAATCACATGAAAAAAATGATCTTTTCTTTCTTTTCTGAAATGCTGTTTTCAGGCTTGTTTTTTGTTTGTTTGTTTTGTTTTTTGCTGTACGCGGGCCTCTCACTGTTGTGGCCTCTCCTGTTGTGGAGCACAAGCTCCGGACGTGCAGGCTCAGTGGCCATAGCTCACGGGCCTAGCCGCTCCGCGGCACGTGGGATCCTCCTGGACCGGGGCACGAACCCGTGTCCCCTACATCGGCAGGCGGACTCCCAATCACTGCGCCACCAGGAAAGCCCAGGCTTTTTTTTTTTTTTTTACGAAAAAAATTATTTCTTCTTGTGTACAGTATTAGAAATATCTTTCTGGAAGACTCGAAAAAAAGCACCTAAGCAAGTTTCTGGGGCTGCTTCTTTTTTGGTATTTGGCTGTTTGATGACTTTCTCAGTGTTTGTTCTTGGTAATTTATTTGATTAGATACTATATATTTTATTTAAATTTAGATAATATCTAATTTCCTAAAAAATCTTTAATTTCATTCATGTTTTCAAAGTATTTTAAAAGAAGTTTGGAAAAATATTCATTTATTATTCTTCCAATTTCTTTTTTTTCCCTCTCAGAGGCTGTTTGATCTGTTCTTATTTCTGATTTTGTGCCTTCTCCTTTCTTTATTATACTGATCCCTTTACTTCTTTATTTTTTTTATAATCAGCACTTAATTTGTCATCCTTTTTAAATTTAAAAATTTAATATTTGTTTGCAATTGTTTGTTGCTCTTTTCCTACCTTTTCAGTTGAATAGTTCTCAAGTATTATTGTTTAGCTATAAAGTAGTTCAAGGCCATGCACTTTCCTCCAAACACATTTTTAATATGCATCACAAAAGTCAATGCAATCATTATTTTCTAGGTATTCTGTACTTTTGTTTTATTTTAGACATGAGTTATTTATAATATATATTTTGCTTATTTTGTTTAATTTCCATGTCATCGAGTACACTAGTTTCTATTTTTGCCAATGCTTTCTAGCATAATTATAGTTTGGTTAAAAAAAAAAAGAATGTGCATTATCTCCTTTTGGTTTCACTCTCATTGAGGATTTTCTTTGACGCTAACATATGGTCAATTTTTGTAAATATTTTGTAACCAATTAAAAGTAAGTTCTATTCTCTATTTTCTGGGACTAAAGTTTGGTATATACTTATTAAAGCAAATATATTAATTATATTATTCAAAGTCTCTAGGACCTTTTTATTTTAATTATGATTTGTTGGAAGTGAAATCTAAAAAATCTGATCAAACACATAATTAGAGAGAGGAATATGACTTAAAAAACTACCAAGACACATAGTGCTAAATTGTTAAAAAGTGTTATTGAAGTATAATTGACATATAACATTATATTAGTTTTAGGTGTACAACATAGTGATTCAATATTTATATATATTGCAAAATGATCATCACAATAAGTCTAACTAACATCCACCACCATGCGTAGTTACACATCTTTTTGTTCTTGTGATGAGAACTTTTAAGACCGACTCTTAGCAAATTTCAAATATGCAATACAGTATTATTAACTATAGTCACCATACTGTACATTATCTTTCCATGACTTATTTATACCTTGCACTTATTATAGTACCCTCAAGGTCTAACCATGTTGTCACATGAAAAGATGAATGAAAAGATTTCATTCTATTTTATGGCTGAGTAATATATCCTAGTGTATATATTACCACATCTTCTTCATCCATTCATTTATTAATGGACACAGGTTATTTCCATATCTTGGCTACTGTAAATAATGCTGCAAGGAACATGAGAGTGCAGATATCTCTTCAAGGTATTTATTTCATTTCCTTTGGATATATACACAGAAGCAGGATTGCTGGATCAGATGGTAGTCCTATTTTTAGCTTTTTGAGGAACCTCCATACTGTTTTCCATAGCAGTTGTACCATTTTACATTCCTAGCAACAGTATAAAAGGGGAAAAATTGAATATGTCCTAAAATTATATGTCTTCTGAAATATGAACTAACAGTCTGTCCCATGTATGTATGTACTCAGAGATCTTAGTGGCACATTTTGAATTAATATTTTTCTCAGGTAACTGGATGCTTTGTCAAAGACAAACCCAGAAACAGTCATCTCAGGAAGCATCTACAGGTTGGTAAACAATATCTATTGGTGCAAAGAAGGAAGAGCCAGGCTAGACACTTCTCCTAGGGTTCTTGATGTTCTTTGCTAGAGGCAAGGCTTGCTAAAAACATAGCCCTTTCTGTCCCAGTTTTCCTGGGGACAATCTGATCATTAGAATCTTATCAAACAACCTACTACTCTAAACTTGTAAAGCATGACCTTGCTCTGAAATACCCATGAGGAAAAAAACAGTCCAAATATAGGTTCAATACTTCTCCCTAATATTTATTTTATTTTTTTCAACAGAGTTAATTTGGGTGAAGATAGATGATATAAGTAGCATTTAAACATGGATCTTCATTAAAGTACCATCATTGTCCGTAACGGAGAACAGCTCTCCAGATGCATAGATGGAAACATGATGATCACACAGACAGCTCATTTCCATCAATGAAAGCATAGCTTCCTCTCTGGGTCTTTTTGTGTGGATATGTGTTTCAAATCTTTTCAGAAACTGCCAGCATGCTCTTTCTTTGATAAAGGACTACAAAGTGGAGCTGAAAAATATGACATGGACCCTGAAATGACAGTTGTCTAGGAGAGAACCAAACATCAAGGAAGATAGAGGGCCATTTCTTTTTGTTGTAAGACAAAGCAATTCTCTTCTTTGATGAAGGCTCAATTCTATGTATTTTGTTTTAATAAACAATATCCTATCACTGTGGCCAGAAGAGGTGCTTACAGATTGGATGACTCATTTCTTCAAAATGTCATGGAAACAAATTAGAAATGCACTATTTTGGGCATTACTATCTTTCCCCTCTTACCCATGCTGCCTATCCAGTAGTACTCCTGTATCGGCTTTGCTAGAACACATCAAAAGCTGAGAGTTCTACAATGCGGCTGAGGACAACGTTTCTCAAAATGCACTCCCCAAACACCTGTATATGTATCACCTGTGTACCCCATCTCTATTGAAGTGGAATTTCTATAGCGATTGGCTCAGGAAGCAGTATTTTTAACAAACCACCCAGATGATTCCCAGGCATATGGAAATTTCACAGCCTTTAGAGAATTTCTTCTCAAACTTCCCTTGACTTATAAATGATGACACTGTTACACACAGTTAAGTCAGTTAAAGTGGTTTAAAGAAAGTATTAGAATGGCCTCATGCCTTAGAAACTATGATTATATGTGCTAACTGGCAGCCATAAACCTAAAAACAATAACTGCATTTCAGGAAATTGTGCTCCATGGAAAAACTATTACTAAATCTCTTGTGCCTGTTGGAGCCTCTTAAAGAGGCTTTTACAAGGCCTAAGTTACCCCTGTTCTGTTCTAGGTACTTGAAATACAAACACTTCACGATCCCTGCTCTTGTGAAGCATATAATTCACCTTATGCTATGCTTGAAATTATTATCCTTCCTAAAAATTATATGTGAAATATTATGCATATGCACTTTTTATGAGGGCTAAGAGTTAGTATAAAGACTTCAATGGATCAAAAATGGGATAAGCTGCCCCCCAAATGCATGGAGCCATGCCTGCTCTTTTAGAATGTCTCTGGGACGTAGGAGTTCAGAGTTAGATCTCTGATCTGGCTGTTTTATCTAGGAAGGCATTCTCTGTTCTCCTCTGTAACTCAGATAAAGGTTGACCTCTTCTGTCCGCTGAGTTCAGCTGCCTCTCCCATGCTGGGATTTAGGAGAATTAATGCAGGTGTTTTAACACAAGGAAAAAAAAAAATTACTCACAGGAAAAAAAAAAAAAATTAAGGTCATATCCTCCTGTCTTACATTCACTGCAACCTAGAAGAACCACAGAATCCTAAATAATAATGAGCCACGCATGTCTACCGAATAGGATTGAGCAACGGGCTGTTGTGCTGGGGCTGGTGATGAGGGCAAACGCTGGCAGGCTGACACAGCTAAATATCCACACACACCATGCTGTCTTACATTTTCTTTGTTTTTTAAAACAGGTCAGCTCTAGAGGCTAGAGAAAGCCTGATGGTGATGAATGCTGCAGTAGGTTGAATATTGGCCTCCCAAAGATATCAACTCCTAATCCCTACAATTTGTGAATTATCTTATTTGAAGAAAGGATCTTTGCAGTTGTAATTAAGTTAAGGACTTTTTTTTTTTTTTTTTTTTTTGCGGTACGCGGGCCTCTCACTGTTGTGGCCTCTTCCATTGCGGAGCACAGGCTCCGGACGCACAGGCTCAGCGGCCATGGCTCACGGGCCCAGCCGCTCCGCGGCATGTGGGATCTTCCCGGACCGGGGCATGAACCCATGTCCCCTGCATCGGCAGGCGGACGCTCAACCACTGCGCCACCAGGGAAGCCCAAGTTAAGGACTTTGAGATGAGGAGATTATCTTGGATTATCTGTGTGGGACCATTAAATACCACCACAAATGTCCTTACAAGAGAAAGGCAACAGAAGACAACAACACAGAAGAAGGCAACATAAAAATGGAGGCAGAGATTGCAGTGATGCAGCCACAAAGTCAGGAATGTAGCAGCAGCCGCCAGCAGCTGGAAGAGGCAAGGGAAGATTCTCCCCTTGTCTTCCCGGAGAAAGGATAGCCCTCTTTGATTCTGGACTTCTGGCCTCCAGAACTGAGACAGAATAAATTTCCCTTGTTTTATTTAAGCCACCAAATTTGTGGTAATTTACTAGGACACTACTACAGTTGCCATGCTCCATACCATGTGCCCACTGGGGTGTACTAACTCTCTAGGTAGCCTGATTCAACCTTAGAGGAGAGTTTTCAAAATCCTATACTTGTTCATGTATCTTTACAACAAGGCTCTAATTGCCTGAGTAACTATACTTTTCTGTTTCTTAAAACATAAAATAGCCCAAGACACTCTGTCTGTGAGCTTCTGTTTTCTACTCTTCAGCAACTTCTCAGCTCGTCTCCTTCATCTGGCCAGTGTGCACTTGAAGAACAAAAACTACTTGTAGGGCTTCCCTGGTGGCACAGTGGTTGGGAGTCTGCCTGCCGGTGCAGGGGACGCTGGTTCGTGTCCCGGTCCGGGAGGATTCCGCATGCCGCGGAGCGGCTGGGCCCGTGAGCCATGGCCGCTGGGTCTGCGTGTCCGGAGCCTGTGCTCCACAACGGGAGAGGCCGCAACAGTGAGAGGCCCGCGTACCGCAAAACAAAAACCCGAAAAACTACTTGTAGTAAACATTTCTGTAATATCAATACTTAATCAAATTAATACGATTTCAAAGCAGGTATAAAATGTTTTTAGAATTTTAAAACTTATTTTGATTTATGTGTGCCACTATTTCCCTCCAAAAAGTTACTGGAACTAAAAATTATGGCATTAAATGAAATACTAGTATTTTAACAAACATATCGGAATTTATACCCGTGTGACAGATTGAATATGGCACAATTTATTTGTAGTTCCTCCCATCAAATGGTGAAATCTATTCCTAGTCCTTTGAATTTGGGCTAGCCTATGACTTGCTTTGACCAAAAGAGAATATGACTTCTTTTTTTTTGAGGTATAATTGACATATAACATTCATCAAACTAGTTTTGGATGTACAAAATAATGATATGTGTATATATCACAAAATGATCACCACAGTAAGTATACTTAACATACATAGTTACAAATATTTTTCTTCCTTGTGATGAGAACTGTTAAGTTCTGCTCTCTCAGCAACTTTCAAATATGTAATACTGTATTATTAACTACAGTCACCATGCTGTACAATACATCTTTATGACTTATGTATTTCACCAGCGTGAAAACACATTGAGTTCCAGCTTTTGGGTCTCAAGAGGGCTTACAGATTTTCCCTGTACCTTCTTGGATCACTGCCCTGTGATTAGCATGCAAGGAAGCTGGTCCAGCCTACTGGAGGATGAGAGTCCCTGTGAAGAGAACTGAGCATCCTTCTTCTAGAGCTAACTGCCAGTCGTGTCAATGCGTCTCAGGTATCTTTCAATCCACAGGACTCTCCTCTGAACGCCACCATATGAG
The DNA here is from genome assembly GCF_963455315.2 of Globicephala melas. Lineage (NCBI taxonomy): Eukaryota > Metazoa > Chordata > Mammalia > Artiodactyla > Delphinidae > Globicephala > Globicephala melas. The sequence goes on from NC_083317.1 coordinate 63,012,210, forward strand.
AGAGCACGGGTAAAACAAGCAAAAGAATCATCTGAGCTTCTCACAGAATTCTGAGAAGTAAGTTTTTTTAAAGCCACTAAATCCTTGGTTTGTTATGTAGCAAAAGAGAATGGGAATGGATGCAACGTCCAAGGAGTGTTTTCCTTCACAGAAATTTCCCTGTGAGATTGCCTTCAGGTTCTATGTAGAAGGCACACCCCCTGCAATGGACTGAATTATGTCCCCCCAGAGTTCATATGTTGAAGTTCTAACTCCAATACCTCAGAATGTGACTGTATTTGGAAATAGGGTCTTTAAAGAGGTAATGAAGTTAAAACGAAGTCATTTGTGTGGGCCCTAGTCTAATATGACTGGTGTCCTTATAAGGTAAGGAAATTTGGATAGACGTACAGGGGGAAGCTGTGAAGACACAGGGAGAAAACAGCCATCTACAAGCCAAGGACAGAGGCCTGGAACAGATCTTTTCCTCATGGCCCTCAGAAGAAACCAACCCTGCCACCTTGATCTTTGACTTCTACCCTCCAGCGCTGTGAAAAAATAAATTCCTGTTGTTTAAGCCACCCAGGCTGTGGTATTTTTACGACAGCAGCCCTAGCAAACTAATACACCCACCCATGCCCCCTCCCTCATGCACACACAAATACGAGCCTTGTTACTCCTTCAAAAAATGAAAAAAAGGGCTTCCCTGGTGGCGCAGTGGTTGAGGGTCCGCCTGCCGATGCAGGGGACACAGGTTCGTGCCCCGGTCCGGGAAGATCCCACATGCCGTGGAGCGGCTGGGCCGATGAGCCATGGCTGCTGGGCCTGTGCGTCCGGAGCCTGTGCTCCGCAAAGGGAGAGGCCACAACAGTGAGAGGCCCACATACCACAAAAAAAAAAAAAATGAAAAAAACACTAAAGTAAAAATGGTTTTGCTAAACTTGAATATCCACCTTTTTTAACAGACCTAGCTTACGCTCAAAGAATGCAGATTTGCTTCTGTTAGGGCAATCCAAATAACATGCAAGAGACTCTAGAAGCAATTTCCAAGGGAAGAGCTCCCTAAATATTTTAAACAATGACAGCATAACTAGAAAATATACTGCTTCCTTTGGTTAGCACATCGAAGAGAAAAGCCCTATATATATTTTTTCAAACAAAAGTCATTATTCTTTTACCGTTATGTTATTTAATGCATTTTACCTTGAAACATGTTTTTGGGGTAGCTCTAGTCTATGCAAACCTCTACATTAACCAGGGAATAGTGAATAGTGTGGTCTTGGAGTTAAACAAATGCTGACAACAATGCCTCAGGTTCTTTTTATGAGTCCATTTAATCTAACACAGCTCTTCCTTCCAGGCTATAGGCCTCCACCCTTGCCCCACTCTGGCATTAAACTTTAATAGCAAAGAAGATAATAAAAAAAAAGAATTTTATTATCTGAATTGATGGGAAAAGAAAGAGTGCCAATTAGACAAAAACCCTAATAAAGAACGGATGAATTTCTGCACTCTCAAGTGGTTTCCATTTCATTGCCCCCTTGCTGCCTCTCACAAGATATACGAGTAAATGAAAGAGTCGGGGCTGCACAGTTAATAACTGTTGTTTGGTAAAGCACAGAGGTGCAACTCCCTGACACTTCCCTGCCAGTTAAACCTCAGGTAAATGACGCTTCCATTTGGTGTGAATCTAGAGTAATGACAGTCACTATATTAAAGATTTATGTCAAAACAACCAACAGTGTGACTTTAGTTTTTTAGTTGGTAGAGTACTAAATAAGACAACCCTGTTTCCCATGACTGTGCTTGGTTTGCCTGTAAAAATCAGAGCTATTCCTTTCTAAGACAATGGTCTAGAAAGCTCAAAGAATATTTGCTCTGGGAAGAATTATAATAGTAATTCTTTGGCCTACTCAGTCAAACACAAATCAACAAGTCTTTCTCTAAGTTAGAAGTGTCTTTCTCTAAATGCCCAGGTTAATATCTAATTGTCTCTACATGGTATGAAATGGCAAGGTTGTCATGACAACTGGGTGGAAAGTTTAGCTAGAATAATGTTTTCTTTTAAAAGAATGAAGCAATTTCAAGCTTTTTAGTGCTATATGGAATTATAAAAATTTCTTTATATCCACATTTTTAGATTGCAGGAGGTGACTGATCGTTTTTTAAAAACTGGCTTTAGATTCCTTTAACATGTTTTTTAAAGAGTGTGTTTCTTTTAACTTTGTTTTTTTTTTTCTGGTAGCAGAATTCTACACTTGTGAATGAAGCAAATAGTGCTCTTGTTCATTAGTTCACTGGACCTAGAGCACCTGAAGAAAATGAATATTTAGCTACAATTCATTTGATTGGTATATTGTAAAACTATCCTAGAAATAAATCTCTGGTTCCTAAATGAAGAGAAACAATACTTTTGCTTTTCTACTTTGCGAGACAGAAAATGAGATGTATATCTTAATATTTTCAAATCCATGCCCACTAACGAGACATGGAATAGCTCTGATCCTTGGAAAGAAACACACAAGGTTCTCTCTTTTTATTCTCCTCTCTCTTTTTAATAAAAATTTCTTTCTTCTTTTTTGCAGAAACTCCCTTAATTAGAGTTCCTCATAATTGCATAATGATTTCTAGAGTGTTGCCTCTGGTCGTTATATGTGACCATTCTGAACACATAACAGACAGAGTGCTTTAGATAAACTAACTGCTATCTCTATAGTGCTAGTGGTGCTTGGGGGTAGCCAAAGGAGAGGGATATTTTTCAGAATATTTATTTCTGGGAGCACTGGCCTCAAAGTGAGGGGAAATTCTTGTGAAAACCTGCTATAAATTTTGGTATCACTGTATTTATCTTTCTTATTTCAAGACTTAGTAGAGAAAGGCTCATAAATCAGAGTGAAATAGACTCCAGATTAAAGGGAGCTGGAATGGAAAATGACACCCATCGCAAAAGCAGTGCAAGCACTGGGTGCAGGGCTGGGACAGCCAATAGCCGAGGATGGAAGGGAGGGTCAGTGCAGAAGCAACAGAGTTTTCCCACTAGGAATTTGGGGTTAGCTCCAATCTCAGTGCAGGTAGCAGTACCAGGAGGTCCAGAATGAACTAACCGGGGCATCCCAGCCCACGCTTTGCTGAAAAGGGCAATAAGATTTCAAGGGCAGAATTTACAGAGAAAGAACATATCAGAAAAATTTGTGTTAAGAGTCTGACCAACAAACAGATTTAGGGGCTGTGTTCCTACCCTTCGGACAAAAACTGATAACAGAAATGTCAAGGCCCCAGTTATAAAAAGACTGAGCTCTCTGGTGCTTATGTCTACTCATTTGTTCAAAACCAGAAACCTAGTAGACAGATTGGATTTTCCCATCTTTCCTCATCTTCTACGTTCGGTCCTTTACGTATACCACTGATACAAATACTCAGTCCCTCAACATTTCCAACCCACTATATTCATTGCCTAGGACTCTTAAAACAGAAACACTGATTCCACTTTTTCTCTTTGCTCATGTGTCCTCTACACAATAGTCAGAATAGTTTTTTAAAAACATAATTCAAGTCATTTAATGCCCTTATTTAAGTATCTTCAGTAGCTTCCCATTGCACTTAGAATGCAAGACAAACTTCCCTTTGGAAATCTCCAACTTTGTCCTCAACCACTTCCCCTGGCTTCCTGTGCTGATAATCACGCTCTCCTCCTTTGGGTTCTAACAACTGGGATGTTGCTGCGTCAGCAAATGGGGCTAAGAAGTCCAGCCATGTAAAAAACCAGAACTGTGTAGGTTGGGAACAAGGCAGCCTGACGCCATCTGAATGTAGACTTTTATTCCCTCTTCCCCTGTCACCCCAGTTTTGGGGTTGTATAATAATTCTTCTGCCAATGTCCCCAGAAACATAAAAGCCTATGAAGTGACACGGATACAGGGAAAAGGACCTCAGAGTTGTAATCTGTTTTATGGAGAAGAAATGGTCCAAGCTAGAATCCTACGGTCTCTACTGAATCTTGCGCCAGAATTTCAGCGGTGCAATTCGCTGACTAAAGTAATTTGAAAGACTCCTACTTAGGAAGAGTGGATTCAGAATGAAGGCAAGGGAGATGAAGGCAAGGAACACAGTCACTAGAGGAATCAGGAAACAAAAGTAAACATCTCCTCACCGTGCCTTGGGGCTGATGACAAAAACCAGGAGGACCCCTGTTCCTGCAGGCATCATTGCTTTGAAGAAACTTAAGTATATGGCAGAGCAATTAGAAGAAGTACATGGAGAGCGTTGCAAGTGCCCCCCTCACTACCTTAATCAAAATATTTCCCTTTTACAAGGAGCTCATTTAGAGAAGTAATGAGCTAGTGTTACCCCGATTCTCCAGGGTTAGCATTGTGTCATGTGAGTCTGCCAGTGTTTCTTGCTCTAGTTTCAGCCCCCTATTTCCTCACTGCCTAGAGTAGACAAGGCTGTCTCTTAGAAGATGAAATATATTTGCAAATTAATTAACTTTGTCCAGCAACTGGAGAATTAGATTTCTGTTAAGGGTTCTGTCTGAGTGATAGATTCTCAAGACATTGAAGGAATTCAATACCATTTTTTTTTCTTTTTACTTTTCCTACCATAGGATCATACAGCTCTCACTGTTCCACTTCTTTCATCCGTATTCCATTATGACCACATTTCACCTACAAAGCCAGTGGAATTTGCTTTGGTAGATGACGACTCTTGTGAGGATTTTTAATCTCTATAAACTCCTTATCAATTCATTACAAAACCAAGAAGCTAATAAACATTAGGTTGAAGAGCAGAAGGCAGCTGTATTAGAACAGCACTTTGTAAGGATTTTCTTTCCATGACTGGCCCTTTGTTCTGATTTTGAAATGCACAAGGAAGAGGCCAGTAGAATATAAAATGGAGATAAGAGTTTACAGAATCTTGGATGTGCAGTGTAAGCCCATTAAGGGATTTTTGCAATTAAAAATCTCAGGCAGGAAAATAGCATTTCTGATTCTCTCTTGACCAGTATAAAAGCACAACTGTATACTAATGCTGACATGTTTATCTTCACTTTGGATTTAAAACAATATGTACAAAGCACTATTTTAATGATGATGGCATGTACAGTCTTAGGGGAGTATTACCCTAATGAAAACAGAGAAAATGGGAAGAGTATTTCAAGGACATGTTTACTCAGATAATGGTTAAAAATGAGGTCCTGAAACATTATTCTTTTCTCTTTATTTTTTCCCCTCTCTCTTTTTTAAAACAAACATCACACAGTGAATGTACCAAAGAATCATGACTTATGCCTATTATCTTATATTCTTAATAATTTATTTCTGGCAAATGAATAAGCAAAAAATATAATCACTAGGAGACCTTATTCAAAATGGTAAATATATGGGCTTCCCTGGTGGCGCAGTGGTTGAGAGTCTGCCTGCCGATGCAGGGGACACGGGTTCGTGCCCCGGTCCGGGAAGATCCCACATGCCACGGAGCAGCTGGGCCCGTGAGCCATGGCCGCTGAGCCTGCGCGTCCGGAGCCTGTGCTCCGCAACGGGAGAGGCCACAACAGTGAGAGGCCCGCGTACCGCAAAAAAAAAAAAATGGTGAATATGTGCATGGGACCATTTATAAACACATAGCATACAATCATCAGACATTCAGGGTGAAGAAGAAAAATTGAAAATTAAAATATTTGTGTGTGTGTGTGTTCATTTTAATTTAATATTGTTGGAAGCAGAATGAAAACAATATAAAGAAAGAATCATAGAGTCAAAAAACCTGCTAAACCGTATATTAACGCATATATGTAGAACCTAGAAAAATGGTACAGATGAACCGGTTTGCAGGGCAGAAATTGAGACACAGATGTAGAGAACAAACATGTGGACACCAAGTGGGGAAAGTGGCGATGGGGAGGTGGGGATGGTGGTGTGCTGAATTGGGCGATTTGGATTGACATGTATACACTGATGTGTATAAAACTGATGACTAATAAGGACCTGCTGTATAAAAAATAAATAAATAAATAAAATTCAAAAATTAAAAAAAAAAAAAAAAACCTGCTAAATAGAATTGAATTTGAGCCCCTTGAAGATGAGAACAGTATCTTTCTATTTTGTACAGCTAGGGTCAATTAAGGTGGCTAAACTACCGCAAACATTCAGTACATATTTGAATGAAGGCAGAAAAGCAGTACATCCTTGGTAGAAGGTTCGGTGGACAGCAATTCTTTTTTTTTTTTCTATTCTTATAGAATCTTTCTCAAACGTAAGGGATATTCAGTAGTTGAATCATTAAGATCAACTTCTTGGTATTATGTTAGTCAATTATTTCAGGAAAATGTTGAAACTAAACAGTATAAAGAGTTGTCTACCATTTCTTAATGATTCCCAAAGATACAACCAGGTCAATCTTGTAGCCTCTCCTGAACTAAAGAAAATGAGGCCACTCTAAGAAAAGTAAAGCTTCAAAGTCCCAGAGAATGGTGATTTAAAGCAATGTTTCTCTGTGCATATGTAGATAAATGGCTGAATGGCAGCAGGAGTGATGTACTGCTGAAAATACCCACTCCAGGATGAAATATGACACTCTTCTTCTCACACTACATACATACTATCATTTTTTTTAAATCATTTTTCACTGTTTGATTCATATGGTTCTTCCATTTGGCAAAAGAATATTTTGTCTCAGGTAAAGTCACCTGAATTTTACTAGCTTTATATGCCAAAAGTTTTCTTTATAAAATGAATAGACGTTGTTTTGCTAAATACTCTATTCTATCTCAGCATTCCAAGAGTGGCAAGTCATCTGTGAATTCTGTATCACTATCATTGATTCTAATCTATGATAGGGTATAAAGTTAATGAGAAAAATAACTTGTAAATATCCCTTGCTATGTGCTTTCTTATTGCTTAAGCAGATTTCTCTCCTTGTTCCCCATCTACCATTACACATAAGCCCTGATGCTTAGTGTCCCTGGGAAATGAGAAGATAAAACTTCGGCAAGTTCCTTCCAGACAGGAAAAGGAAAAGGAGAGATGGTCCCCCTTCAGCTGGTGGACTTACAGAAGGAGAAGAAAAAGTAGGCAAGCTAGAGAAGTGGCTTCCAACTTTAATGTGTGGAAAAGGTTATAGAGAAATCTAGAATCAGTAGATATTTTGCTTTTTTTGCCTGGGAAGAGAGAGCTGTGCTGGAAGGCCTTGGTCCAATTCAGGGAAGTAGTAATGATCTGGTGAAGAAAATTGGCTAGAGAGATGGTACTGAGACAGGGCTCCCCATCTCTTGTACATGGCATGCAAGGGGCCCAGGCATTTCTATGGGTTCTGTTGAACTGACACGAGGGTGTTGTGAGGGCAGATAAATTACCAGAGGCCCAGGGTTGGAATGAAGAAGCAGAGGGCTAGGACCAGGGTCCAGCAGTCCCTGCCAGCACATCACTCCCAAAGGCCAGGCAGGACCAGAGAGTATATCTGTGGTCACCAGCTCAAAGCCCAGACCAGATCAACCGCCTGATTGCAGGAATAAGCTCCACTATTGACATTCAGGCTCATTCCAAAACTCAACTTCCTGCCTTTCATCTAGCAGCCAGATGCCCTGTTAGGCTGCCACAGGAGAAAGCGGTGTGAATGGCACTATTTGTCTAAAAGATACCTGCATGGATATCCAAAACAGACCGTGTTGAGTGGAAGAGACAAAGAGGCTTAATGGTTAAACATACACCTCTTCCCCACTCCACCCTAACCTCAGTCTACTGAGCATGGAGAAGACTGGGAGAAAAATCAGAGGAATTACAGAAAATTAAAGAAATAACATTTTTTCTTGTCATCTGAGTAATAGTGTGTAAATTTCCAAATCAATTCAACACAACCGTACTATCATATAAATGCAAACTATTCTTTCAACGAGTGCTTTTGTCCTTGAGTTCCTTGAACAGCATCCTGTTCCCCTTATGTTTCGAGGAGGTTGTCAGCATTTCTTCATCACAACTCAACAAAGCACCAGCTGTCATTATCACGTTCAGATATGAAGAAGCAGAACCTCTTTGCGGTCTCCCTCCTTCTCTTTCATTCTGGATCACAGGGAAGGGAAGAGCCACCAGCACACGTTGGCTTCAGAATCATAGGTGTCTTTTTTTTTTCCCTTAAAAATTAACTATCTTCTAGGAACCACATCATTTTCTCTTATGAGCTGTTATCAATTTCTCCTCCTCTTTTTTCTAGTCTTGACTTTTGTTTCCTCTCCCCTCCCCCCAACTCAAAGCATAAACTTTAATGAAATTTCATGCTCAGCCAACTTCTTTATGGCCACTTAAGAAGCATCAGTGAGGTTACATACCTGCTCTTGGGAGCACTGCTGCCTGTTTCTTATTGCGTGTGGGCGGCAGAGAGTAAAGAATGGTAAAGCACTAAGCAACAGATTCCTTCCACCCTGGAACCTGTTCCCTGTCCAGCACAAAATATCCCATCCTCGCATACAAAGAATAAGAGAGAGTGACTTCTGAGCTTCTGTATTGGAGTCTGCAGTTTAAAATTTCCCTGTGACTTTATTCATTCATTCATTCATTCAATCTAATTCATAATCTTGCTTCATTCTTTGATTAATCCTTTGTTCTTGGTTCCTGCTACTAATTTTTTAAAACAACTTTTAGTTTCAACATGCTGCATTTTTTGCATAAGTGCATCCTTCTCTTTCCTTACAGTACCTTTTACATCCAAAACAAGATACCTCTATAGTTCCGTGACTTTTTAAACATTAGCGTGTCTCTTCATTTTTTTTCATAATCCTTGAAAATAGTGCATGCAATAAACCTCACAGTCAGATATATGTCTCATACTCTAGTAACATTTAAATACAGAAAACAATTTTATATTGCATATTAAACTATTTGTATTTTAAATTTCTTTTGCCTAGGTTAAGCTCACTTATCAGCCCTTGTGTGTTGTGGTGTATAAAGATGCTAATTGCATTTGCTGTTAGTGGCATTATGGTTTTAAACCAGTGGGCTTAAGAGTAAAAATTAGGATTATGTTTTATCAATGGCTGGGTGATCTTCAACAAGTCACTTAACCTTTTTGAGCCTTAATTTCCTCTGGAAAATTAACAAGGTATTACTTCTACTAACAACTTCTTCACAAGACTGTTGTGAAGGTTAAATGAGAAAGGGTGTGAGCTCTTTAAAATAACAACATATGGAAAAGCAGAGTTCTTTTTGATCATATCACCCTTAAAAAAGGCAAGAAACCACAGAGACTGAATTGCAAATTCAGAATAAGAGAGAACTACTTCTTCTGAATAGTACTGTCGTGAATGTATTTTTTAGATGTTTATTTTTGCCTGTGCGCAGACCCGGTATCACCTTAATCGGGACGCCTAGACTATACTTCCCTATTAGTAAAAAAATATCAAAAGATATCATATGAAGGAAGGAGTTATAAGTTGAGCATATTTTATACAGTATATGCTGGAAGTTTTGTGTGACATCTCTTAAAAGCTTCTTCTCCACCTAAGAGTTCTCCTTGCTGCCCTGTACCTCTTAATAGGAGTAAATTAAATAGTAAAACAAATACAATCAAACAATTTAGAATTAAGTAGCCCCTGTTACATGCCTTACTTTTTAGGATAGAGAAGCAGCATAAGGTAAGATGTCTATTATTAATGAGTCTACATACTATTAAAAATTATAAAATAGTATAATCTCAGGGATCTTAGAGTTCTTTAAATAAGCCAATCTAAGATATGACTCCCTTCTAGAATGGGACCCCTGATCCATTGTTCAGCTAACTCTTAGATACCTCCTGTGACAGGGATATTATTACCTCACAAGCCAGCCTATTTCCCCTTTTGGCTGCTCTGAATGAATTTTCCTTACGTTAATGCTCCCAGTAGCATGCACCTCTCCATCTAAATTCTACCCTTTGAGGTTAGACATTTAAAAGCTTTATCGTGAAACTGATGGGTGAATGCACTAATTGTTCACAGAAGGGAAGGGAGAAGCTAGGACTGTAGCAGGTAATAAAAGCTTAACCCGGGCTTAGAAGAATGCCCAGGATTTAAGTAATTAAAGGAGAACAACACATAATCCAATACAGGGAAGAACACAGTTAAGGCTCAGGGACAAAACTGAAGGCGAGAGGCTCAGGGATCCCCTCTCTCAGGACAACTTGCACTTTGGAAGGAGCTGACTGCACAGATCAACACTTTGGTTAGCAATGAGGACCAGGTCTAAGACTGGTAAAGATGGCAGTACTTCTGCAAATTTCACTTGACCCCTAAACTCTCCCTCTGAAATAGAGGGCGACATTCCATATTTTTGGAAGTCCAGAAATACTTCAGAGTGGAATTTTCTGCGTTAGGTAGTAATTTCATATAATGCCACCCACCGAGATTTGTACCAGCCCTGTATTTTTACACACCAGGGAACAATTAGGTTGTATATCTGGTCCTATGATTTTGATAAACTTAAGACAGTAATGAGTCACAGGTGTGGTTATGGCAGATTTGCATAGCTCCTGAGGGGAGAGTTGGGGTAAGTCACATCCTACAGAATAGTTCTCACCTGATGACCAGTGCTGAGACCCAGAATGTTAGTGAATTTTCAGTAGCAGTGACCAGCAGGTCTGTATCCTAGAAACTCAGGAAGCATTTACAGTGTCTAGGGATATGTACACATTTTAAAATTCAGAATAAAACAAACTACTACTGACTCATAGAGCAAGGAAGAGATTGCCTCATATGAACTACAAAGATAAGAATTACATCCCTATTTTAACCCATACTCTGTCTTCCAAACCATTCTTGAATTGTTTTGGCAATTTTTCCAATCATCTCAGAAAAGGCTTTCGAATGTAATATTTTCCCTCCTAGACCATGAAATTTGTACCTTCTGAAGATACGCACAAGTCTTATTAGGTTCAGGAGACTAACATAAACTCATCTTTTACCCAACATATCCTCGCCCCCACCCCCCCCCCAAAAAAAAAAAAAACTACAAGAGATGTGGAGTTAAAGTTGACAGGTTGACAGCTTGAAAAACTCAATGGAAAAATTGTTTAGAATGGTTTATTGCGAAACACAGATTTAAGAAGATAAATCTTTCTGGATGTGATAAGTGTACCACCATTCCCTATAACTTTACTGGCCGCAATATTCTGGCTGTGAAATTAATCAATATTCTACTATGATAAGGAGCTTCAAGTTCTCTATTTGATGAGTTGTAATACTCTGTAGAATGGAGAGATTTATATCTTAGAACTCAAAACATAAGTGCAAACATTTTTATTTGCTTATATGTGTTTGTTTTTCTTAGTATTTTTGATTGGCAGTAAAATATGTAAATATTATCACATAGCACGTGGTACTAAAAGAATACACTGACAACGGTTGGTATTTCAAATTATTCAGGATTCTGTCTTGATTCTATAATAGGAGGTTGAGTTTGTGACTGTATTATGAGTAGATGTAAAATAGGTGATATGTGATAAAGAAGAGGACTTTGGGTCAGGAGTTGGATGAGTGGCTTACTAACAAGAGTAGCCACCATTTCTTGAAGGCTTACTATATGCCAAGCACTGTGTAGTTTCCAGACGTCATCTTGTTTAAACCTCAAGACAACTCAGGAGGTAAATACTGATATGTCCCTAATGTACAAAAGAGAAACCAAGGCTAAAGTGATTAAAACAGAACTCCTTTGAGGTCATCCAGCTATAGAGTTGGAGTCAGACTTCAATTCCAGGCTGTCAGACCCCAAAGCCCTCACTTTTACCTCCCCTGTAATCAGTGAATCTTGTCATTTGCTTACTGTGTGACTATTATCCTTCCTGTGCCTCTATTTCGTCATCTGTTTAATGGGGATGATATAATAGCAGCCCTGTTCAATCCATACAGTTGAAGTGGAAAGGAAATAACACTGTATACATGAAAGTCCTTTGTTAACCGTAGAACATAAAGACGTTTTAATACTGCTGCACTGACCTAGAGTCTGTCATACAGGGTGAAGTAAGTCAGAAAGAGAAAAACAAATACCGTATGCTAATGCATATACATGGAATCTAAAAAAAAAAAAAAAAAAATGGTTCTTTAGAACGTAGGGGCAGGACAGGAATAAAGATGCAGACGTAGAGAATGGACTTGAGGACATTGGTAGGGGGAAGGGTAAGCTGGGAGGAAATGAGAGAGTAGCATGGACATATATACACTACCAAATGTAAAATAGCTAGTGGGAAGCAGCCACATAGCACAGGGAGATCAGCTCGGTGTCTTGTGACCACCTAGAGGGGTGGGATAGGGAAGGTGGGAGGGAGGGAGGCGCAAGAGGGAGGGGATATGGGGATATATGTATATGTATAGCTGATTCACTTTGTTATACAGCAGAAACTAACACACCATTGTAAAGCAATTATACTCCAATAAAGATGTTTTAAAAAGTACTGCTGCACTTCTTATTATTTCACTAAAGTAAAATGAGGAGGTTTTGCAAGTTGAAAGTTCATTCTCCTTTGACCAATTCTTAATACAAAACGATCTTCTGAGATTTCTGTCAAGTTCTGTCTATACGTGCTATTACCCATCCACAAAGTAGGTACCTGAGCATGTGGAGTGATTCCCGGGGCACCTCCTTCTGTGGCCTGCAGATGTCTGAAATATCCCAGGGGAGCTTAGGGCAAATCTCAGGAGGGCTTAAGACAAATAGAGGCGTGGCCTCTAAAAGCAAATCAAAGAGCTGGGATTCAACTGGTGCTAGAGAAATGTATTAGTCGTAAAAATACTGGAAAATTTCGACTTCAACTGCAGAAATAAAGCCACTGCCTTGAGTCGCCTGGTGCCTCTGCCCCATCCCTGCTTCTCAGCTGTGGCCACCACAACCCCTCCCCTGGGACCTCCCAGACCTCCCATGCTCCAGCAGCTAAATTAACCTTGGGCCCAGCAAGGGGTCTTCGGGGCTCTGGACTATAACTATCTCTATTCTGATTAGTTGGTCCTCAAGCCACTCTGGTTGTTAAATGTTTTTTTTTTTTTTAATAATTTTTCTACTTTTTTTTTTTTTTTTTTTTTTTTTAAGGTACGCGGGCCTCTTACTGCTGTGGCCTCTCCCGCTGCGGAGCTCAGGCTCCGGACGCGCAGGCCCAGCGGCCATGGCTCACGGGTCCAGCCGCTCCGCGGCACGTGGGATCTTCCCGGACCCGGGCACGAACCCGTGTCCCCAGAATCGGCAGGAGGACTCTCAACCACTGCGCCACCAGGGAAGCCCTGTTTTTAATATAAACTCTGGAAATATTTTTGATGAAAAGTAACATTTCTAACCTTATCATTCGTATGTTTGCATAATATTATGAATAAGAGTTAGTAGATTCTTTTCATTGGTAGGGAGGGTAGTTGCTCTCCAAGCCGCCAGGCTGTCTCTGTTCGCACTTTCCCACTCACCCCTCTGGAGGTGTGCGAGGAGCATGCGGCTATGTAAGAGCCTATTTGTTTGTTGCCTCTCCTCCTTGAGGGCAAGAACGTTTTTTCCCTAGTACCTAGTACAGGGGCTCGAACAGTGGTGACAGTGAGATAAAGCATTAACACTGGGACAAGAGAATGGGGAGGATGAAGGAGAAAAGACCGTGTGTGAACAGGGCAAAACAGCAGGCCTACTGAAGTTGTCCTAAATGCAACCCAGCTAACCTTACAGTCAGAGGTGGAACTCCTGATTTTCTGAACATTTTTAGACAATCTACTTCTGTGCATATTCTGTGTTAGTATAGATTCAGTTAAACATTCCTGTTTCATACCATAGTTGAGAAACCCTGGGGTTTGCCTCAGATGTATTGAAGATAGCACAGCATTGAATAACAGACAGACGTGAGTTTAAATTCTGTTCCCACTTAGAAGGCATGTGATCTCCGGTAAAAAACAACCACAAAAACAAAACAAACAAAAAACCCTGCAACTCACTGAGCTTTAATTTCCTCCCACGGAAAATGGGATTCATCATACACACCTAATTGTATGAGACGTCATGAAAACCAAAATGTGCAAAGAACTTTAAGTATTGTCTGGTCTTCAGTGAGTGATGGGTATCTTCTTTTTACATGGCACTTTAGAGTTAAACTTGTATATTATTTATTATAATATTAGGAAAATTATTAGGAAAGCAATGGAAATTCACACTTTTAAAGAGAGGAACCTGAAACTCAGATTTATAAAGTGACTAACCCAAGATCATAGAGCAGTAAGCAGAAATGGCAGGACTGGAGTGATGCCTCGTTTTGTGTGTTTTTGAGTCAGTGGGACTCTCATCTTACATTGTTTAGGGTCCTTCAAAAGAAAGTGGTAGAGTTTTGCTTCACTGGGACAGCAATCACACCCTCTACAACCCTGCGTCTTGCTACCTACAGAAGTTGTCTTCTGGTGTGGTGGAGAGGGTATAGGATGCAAAAGCCACAAACAGTGTTAAAGGTTGCACTCTCCTTGCTACAACGTTGCGATCCTGGGTGAAATGCATCTCTTCTTGGGGTCTTCATATCATCTCGAAATGGATGTGTCATGAGGATTAGTTTAGGTAGCATATATCCGAGAGGTGTGTGAATTCTGAATTACCACCTCAGTGTCTGTGATGTCACCTGCATCACCCCACATGGCACAGTGTGCGTGCCTCGGAAGACACAGGCTTCTGCTTACTGGGCATTCAGCTTCATCATAAAAACATAGGTCCTTTGTGGGCTGTGACTCTTACTTCTGATTCTAATGGGCAAGATTAAAGGACAGTATGAATTGCTTTTATCTTCCTGAAAATAATTACTTTGAGAATATTATTATGCCCTCTTGATACTAGAAGTCCGAATGTGAACTAGGGGAGACTCAGATTGCAGATATGCAACCTATTATATGGGAGACACATGCCAGTCGGGTTACTCATCATCCATTTTTACATGGTGTTACTGCTGCTGTCACACAGCTGCTGTGCTCTAGCCCGGTGTTCACGTTGCAATGGGGGCAAAGAGGCTTCTAAGTATGCTAAATGCACTGTGCAGTAATTGCTAATTCAGTGTATTTGGATCCACTGGGGTTGGAGGCATTACCAAAATAGGCATAGTGAAGCAGGTTATCATTAGCAAACTCTCTGACTTTTAAGGTAAAACGGGATCTTATGAAGCGGTTGTTTTCTAATTTCACTACAGTGGAATTCAGTTCATTTCAGGAAAGCCCTGTGCTGGGTGGTGAAGAGGGAAATAAAATAAATGCTAGTTCCTGGTCCTGATGTAATGTTTATTTTAGTGGAGAAGACACAAATGCATGAACAGAATTTTTCCATAGGTCCATCCTAGATCTGAGTGTTCCAATTCTGACAAAATCATATTTTGATATAAGGGATTTTGAACAGAACCTTTCAGCGTATTCACCTGGTTATAGGGAAAGAATCATACTTTCTCTTTGTAGCAGACACAGTCAAAGCCCCACGCACAAGCTTCTTAGCCCATCTGGGGAGTCATCAGGGGCTGCCATGGTCAATACCCTGACCTCGAACACATGTGTTTCTCTGCCTGCCTTCTTTGGCCCTAGGAATGTTCTTCCTACACGTGGGACAGAACAGTAGTGCAGAGAAGTTCGTGCTCCTAGGAGAAATGCTCAACCAAGGAGAGATGGGAGTTGGTGGAGAGATACTTCATTTTCCTTGCCTCTCAGTGGAACAGTTCTGAGGTGTATTCTACAGAGCCTCTCAGAGGTCTCAGCGGGACTGAGCCACCACTGCTCACGGGGCTCATGTGTTTCTTGATGGACTCTTTGTTGGTTTGTACCCAAATACTTTTCCCAGAGCCATATTTGGGAACAACCCCAACTAAGCCACCTTTATTTTCTTGAAAATAATTTTAGTTCTGAGAATTTAAGCCAGTGGATATAAAGCCCACAGGTGCTCAGTAACTTACCGGTCTATATTTTTCACGTTTCAATCTCCTCAAGCATACTGTATGCATTCAGAGACTAGGCACTGAGCGTTGATCCTTAGTTTCTGCTTCTCCTTGAACCCTGATGACTTCCTCCCTGCCACTGAATTACGCACTTACTAAGAGTCATCTCCCGAATACCCTAGAATTGCTTGGATTTTAACCCTATCACCTTAGCTCACTTTGTGTTCCACCTGCCAACCTGGACCCAATATCTGACACCTTGCCTTTTACTTCTCTAATTACAGATTGTTCTTTTGGCGCTGACTTTTGCTTTATAACTCTTCTCCTCTACTAAAATATCCATTTGACATTCAGATTATTTCCAACTCTGGCCATTACAAGGAACACTCCAGCCCAAACGAGAACTGCTCGTAACCCTTCACACAGGTAACGCGCCAAAGGTCACTGCCGCAATGTATCCCCAGACCCCTGCAACTAGGCAGGAGTGTTTTGCTCAATATTTACTGATGATGATGTAAAGGAAAATTATGCCCAAATAATTGGTATGCATGCTCTGGAAAAAATAGGCAAGCGTGTGATTTTTAGAGAAGCGGGGAATTTCTAAAACCTGTTTATGAGGATGCTTTCCTTTCAAAAGTCACCTGATGAGGGAGATGTTCAGTCAGAGATTAGCCACACTGGACAGGATGGTCCTGGTAGATGACAGAATCAAGAAAACAGGGACTGGGAGACCAGATGCTTATAATAAAGGAGAGCAGGCCTCCATCAGGACAAGGGGGAGAAAATAATGAGGTCCAGATTAAAGGATAGTCAGCTATCAGAAGCGAGGGAAAGAAGGAAATAAAATAACCTGAAGACTGTGATACACAATACGATACACTATGATAAATAACGTGCTCTTTCACTGAATCTTCAAAAACCCTGTATTTATGGGGGCTTCCCTGGTGGCGTAGTGGTTGAGAGTCCGCCTGCCGATGCAGGGGACGCGGTTCGTGCCCTGGTCCGGGAAGATCCCACATGCCGCGGAGCGGCTGGGCCCGTGAGCCATGGCTGCTGAGCCTGCGCGTCCGGAGCCTGCGCGTCCGGAGCCTGTGCTCCACAACGGGAGAGGCCACTGCAGTGAGAGGCCCGCGTCCCGCAAAAAAAAAAAAAAAAAAAAAAAAAACCAAAACCCTGTATTTATAGGTACTAGAATCTCCACTTTGCAGTTGGGGGGAGAAATCTCAATTAAATTACTCATTCATGTTCAGATAGGAAGTGACAAGGGTCTACGGAGCTATTTGACTCTGTAGTCAGTTCTCTTCCCAATATCATACTTTAAGCAAACATTTTAAAAGCAATCATTTCACTGTATATGTCTGCATCAAAACAGTGTTGTGCACCTTAAATAATACAGTTTTTATCGGTCAATCATACCTCAATAAAACTGGGGAAAAAAAAAAAAAAGCCAGTCAAAATGATTAGCCAGGTCAAGGTCCCTGCATTTAGAGGTACATATGTATCCTTGGGCAGAAGTTGGCTAACCCAAGAGTATAGGCAGCCCACAGATGCAAAAAAGTAGGCAGGTGTGCCTGAAAAAAAAAATGCCTGTTGGTTCTGACAGATGGGGAAGACCCAAAATGACTAACTTCTCTGAACTGAGAAGACTCAAAAGTGTACTATACACCCTTTCCATCACTCTCCACACCCTGCCATCCAAGGCATCTATGATGAAACCAATATTACTTATAAGTGTTTTTTTTTTTTTTTTTTTAAATGAAGTTAAAGAAGTTATATGTAGTGAAAGCTCCATGTTCTCACATGACAGTAGGCTCTAGTGGCTAGGAGATGCTGAGGCAGCAGGGATGGCACTCAGGAAGCCTGCTGAGAGTCTGGGTAAGTGGGCATGAAAGTGGCGTATCAGCATAGGAGCTTCATTCAGCAAGAGTAAATGGAAGATAATATGGTTTGGGGGAAAGAATCCAAACTAGAAGATTATGGGCTCTAGGCTATCACTGACAGTCCGAGTGCATTATTCACTGAATGCACATATTCACAATGGCTGAAAATGCTGCCTGGGCCAAGAGACCCAAGAAACGTTGTGCTTCCTCCTGGATTTCTGTATAAAGGAAACCAAAAGCATGACCCCTCCCTGCACTGCAAACAAAGCCAAACAAAACAAACATAGGGCAACAATGCCTGGGTGCCTCCTGCGTTTGCTCTCACTCTCCAGGATACAGAAGGGAGCTGGACAAGAGCCAGATTAACTAGCGTGGTTAGGGTAAAGGGGTTTCCCCGGAAGATGGCGCAATTAAGATTTTTCGATTTGTTAGGATGGCAGCTGTGCAAAGAGATGATGGAAGTGTACATTTTCCCTTAAATTACATTTAAATAGTAACTGGAAGTGAGTGACCAAAAATTCCACAAGAAGTTTCAAATTTCAAAGTACTGCCCCAGGCACCATGCAGTTAGTAAAGCCCGTGCTTTCAGCCTATATCCACACACACACATTCATGCATTTGTTCCTCAAACAACCTTGCACTGACTTCTGATTAAGTTCCTGACACATAGGTGTTGAGATTAGGTTTTAGGATACAGAGGTAGACAAGTTCTTTCCTCAGAGGGCTCAGCAGACTTAAGGAGTAAAGCAAGAAAATATATAATTACAATATAGTGTGATGATTGCCATTAACTGAAGGCTGCCTCCAAATCATGAGGGTTCGTGGGAAATAAATCCCCAATTGATTTTGGGGGAAGGTATAATAAAGTGAGTTTTCCATTACGTGGCCTTGTACATGCTTTCCTTTTTATATTTCCTTTTCAATTCCACATTGACTTTAAGTGGAACAATAAAAATAGTGAATAGTGGATTCAAGCAGTATAAAAATGAGCATTTAGCATGCCAAGAAGTTTTTTTTTCAATGCTATTAATATGGTGATTCTCTATTCTTGTAGATTCCTACATATACAAATTTATATTTTGCATACGCTTTTCCTTTCCTGGTAAATACTTATCATAATATATGGCATTTAATTTTTTTAAACGCACAGTGCATTTTGTTTCAGAGCTTATAATACTAGAGTTTTGGGGGCTTTTGAAAGCTTAATTTCTCAACTTTGACCTTGCATCAACATGAGATTTTGAATTTAATAATATATTGCATTTTTATATGCTCTTCATCACCACGGATCCAATCATGCCTTATTAACTACAATGAATGTACCAGATAGAAAATAATATTTTAAACAGCAGTGTAGTCATCCCAGAAGCTATATCTCAATGACAAAGTTAAAATCTTTCCTAGGCAAGAAGAATTAATGAAATCTGATGAGGAAAATTCCAAGACTGATCTAGCAAGCTTACCTTATAATGTATATGTTACACCAAAATGCCTATTTTAGAAAAGTTTGAAAAAGTCTCAATAAAGTCATTGTTCATATTTAATTGTAAAGGTTAGCACTCTAATAAATCATAAATGAATGTAGTTAGAATGATTCAAGGGATACATACTAACTTAATATTTCTTATAATTCCTATGTTTCTGTCAAAAAATTAGTATATAAATGTGTTTAAAAACCATCTCCATCAAATTAATAACATTTAGAAAAACACTTCAGGGGGATTTTGACAATGATTTTTTTTTTTTGCGGTACGCGGGCCTCTCACTGTTGGGGCCTCTCCCGTTGCAGAGCACAGGCTCCGGACGCGCAGGCTCAGCGGCCATGGCTCACGGGCCCAGCCACTCCGCGGCATGTGGGATCTTCCCGGACCGGGGCATGAACCCGTGTCTCCTGCATCGGCAGGCGGACTCTCAACCACTGCGCCACCAGGGAAGCCCCTGACAATGATTGTTGAGGAGAAGTTGGATCATCTGATGTAATTTAGATAGAATAATTCAGAGATATATTTTGTTGCCCCCTTTTTTTCACTGTCAATTTCCCTGCGGCAGGTATAGATATTAGAAATCAAGTTGTTGTCTTCCTCCTGGGTTTGAAAATGAAATGTCTCTCTTTTTTATTTCTTGAGTAGCCATCTTATCTGTCCCTGCAGCTTCACTTTGCACCCTAATATATTCAAGTCAAACCCGCCTTTAAACTGCAGGAGCCAACCCTCACTTGCGTTGAATTTTTCAGCTTTGATTTCTCATCAGATTGTTACTCCACAATGTCAGAAAGCTTTCAAGGTCTGTCTTGAACGACCAAACTCAAAGGCACCCATTGCTAAGTTTGATCCTGAAACCACAAAATCAAAACCCTTCCCATTCCACCCACATGGTTTGCCTGCTGCTTTACAACCAAACAAGCAGCAATTACTAGAAGATGGTTTATACTTACTTTTCAGCCAATTTTTTAAAGTTATAAAAGCAATGACACAGATACATTTTACACTCACATGCATTCAAACAGTATGTTTATGAAGACCCTTTTGCCCTAAAGATTTCTGTTTCTCAGTCTCCTTGGGTGCCTTAACATGTTTCCTTGGAGTCCAGAGCATTTCTGAGCACCCTATTGAAGACTGTCTTCAGTGTTGGTTTACTAACAGGACAGGCAAGGTCGTCAACATCCTGGGACTTCACTATCTGAGGACATACTCCCTTGACTTGCTCCTTTTTCTCTTCCTTTGCTTCTCTCTGGCTCTTTATTCTTTCTCCCTCCCAGACTGACAGAAGTCTATGGATCCTCAAGGAATTACGGATCCGAGGCTGCCTTGAAGCAAAAAGTAAATGGAATAGAAATTGCACCTAGTACAAATCACCAAAATCAAATACTGTTATTAAATTCCTCCAAAGTAGGAACATCAGAGTTTGGGTCATGTATTCAGAAAAATACTTGCCTAATTCTAATGAGAGAAGTGAAATCAGGCTAAATCTAATATCTATTTCAAAAGTGACAAACCATTTGAATTACTGAAAAAAATGAATTTAAGTGTTCTATTCATTTAATATGTCTCATAGAATATGCTTTCTGAGTACAATTTTCAGATTTTTCCCCAAAGCCAACATCAACCCCCCCCACAAAATGTGCATTTCAAATACATTAATAATTTTGTCTCTTTCTAGTTTTGTAATTAATCCACATGACATAATGTCTTCAGGTTTAAAAAAATAAAAGGAAAACAAACAGAAGTGAAATTGTGATGGGAGTACCACCGACAGGGGATATGGTAGAGGTTTTCCTAATATAGGTTATAGAATTAGCACAGAGGTAAAATACGGTAATGACGAAAAATTCAATTACTTGCACTGCTGCTGAAAATATTGTACTGAAGTGGAGCCTCTGACCAACTCTTGATAAGACTAGAAGAGGAGGGAACGTGTGGAAAGTACTTTGATTGCATTTGATCCTAATTCCTATTGAATATCTTTATTTTTTAATTAATTTTTATTGGAGTATAGTTGATTTACAATGTTAGTTTCTGCTGTACAGCAAAGAGAATCAGTTATACATATACATATATACACTCTTTTTTAGATTCTATTTCCATATAGGTCATTACAGAGTACTGAGTGAAGTTCCCTATGCTAAACAGTAGGTTTTATTAGTTATCTATTTTATATATAGTAGTGTATATATGTCAATCTCAATCTCCCAATCTTTCCCTCCCTCCCACTGAATATCTTTATGTGATCATAAGGTAATTTCTAGAACAGACATGAGAATACTCCATCTGCTCATTGAATTCATCTACCAAAAGTATATGATGGTTTTAATTGTGACCAATAAGAAATTGGATTGGACTGGAAGAAGTTATAGGACCCTTAGGAGAAAGGGCCATTGTAATATAGAACAGGAGAAGGAAGGAAAGCAGAGAAGTATGTTATGTTATGTTATAGTATTTTTATCTTACCTTATTACAAAAAAAATTTGTGGTGATTCACAAAGATGTCGACATAGCAAATAACAGTAAATATAAGCCCCAAATGAAGTTAATTCCACAATGTGTGGCATGAATTCCTATATTGCACGCATTTTAATGAGAGTCACAAATTTAGATGTAACTTTCTGGAAAAGGAAAGCAGGATCAGTTAAAAGATTGAAAGGAAAGTCATAAACTCTTCCAGATACATAGTACAGAAATGGCTCCTAGTGAAGACAAAGAAATATGCCAAGCCTCAACAATACCCTGCATGTAAGGAAAGCTAAGGCTTTCGTAGGGATACTTCTTGTCTTGTGATGTCCCTTATAGCACATGATACTATATCAAAATGAAATTCACTTACAGAAATATTTTGAAGTTGGATCCATTATAAAATGATTGTTTCTCTCTGTTGAGCCTTTAAAACCATTCAGGGATAATGATTTTGAACTCACATTCCATAAAAAAGCACCTGAAGGAAAGCTTGTTTCTGCTCCCACATATGTATGGGGTTGCATGGGTTTAATGGAAGTAGGACTGACATTCTGTAAAACTTAAGGAATCAACAAGGTAGGGTCCTGAAAAACTACAGCCGTGTCTCTATCAGAGGTAAATAAAGCTGGATTCACACAAAAGCTGTTTCCCAAGGGAGTAATTTTGTATAGAGATTCAACATAGAAGCCATCCTCCAAACAAAATTGTTTAAAATTACTGAATTGCTTAAAATATCTGCAGCTAAAGAAGATGAGAAATTATAGAAATGATTTGAATCATTATTTTCCGAAAAGAAAGACATGATTAAGTTAATACAATTGCACAAGCATCTCGTGCTCATATTTCAAAAGTCATGCAATAAAATATGAAAAGGGAGACATAAAGGTAGATACTATATATGCTGTGAAACAAGTGTCAAGAAGGCTTAAGGCCAGAATGAGCTTCAGTTTCGTGGAATATCCTAAAATCAAAAAGAGAAAGGTGCCTATATTTGTGAGGTTTATTCAGAAAAGCTTGTGGCTAGGGAAGATAGTGACCTAGCAACAAATGGAAGAAGGAAGCCAGGATATTCAACTCCTGTGTTTCATCCATCTTCTCTAGCAAGAAACTAAATCTTCCCAGTAGAGGAGGTAGGATAAACACTGTAAAATCGAATTAACATCCCGGCAGATGAGGCTGCAGTAAATTATTACCTGGGTAATTTAAATGTCTTCAAATTTCCAGACCCAGAAAGATTTTATTGCAAGAATGTAAAAGAATGGGCAGTAAATCATAGAAATTAAAGTGGGACAAAAATCCCGATTTTAAGAAATGGGAAAAATTATGGATTGATGAATGTAATGTTGATTTCTAGCAAAATTCTAGAATGAACTGGAAGATAGGTTGTGAGTGCTTAAGAGTTTATTCCTAGTTATGATGGAACGAAACTTATTTCTGTTTTCCATAAGCAGCAAATCAGGAGAAGTCTTTTGATCCTTTTATCTTTATTTCAACCAAGCATTTGAAAAAGCACGTGGAAAAAATAAAGAAGAATATAGTCTGGACACTAGTTAACTGTAGATGATTGACTCATAGATGTCAAATTAATCGAAACACTTAATGCCCTCTCCTCCCAACGTGTTATATTGATCACTGGTGAAATGCAGACTGAGGTATGTGTCTCAAGATGTGCCACAGGACATCTATGTCTGTATCTATACCTATATCTACATCATCTATGTCTTTCTCTATCAATGGCTTGCAGGTAAACAGAAAGTACCCATGAAATTTGTAGGTAACACTACACTGGAATGGATGATGGAATTAGAAAATGATCCTAAAATATAAAATCATTATTTTTTTTTTCACTTATCATCAGACATACTGGGACTTTCAATTTGAGGGTCTATTATGTACCACTCATACTTATATGCATGTGAATACAAATATAAAAAAGCCAGCCCCAGCCCTTAGGATGCTCAAAGCCTAAAGAGAGAGATGTGCTTGAAGAGATAACGCAAGTAACAAAGTGATGTAGCAGGAGAGAAATGGTGCCGTGGGAGCCCAGAGGAAATGGGGTGCAAGGAGTTAATGACTGGAAGGGTACCATCAAGGAAGTAAGTCTCCAGGCAGGTGGTGCTAAGAAAAAACCAAGCAAGAGAGCTGAGGGTGTAACAGGGAAGAGCTAAATCAGACTCCATCTGTTTCTTCAACTTTAACCTTTGCTTTTTGTTGCTTTTGTTATTATAATCATACACAATGGCCTGCCTCAGGGAACCCTGCTCACCTGTGAATGGCTACGAGAAAAAAGAAACTGACACAGCCCCTCACCCAGGCTGGTCATTCGAGGAGATGCTTCGCAAGACTGATGGCCCTTTTATTTAACTTCCTCACCGCCTCTCCCTCTCTGATTCTATAAAAGAAACTGGCATCCAGACCCAGATAAGATGGTTTTTCAGAGACACTAGTCTGCCATCTTCTCGGTCTGCCGGCCTCCGATTCATTGGCCTGTTGTATGGCGAGCAGAGTGAGCTTGGACTCGGTAACAAATCTGGCTTAGCCAGCCAGGAGCCTTGCTGATCGTGGCTAGCCGGCCCCGGTCAGGGAATGTTGGGGCGAGGCCCTAGCAGCTGCCAGGACCGTTTGTCCTGAGCATCTTCCCTCCAAAGTTCCCTGAAGCGGCACCGGCTACCCTGGCGCTTGGCAGTTGAGGCAAGGAACCAACAAACTTCCATCTGGGGAACTTCGGCTCCATCTGGGGAACTTCGGTTCTAATTTGGGGAACTTCGATTCCATCTGGGGCTATGAGTCGATGGACTCGATTCGACTCTGGAGGGTAAGTCGCTCCAGCATGCATGCCGGGAACATATTCCCCCCTCAATCTGGGCTTTTCCTTTACGGGACAAGCCGATCTGGTTGGGGTACCCTGCTGGAGGGGGGAATTATTAGACTACCTGATGCTGGGAACTAGTTCGTTGGTTTTATAGGGTAAGTCTACCTGATCTGGGAACTACTTCGTTGGTTTTGTCTTGGTTTTGTGTGCATCGATGCTAGAATTTGTTTGTGCCTTTCGTGTTGGAATTTGCATCTTTTGTGTCTTGGTGTTATCAAACTTTTAAAAGTGGAAAACACTCCGTCTATCCTGAAGGAGAGCTCTTTGGGGAATATGTTAGATAAATGGGCAAAACATAGCCGTGAGCTTAAGAAAGACATGATGTACTATTGTAATAGGATGTGGACCCAATATATGTTAGGATCAGAAGAACGATGGTCCCGAAAGGCTCACTCAATTATTATA
Organism: Globicephala melas; assembly: GCF_963455315.2. Taxonomy (NCBI): domain Eukaryota; kingdom Metazoa; phylum Chordata; class Mammalia; order Artiodactyla; family Delphinidae; genus Globicephala; species Globicephala melas. The sequence goes on from NC_083317.1 coordinate 63,037,169, forward strand.
CAATCTCACAGTTAGAAGTGTTGTGCAAAAGAGCAGGGAAAAGAGATGAGATTCCATATGTAGGAGCATTTATGCTATTGCATCAGGAGGAAAAGAAGTCAGGGCTGCCTCCTTATGGTGCAGTGGTCTGAAAGGAAACCCAAGGGGAAACCTGTTCTACAAGGGGAAGAGGGAGAAAATGAGAGTAGGGACATGTTACTTCAAAATCTAAAGCCCCTCCGGCCTATCCAGCTCCCCCACTGGCCGAGCAGGCTGCACCGGCAGTCGTTCCATCTGCCCCCGCCATGCCGCCAACATATTCACTGCCTCCTGTTTCCCCTACCCAAGGGGATCAAATAGAAGTTTCTATGGTAACACACCCAAGGGGATCAAATAGAAGTTTCTATGGTAACACCCGGGGCACAGGGACCTGGTTTAGCATCACCATCTAAGACCCGATAGGGCACCCAATTTGGACCGAGAGACACTTCTGCAGCAGGGCAATTTCCCTTGCCCCAATATCTTGTAAGAGGCCAGGGGACTCCCTGGGACTCGAGGCATCCGATTCTGATTTCCCCACAGGAGCCAGGGTAACATTGACAGTGAGGAACAAGTTGATTGATTTTCTCATAAATACAGGTGATCTTAAGAGGCTTATAAATGTTAAAGGGGAAACAAAGTCATCCCAGGAGACGCTTGCCTGTATCTTTGAGATACAAATGTCCTATCTGGTCTTCTCAAAAACCCATTATCTCTGCCATCTTTTTAAAATGCAAATTTTGAAAAAGAGGGTACAGTAATTTAGAACTTGACTTGTTTTCCAAAAATATTAGTAGAAAGGGTTTTTCTAGACAAGTGAGCTTGATTTGTTCCATCTGCCCGAAACCCAACTTTAATCCAACCTCTTTTGTAAACTGATGGGTTTTACATTGCTGTACCTGACTCAGGGCTGATTTTTTTTTTTTTTTTTTTTGCGGTACGCGGTCCCCTCAGTGCTGTGGCCCCTTCCGTTGCGGAGCACAGGCTCCGGACGCGCACGCTCAGCGGCCATGGCTCACGGGCCCAGCTGCTCCGCAGCATGTGGGATCTTCCCGTACCGGGGCACGAACCCGTGTTCCCTGAATCGGCAGGCGGACTCTCAACCACTGCGCCACCAGGGAAGCCCCAGGTCTGAAATTTTGAAATGAGACCTATGAGGTCGCTCTGTTTGTTAGTGTGTTTGTATGTGTTTTTGTCTTTGTATAACAACATTGCTGAGGTTAATCTGTAAATGAGCTCTATTTAATTGGCTTAAAGTAAGCGCTTACAAACCAAACGATTCTAAATACAAGAGAAATTAAGCTAAATGAGTTTCAGGTTCACGTGACTGGGAAATATTTAGTATTAAATTAATACCTGGTATTAATGTTTAAGTTTGTTGATCTAATTAATATAGACATGTCTTTAGAGCCATCAACATTAAGTATAGTACTCTCATTGCACCTAGGTTTAATAGAAGTTAAATGAAATCTTGTTATATCTGTTGCAAATCTGTCAGCAAGAAAAATAACTCGATATGATGAAACTTTAAAGTAAATATAAATGAAATAAGATCTTTTAGGTAAACTACAAGAATAATTATGTTCTAAAAATCATCTAAAGTAGTTTCTCCAGATTTGGGTAACTATTACTTGCCTCTTGGTTGTCACTGAAAATTAAAGTTTTTAAGAGTCGGGGATTCTAATTTAAATTTAAATATATAATTAAAGCTACTGAAAATAATAAAACATTTCAGTATGGTAGAATGTGTGTTTTCAGTTAAGGTATGAGGAATGGAATTACATTTTGCCGAGAAAGTTTTATACATGGTCAGGATTACCTAAATTTAGATTGAAGTTAACTAAGTAAATGGATTTTGTTAGTAAGCTAATACAAGACTGGAATTTGATCTCTCTCTGTTAGAAGTGCTCCTTTTAATAACAGATTATGTAAGTTTCTGTGCCCTTAGGTGATCCGTATTTGTTTTCTTTTAATCGTTTTGTGACTTTGGTTAAATGAGTAAGTACTGTTTCACAGTGACCTAGGATCCTGTTGTGTTTTAAAACCTTTTTGATAGTTTATATCAAAATCTGACTAAAGGTATTTAGCCTCCAGCTGACTCTGGGATACTTCGAAAGAACTTCTCTGAGACATCTCAGAGAGAAATGTCAAACTAAGTTTATTTGGTATGTTAAAGTATTTCAAAAACATTGTCAAGTGATTGGAGATGAATCTTAGGTTACAGTGTATAGATAAATGTCATTTATATAGATATTCCAAAACTTACATGGAATCCCTAACATCTGATATGTCCTGATACGTTATCAATCATAATATTAGTTACTCTAAAATGTTATATTCCAAGTTTCCTGCTAATTGCATTGTACTCAAATTTTTAACCATGCTATTTTAAGTTTTGTCCTGACGCTTTTACAAAATGAAGATTTTCAAGAAGACTGATAAAAAGGAACTTTTTAACAAATATAAGTTTCTGATAGCTTTCAGATAATATCACTGGACTGGGTAACAAATGACAAAACCAATGGGAAACCTGATTATTTCATCCAGATCAATGGGAATTAATTACATGGGACTGAATGAACTGGTAAATATGATTTATAACTTTATGACTTTGGGAAATATACTGGCTTTAATCTTTGTTTTTCGGAAAAACCTTTTCTCTTATGCTATGGCCTATACAACAAGTTGATAAAGTACGCCTTTGTAAACAAAGACGAAACATTGATCTTTTTCTCTCTACCTGATCTTGCCAGAATTTGTTGTCTCCAGCTGGCTCTCCTGTGGACTTGATATTATGCTAATCATTGTTTTAATTTGTTCTTTGTTTCCAAATTGTTTGTGCTTTGTGTCTCCCTGCTGCACTATGTCTCTGTCAATGGTACTAGCTGCATTACTTATATCCTGTCTAAGATTGTTGTCCCTTGCAGTTCCCAGTGTGTAACCAGGCCTCCAACAAAACTTCCATGGCTAAACATCTTAAGGAAATAGATCACTTTTATAACATAAAATAATGGTATAATGTGATTCTAGGTATGGGAAGAAGCAAAAAGGGAAAACGTCTCCTGGATCATAATTAGACAGAGGATCCAAAGAATCTTTAATAATCAATAGGGGCTAATCCGAAAATGAGCACCTGGAGTGGCGTATCAAGAATTTTCGTCTGACCTGGGATGAGCCTCCCAGCACTGTGGGACAAAATTTGATCGTGAAATGTCTCCCAAATATTGGTCAAATTCCTCACCCAGAGGAGAGGATCAGTCATCGGGGATTGCAGCCCTCCAAAGTGAGCTGGTGAACCCTGAGGGAACTCAGGAAGGAGAAGAATACCTGCCATCTAGCAGCCATCAGACTGCAGCCACTCCCTATGGTGAGCCCTGAGGAAACTCAGGATGTGAAAATCCAGGCCCCAGGTAGCCGTAGTGCCTGTCAAAGGAATGATTTCTGTGAGCCCAGACTCTTGCATCTTCCCAGATATAGAAAAACGCTAAATTCTTTAACTTGAGATGCAGCCTCCTGGGCGTAAAGCCCTCAAAATTCCTGATAACTCTCAACCTTTAGGTTGTGAATATTTTTAAGTCTACAGGTATAAAGTAGACACTTCCAAAGTGGAGCAAAAGACAAATCTCAACAGTTGGAACACTGACAGCGATGGCAGACACTCCCAGAAAGATCCATCCGACCGAACAGTTAGAACGTTGTTATCCTTCTTCCACAAGGATTGTGGAACGGACCTCGATAGTGGGGAATTGTAATGGGGAAGAGCTAAATCGGACTCCACGGTCGGTCGGTTTCTTTGACTTTGCTTTTTGCTGCTTTTGTTATTATCATCATACATAATGGCCTGCCTCAGGGAACCCTGCCCACCTGTGAATGGCTACCGGAAAAAAGAAACTGACACATCCCCTCACCCAGGCTGGTCTTTCCAGGAGATGTTTTGCAAGACTGATGGCCCTTTTATTTTACTTCCTCACCGCCTCTCCCTCTCTGATTCTATAAAAGAAACTGGCACCCAGACCCAGATAAGACACTTTTTTCAGAGACACTAGTCTGCCGGCTTTCTGAATAAAGTCCTATTCCTCGCCTCAACACCTTGTCTCTGATTCATTGGCCTGTCGTGTGGCGAGCAGAGGGAGCTTGGACTTGGCAACAAGGCGGGGAAAGCTTACAAGGAAAAGGCCTGGGGGTCTAAGTTGAAACAGTCTCAAAAAATACCAATAATTTATTTTGTCTGAGACTTAAAAAAAATCCTATCAATTTCAGAACTCTTAACAGAAACACTGTGCCTGGATTAAAGGAGAGAATAAGAGGAAGTCCCTGATACACTTTTGACCCTTTCCGCCCCTAGTTGGCCATAGAAAATAGCCAGGTGCAACAACGTGATTATAATGTTTTACACCTTCCAACGGAGGGGAAATCTCACACAGCTGAAAGCACCTTCATACCTTCCTCGTGCCACAGAAGAAGAATGCAGCTGTCTTGTCATAAAAACTCATCCACAAAAATATTTTCTCTTAAAGAGGTCTTTTAAAAATACCTAAACAATAAAGCAAATCTAAAAGGTTTTCTTTTGGTTTTAACTTTTTTTTTTCCTTTTCTCTAACATCTTTTCCGTTTTATCTTGCGTGAATAGAACCCTCACTAGAGGAAGAAAATGTTTCTTGCAAAATAAGTTAAGTTTGTCTTTAAAATTTTGCAGTAAATAGTCTCAGAATTGAAGAAAAAATATTTTTCATAACTATATTTTGCTTTTCACGAAGTGAAAAAAATGGAGTTTCAAACAACCAGGGAAGAAGATCTAAAATTAAAGACATAGATCACAGTATCCGACTGATCACTTTCAGAAAGCTAAGTGCTTCGTCCTCAACAATCTGGTCACATCAACTAACAACAGCCTGCTTTTCGGGAGGAGCTCTCAAAGACATGGCTATTCAGATGAAAAGTCTCCATACTTATTTTTTAACTGTCTCATTTTTCTTTGAAAGCTTTCTGATTTGTCTTTGAAAGCAGAGAATCTCAAGTTGCCTAGGTAACAGAAGAGTTGACTGGAGTAGCAACAGGTAAGCTCAGAATCAATCTGCACTCCAGAAGAAATGGTGAGAAAGTTGGGGACGCTCTGGCAATTCAAGAGGAAGCAATTGCTTACCTGGAGAGATTAGCCTATTCTCATGTAAACTAGATTAGTGCACGTAAACCTTATCAGGTCTGTTTAAGTTAAAATTGTTTGTTAAACCGCAATTCACGTGTACGACTGGGAAATGGGACTCCAAAGCACCAACATCTGCTAAATTTTTGTAACACATAAGCAAACCGGGATCATAGTGAGCCCAAGTAAATAGTGCTGGGTAACAGAAATATTTACCTAAATAGCTATTATTTACTACTAGACGTTTTTATTCCTTCAGATAAAACAACTCTAAAATACATAAAACTGTGCAGATAGTTAAGTAGGGATAGCAAAGGAACGAGATGATTATTGTTCAGGCAGATAAGATGTATTTAAAATTAGTCATACTGAATGATACTATGCAACAATGATGTAATAACCATGGTGTAGACCGCTAACAATAATGCCAAGTTCATGCCAGGCTCAAAACAAACTGGTGAAAAGACAAAGTTGCTGGAAAGGGCAGGGGAGCAAAACTTGACAACCCAAAATGTCTCTGATATATTAATTGTCTTGAAACTGGTTATTTTCTGAGAGACAGCAGACTTGGGAAGAGCTCTGATGACCAAGTAGGAGTTGCCCTTTTGTAAGAAACATTTACATGTGTAAGGGAAATCTCTATTTGTAAGGGTGTCTCCCTTTCTATACCTGGAAGAGGAGAAAGACCAAATCTCCAGGAAATTCATCAATGGAGAAGGTTACAAATTAAATCTACATCACAATCACCCTTTCTTTTTTTCTTTTTTTTACCATGCCTGCTTTCCCTGGTACCCTCCCGAAATTGACTCCCTGCCCTCAACATCTTTTTTGTCTTTAGCTGAGGTTGGTATTTAAAGTAAGGACTTCGGCCATTTTGGTGAATTCCTCAGTTTTCCTGTCTCTCTCCCATGTATACATGTTATTAAACTTTGGTTTGATTTCCTCCTGATAATCTGTCTCAGGTCAACTTAATTCTTAGACAAGCAGGAAGAACCTAGAAGGGTAAAAGAAAATTTCTTCCTCCCTGACAGCTGGCGAAAAGAATGGGATGCTACTTTACTGGTTGGACACTACTCTGCCCCACAGCTGCTGCAGTTAAGAGATCCTGGGACCCCTGACAAAAGGTGGCAGAAGGTAAGAATTCTGACCACGTCACTCAGCCTCCCAGATCGCTGCCTGCAGGGTCTGTTGGAAAGGGGAGTGACAAAAGCTTTCCTCTTTGAAACATTAGATTAGCAGGATAAAATATCTGTAGGGCTGGCTCCTTGGACTTGGCAAATCTTGGTTTCAAATTTGGTAGAGTACTCCTGGCTTGTGGATCTCTTTCCTCCCAGAGACAGTCACTGTTTTTCTTTATCTCTGTCTTTTGTGTTCTTTATCATAAGGAGGAAAACCATCAGGCTTTCCTTTTCCTTGTTCTACGTCTTGAGAGCTTGGCTTGTTAACCAGTGAGAATACTCCGTCTGGTCTCTGCTGTCTGGAAGGTGCACGTACTGGTGTGCATAGACTAGGATTCCAAGCAACCTCTGGCTGTGCCAGCTCTCAAGGAATTTTGTCATAAGGGACCCAGTCCATAAGTTTGTTCTTTGTTAATGATGCAACAAAGTCCTTTGCTTTCTTACACTATTTTGGGGAGTGAATTTTCTGGATCTTGTGAGGGCTGCATCCTTTGCGCTCTTGTGGGGACACCTCTTATGTCTTACTGGTTTGAGTCACTATTAAGATCCTACTCGTTGGGCTTCCCTGGTGGCGCAGTGGTTGAGAGTCCGCCTGCCGATGCAGGGGACACGGGTTCGTGCCCCGATCTGGGAAGATCCCACATGCCGCGGAGCGGCTGGGCCCGTGAGCCATGGCCGCTGAGCCTGCGCGTCCGGAGCCTGCACTCCGCAACAATGGATCCTTTGAATTGTCAAGGACAAATACAAATCTTAAGTGTCTTCTCCATAAATATTAGTAAAAAGAGTTTAGCCATCTGAACAGGTGACCTTGATTATTTTTCCGTCTGCCAGAAACCGAATTTAAATCCAACCTCTTCTGTAACTGGTGGGTTTTGTATTATTGTACCTGATTCATGGCTGAAATTTTAAAATGGGACAATGGGGTCTCTGAGTCTGTTTGTGTATTTGCATGTATTACAGATGTGTGGTGTTATTCACCTTCAGACGATGGTATTGCCAAAATTAATTTGTAAAAGAGCTCTATTTAGTTGGCTTAAAGAAAGCTAAGCACTGATATAAATTCTCAGACATAAAATGGAAACTAACCCAAAAGAATATCAGCCTCACGCGATCTGGGAGAATATTTGGTATTGAAGCTAGTTTAAGTTTTTTGGTGTAATATAGACATGTCTTTAGAGTTATTAAGTATAATACTGTTATTGTACCTAGGTTTACTAGAAGTCAAATAAGACCGTGATATCTCTGTTATAAAATTTGTCAGGAAGAAAAATAGCTTGGGATGATGATTGACTTTGTCTAATGTCTCATGAAATATTAATGGCTAATCTAAAAAAACTGTTAGGAACAAGTGATTTAGACAGATATAGATGGGGTAAGAGTATTTTAGGTGAACTCTTTAAAAATAATTATGTTCTATGGTATGTCTTTTTTTTTTTTTGGTATGTCTTCTCAAAAATAATTTCTCCAAATCTTGCAGCTATGATTGGAGCTTACATTGATAAAACATTCCTGTTATTTTGAAGCCGCTGGTTTAAAGGAAGTAAGAGCTGGGGTGAACCTCTTGGTTGGTTGGACAGTGGAGCTGGATGAGGTTTTCCATGGACTTAGGAGCTGCAACAGAATGAGTCCGACCCATTAGCACACAGGCCAGAGAGGGAATGTCAGAGAGGTCTAAGCTATACTGTATTTGCTTGGAGTGAAAAGGTTAATGTAATAATGCCTTGTATATTTTTATGGTTGTTAAAGCCAGGAGCAGGCACAGAGATTCAGCAATTATTTAACCTAGGAAGACCAGTCTTACTTATTCAGCCCTGCTCTATAGTTATGCCCTTATAACTGATGCTACCTTTATATGTTATATGTATTCAAAAGTAATCAGAGTCCTGACACTTGGTTTCAGGTACTTCACTAGGTGCTGAGGATATAGAAGTTTACAGGGAACACATGGATTCGAACTTCATGATACCTACAATTTAGAGAGGAAGAAAGGTATTAAACAAATGCTCATGAGGATGACGAACAGCACAAACAGCAGAATGGGGCCCTGGGGACAGACAGCAGGTAACCCCACCAAGCCAGCGACATCTAAAGAAATGACGTGTTTGCTGAGTCCCAATATCTGAGTGAGTTAGACAGAATTTCAGGCAGAAGAAACAGCAGACTCCATGACAAGGGAGAACATGGGCTTTTGTTCTTTTAGAAGAACTGGAAGAATTCTAGGTCACCTAGAACCAAGAGTACAAGGGCAAGGCAGGCAAGGGCACAGAGGCCATAGTAAGTACTTGGAACTTCATCATAAGGGCAACAAAAAGTAAATGAAAGATTTTGAACAGAGAAAAGTATCAGTCTTCGTGGTTATCATCTCATTTAATCCTCACAACAATCCTGTATGTATGTAACAAGTACCATCCCACTCTGCAGATGGGGACACTGAAAATCACAGAGATTAAACAAATGCTAAGGTCACACAGCCACGTAGTATCACAGGCAGGCTTTGGACCCTGATCTTTGCAAAGTTCACTGCCCTTTTACTGGGAAACCGTTGCCATTAGCTGGCAGAGATTTTTCATTAGCAGGATCTTGTGGGTAGGAAACATCCTCATACCATTCGGTATTAGAGAGAAGATATGGAAGGGAAAAGGGAGAGCCCAGGGGATTCCTATAGCCCCAAAATCTTCCTGTAATTATTGCTAGCACTTGAAGGGATTAGGGAAAAGACAGCTACTTGAGGCAGATTCTCTGACCACAGCCTTCTTATTGATTAAATGGGGGTAGAGGTGACTAGATGGTATGTAAGGTTTTTTCCAGTTCCCAAATACAACAAGACTTGTCAGACTCAGGTCAAAGGGCAATATGGCATCATAGATCTCAGGCCACCAAGAGAAACTAGTAACAATCAAGGGAGTATCAATGCCTGGGAGTTAGGGCAAAACTATTCTCACGTCTGGATAAGAGGCCAAGAGCGGAAGAACCAGGGCAGAAGCAAGCTAACTACTGTTACCAATAAAAGCTGGTAACATGGTAGGGGTGCCTCCAAAAGGATCTCAGATGGACACATATACTCAGTTTTCTGAACTCCTTGGCTATCAACCAGTTAAAGGGGAGAAAATTCTAGAACCAGGAACGTTAGTTGGGACTCATCTATTCACTCCCCTTCCACATGAAATTGACCACCACCTCCATGTGATCCCTTAACTGCCCTCACTTAACTGCCTGGCACCTCAGTTTTCCTCAAGAATAAAGTGGGAATAATGCAGTCATTTAATTAATATTTGTGATTATGGAGGAAATGGACTTGAACGAATGAAATACAATTAGCTTGATGGTAATCTGTTTTAAGGTGACCTATTCTCAATGAACTGTATTGTTCTCACAAAATACAAAAGCAGAAGGCTGTTTTCCCTCTTACGCTTGGCTTGTGGGTGGTAAGTAGGAAGATGTCTACAAAAACAAGAACAAAGGCCACACAAAAAATCCTGAAGCACTGATATTAAGTGGACATTTACCGTCCTTGAAAATTCTAATCCTTTCTACAGTCATGATTTATGCTATCTGCAAGGTCAAGCAACAAATGAAAACCAGAGGAGGAAGTGAGATGTTACAGAGTGCTCATTCTTTCACTTCCTTCTCCTGTTAGCTGTATTCCATTCTGTTAATATATGTATTTAATATGAATATCACTTCAGGATTTTCTAAGAGAAAAATGCAAGAAACGACATTTTTCAACATAGCCTAGTGCAGTTGTTAAATTGTGAATTCTGGAGGCTGGCAAGTTCAACTTGTGGCTCTGAATTTCCTGGTTGTGTGACCTTAGGCAAGTTAATTAATCTCCCTATGCCTTGGCTTCCTGATTAATATAATGGAAATAATAATTCATCTACCTCATGGGGTTGTTGTTAGGATTTAAGAAATTAAAACACGAAAAGGACTTAGCACACGGTAAAAACTCAATAAATATTAGCTATCATTATCACTATCCTTTTATTCCTCCTGCATTTCTATTCCCTGCTCTGCTTTTTTACATCAATATCTTCTAATTGCCCTAAAGAGGACTAGGGCTGATGAGGGGATAAAAGAGAATGCTTTGATGTCTTAAGATCTGTGTCTCTTAGTTATAGCTCTTATATTAATTGTAAAGATTGTTGACACTTTTTCAGGAAATGGAGGCAAAACAACAGGACAAAGCCCACCTATGCGTGTGCCTGTCTGCACACCCCAGTGGAGTAAAAATGAAAACTAATGGGGCTAGAAGAGAAAAGAGCAAGACATTATCTTCAAATACCATTTAGGGAATTGAAGAATAATACAGTTTAATAATAATATTTTATATGAACAAATTTCCCTTCGTTTGAGTAGAGTTTAATGTGCTTAATTTGGTTTTCATTTATATTAATCATTTCTTATCTATATTAAAGCACTTATCACATTGTATTGCAATTTATCTATTTATATGTCTATCTCTCCTACTAGACCATGAAATCCTTGAAGACAGAGGCTTAGTGTATTTTTCATCTTTCCGGCTTCAAGGCTAATACAGTGTCCTTGGAAAATAACAGGTACTCAATTAATATTTGGTGACCAAATAAATAAGTGAATGAGATTCTCAGTCACATTATTGGCTTAATGAATTTGCATTATAGATAGTTCAAGTTGTATATGCTTTAAGCTAGCCTATAAACAACTCTACAGGTGTAATTCAAGGAGTAAATTTGCAGTATCCTACAAAAGGGTGCTTTTTAAAAAGTCAACTCACAGATTGTTTAAATAGCAAACATCTTGGTAGTCCAAATTTTGCTGCTTGACAGTTTTTGTGGAAAACTGGCTATGTATTCATAGATAACACCCCTCCCTCCTTGGACCAGCTCAGATGGAAATGACCTGAATTTTACTCCTCTTCTTCCACCCTAGAGACATAACCCGTTTGCAGTGCTCTAACTGATGGCTCAGTGTCATCCTCTCCCTGGCAGGGACCCTGGTCCTAAGCAAGTGTTGATAAAGACATCCAGTCTCAGAAGAGATGGCTTAGGAACAGGGTCAGTTTGAACCCAGTTTTCTTTTTCTTCGTCCAGAATTGCTGCCTGTAATTGGTCCCTGTCTACCTAGCCAAGATCTGTTTATTTGTCCTGTTGCCCTGCATTTCTAGACAGTCTACACCCCGGGCCTGTGTTTCTAATCTCTGATCTCCCAAAGAAAAGGCCTGAGCGTTATTTGCTGTAGGACTGGACTTACATCTCAGATTATAAGATCATCCAGTGATTACACTGGATAAGAATTTAAGAGCCAAACAGATGAGAGACAGTGAGGACTAGAAAAGTATAGTGACTTATCCTAGGGTAACTGTACAAACCAGTGTCAGGGCGAGAGCTAGGTCTCTAGGTCTAATCCTTTTCCATTATTTCATGGAGAACTGGTTAACCTGTCCATAGGAATCCCAAGACTGGTGATCCTACTTTCTCACCTGGCTAACATGCAGGTTCTGACTGATTGCTTGCCATGATTCCAGGTCAAGCAGACCTTTCATATCACCTCACTCTTCTGCTTTTTCTCAACAGCTGGGCTTTCTCTCTTCTTTCCTTTCTAGCCTGCCAGCTTCAGGTAAATGGCCATCCAGTGTGTAACTAAGAGTTGCAGCCTTTTGACAAATATTTGAGAGCCTGTCGTGGACAAAGCTCTGACTTAATATCTAAAGAGAATTCCCATGAGACCATATATCCTCTCTCTTATCTGTCTCTGATTTTTTACATTTACTTGGATGACTTGCCTGGTTTGGGGCTTTTAAGATTCCAAATCTCAGCTTCTGTCATTTATTTATATAATTTCTCCATAGTTATCTTGACCTACTATTTACATACAGCTCTGTATTTCAAACCACATATTGTGACATATTAGTCGGTTATAAACTCAATTGAATGGGTTTTAATACATTTTTAATAAAAAATGCAATAGAAAGGAAGGGAAAAATAGAATATGCCATGCATAGAAGGCTCAGCATTGCTTTGTGAAACTTTAAATATATATATATACACATACATATATAACATGTGTATGTGTTTACGTACGATTATCTGTATATATCTGGCTATTAAGTAGTATGTGTTTTTTATTACAGGTCATGATCAAAAACACTTGAAAGCCACTGATCTACAATGTATTTACTTTCCTTCTAATGAAAGCCTAAATTACTGGCATGCCATTTTTCTTAAAAATAATTAAAATTTTAAAAATCAAGTATACAGAAATAGGAGGATTAATGTAGCAGTCACAATCCCTACTTCAGCTCTTTGATGCACAGAAAATGTATCATCAAGTTTCTAATGCTCTTCCAGTGAACTGCAAGTCTAGACCAAGGTTAAAAGATAGGTTTTATATGCCACTTTTTAGAACACCAGGTACTGTATCAGAGAAGGCACACGGATTCTCTCGCAGGCTTCCGTTAACATTTGCAGATTAGTCAGTTCCTAGCTCTCTTTGGCGCTTTCCTTCTTTGCATATTGTTTTGCTACTCTTTGACTACATTAAAATCTTAAATGGTTTGACTAGTATCCCTGGAGCATATAATGACGGTGGATGTGTGCTGGAGATGCTCTTACCTACCTTGAGTAAGGTGGTGGGGGCAAAAGAGATGAAGAGACGAATTGCTTGTAAATCCTTTATGCGTCTAAAAGGTCCATTAGTGAAGGAGGAAAAGAAAAATAAAGAATGATCTGAGACTGAGGATTTTAAAATCAGAAAAGTATCTTCCAGTCATCTAGACTAAAGTTTTCGATGTTTTGCTTTTTTGTATTTAAAGGATACAATAAACATGCAAACTATACAGATAAAAACAATAAACAGGAATGACCTTTTCTGGAGGACTAGAGATAAAAAGGAATGTGGATATAATTAAAAGCCTGAGAAAAGGAACTGGTTGTAAATCTAGTCGTTTCCATCACACTCAAGTGTGATTTATGAATCATTACAGCTACTTCTGGCACCAGACCAAGAATAGCTTGGGAAATGTCCCCCACCACTTGTTTTATTATGTCTGTTTTAAGTTTGAGTGACAAATTTCTTTTTCACTAGTTGTTAGAACAAAACTTCCTGATTCAGAAAATGGATAAACCTCACATAGGTGCTGGAGCACACATACCACCGGGTGGGAAACTCTCCACAAAGCCCCCCAGCCCAGCTCTCTTTGGCTCTCTAAGGTGGGGCTGACTGTTAATCTTTTAAAAAATATTTTTTATCTTAATTTTATTTTATTGTGTAAGAACACGTAACATGAGATCTAATCCCTAACAAATTTTTAAGTGTACAGTACACTGCTGTTGCCCTTAGGTCCAATGTTATACACCAGATCTCTAGAACTTACTCATCTTGCTTAACTGAGATCTTATCCCCAATGATTAGTAATGTCCCGTTTCCCATTCCTCCCAGCACCTGGGAAAAACCACCCTTTCATTCTTTGATTCAATGAATTTGAAGCTGAGCTGATTCTTAAGCTAAGATGGGGAACCCTTGTGTTATTCTGCCACCAAGAGTGACAGAGGAAGAACCATAGAGTTTAGAGAGGTGAAAGATCTTGGACATCATCTACCTAACTTCCTGCTTTGGTTAACAGGAACATTGTAGTTTAGGGAAATGGAAGGACCTTTCCAAATTTATACAAGTTTTAATGGCGTAGCCAACTCTAATCACTGCTAGGCCAGTTCTACGAAACTATCGGCACCCCACATTTGTTGAGATGAACACTTAAACTCTGATAGTGCCCCTAATAATTTTTTTTTTTTTTTGCGTTACGCGGGCCTCTCACCACTGTGGCCTCTCTCGTTGCGGAGCACAGGCTCCGGACGCGCAGGCTCAGCGGCCATGGCTCACGGGCCCAGCCGCTCCGCGGCATGTGGGATCTTCCCGGACCGGGGCACGAACCCACGTCCCCTGCATCGGCAGGCGGACTCTCAACCACTGCGCCACCAGGAAAGCCCCCATAATAATTTTAAAGGCAAAGTGCATGCTTTGAATTAACCAAAGCCCAAGATCATGTTCACCTTTGTCATTAAAACTGAGAGGACATTTTACAAAAGAGACATTTGTTGTAATGTCCAGCTAAGCCCAGTGTTTCATATTAATACCGTAAGTCTTCTCATTTTGATCAGCAATGTTAATTCATTTGCCCACATTCACACAGAAAGTAAGTGGTGGAGTTTGGGACTGCAGTATATTTGATTCCAAAGGCTATTCTTTAACTTCTGTGCTGTTCTGCCAAAGTGACATTAGCAGAGCTGACAAAGTACAGATACAAACATAATCTATCCCCTAACACTTAACTCTCATAACATAATGTTTTAGAGTTAAATGTGGTTGGGTAATGAGAGATAGTAATACCTTTGTGAACTGAAGTTCATCCAAAGTGATTCTCATTATGGTTTTACATGCTAGAGTTCATAGGCTGGAGTTGTATGCAGCCGGCAGCCCTTAAGTTGTGTAGTAATTGGAAATGTGTTGATTTTTCTGAACTAAGACATCATGGTATTCACAACTTCAAAACCAACTTCAATGGGTTGGTCATAATTACAAACCTAGGTACAATTTAGGGAGTCCCTCCTTTACTATAAATGGTACCCTTCCTGTTTCACTTCTTATGAGCAAATAGGGGCTTTCTCTTAAAGGTTTCCTGCTCTTTTCATCTCCGAAGGTGCCCTTTAATCCAGAGAGCAAACTTATCTACACATGACTTCAGTTTTAAACATTGCCTATTTACTCCTAACACTATTTCTTACTCTTCTAAAACATAATGAAATGAAATACAATTGAAAGAGAAAATAAACTAAACTGCACAGTGAGAGGTGAAGTGCCCCTTCATCACTCTTAGGGATGATTTCTCTGATCAAGGTGACTGTCTGTGGGCCACAGAATAGGGGCTCTTGATTCCAGCTAGCAGGCTATGCTGTCAGTTATTTCTTCTGGACTTTCTAGTACCTGTATTCAAGTCAGTGAGATGAAAGTGTTTCACTTAAACAAATAGAAGAGTGGCATCACCACGGCAACCAGAAACACGAGCTTTTTAAGATGGAAAAAGTGAGTCAGGGAAGGAGAGGTATTATTATTTATTTTACATTAAATAAAATGCATGCAAGTTTAATAGTTGAAAATAGCCTAGTGTATTAAAAAGAGATAATAGAATAGCCTGCCTCTCTCAACCTACTCTCACACTTTACCTGCTCTCCATTATTGTGAACAAAATCCGAATCATCCAGCGGAAGAATTCAGCTTCCTTTCATCAGGAATTCCAAACGGTACCTATTATTCAGGTCACTTATTAAAAATCTGATAGAGTTCATTTGGAAAATAAATGGGCGTACACCCTACATCTTCAGAAAAGAGAAATTGAGAGTAAGAGCATGAGACTCTCAGTGGAGTTCTTAAAAATCCAATTCTGAATCTTACACAGCTCACACATCAGTCAACATGTGGCTCTCAGCAGCTTTGCTGGAGAATGGAAGAAGGAATTTAAATTTGCCAGCAGAGTTGGTAGGTTAGTCTGAACACCTTAGTGGCTGGATTTCAACCCCTTTCAACTTGGTTTTAAACCAATCCAGATGTGCAATCCAAATGTGCATATTTGCACATTTCCCACCCCTGTGTCTTTCATCTTTCTTTCTCCTTCAAAATTTGTATAAAATAATGTACCATAAGGACCAACTGTATATATGTAATGGATTTGCAACACGTTTCTTGAAATCTGGAGGCTTGAAAGGGTTTCACTGTTTCATCCTATAATACAGATATTTAGAAAAAAGCTCAATATTCATATTGTTCAGAATGTCATTATTGTTATTGTCCTGGAGAAACTAAAGGTAAAACTAGAAGCACTAGTGAGAAAATTACTGACTTCTGCTTTTCCTCTAAAATAGAGTTGTGCGACTACCTCTGCATGAGACAAGGACCCCGCTGCCTTAGTGACAGAACAGGGGATGAGAAATGAGGGGATCATTTCCTCTCATTTGTTCTTTGGGATTCTGTAGATACTGTTTTCTGGTACCACCAAAATTTCTAAATGAGGGGGTCTGAAGCAGATTTCACAGAAACCGTCTCCACCTGCTGATTTGGGGAGCGGCGTAGTGTTGGCCTGAAACAAAGACTGAAAAAGTAATTGGCTGGCAATTCAACATTCCCATGTTTTATTTTGTTCACGTGAAATAAGCCTTGCTATTTCCAAATAACGTTTTCAGTTTAACACCCCCCCCCCCCACCCCGCAACCAGGAAGTGTAAGCAGATTCCTCTAACAACCTTAAGTACGTAACTTGGCACTCGCTACAAAAACTTCAGTCAGGTAAGCATTGCCTATAGTGGAAATGTAAGTGGAAGAAAAAATAATAAATGCTGGCAAACTCATTCCTGGTCAGAATTAGGGCAAGGAACTTTGCTGTCATGAGAACTTGCCCCTCAGCCGTTTTGGATGTACCATCATGAAGCACCCTAAGGAAAGATTTGATGCGTTTTGTTAGTTCCATGAAAACAGCAATGGACGAGGAATTAGGACACCCAGCTTCTCATCTCCATTTCACCACGCTTTGCTCTGTGAATGTGGGACAGTAACATCTTTCAAAGCAGGGAGAATATCAGGGCTTCCAAGAATTTGAGAAATTATTTATTTTGGGGTTGCTCATTGTGTCTTTTAGAAGAATTACATAAGGTGTTAGTTACTAGAAGATTAATATGCAAAAAAAGTTCTAGGGTAAATCACTTTGGGAAATGCTAAAGACCCAAAGTTAAAAAAGGATCTTACTATAAGGATTCTCAGAGCCTTTTATATGGTATATATTGTGACTCTCCAGAAGGTAATTAAATAGTCCCTTTTCCACAACCATATTTGACTACACACACATTTATTTATTAAGAACACTGAAAAGACCACATATCTAAGAACATAATTTGAGAAGACTGATGCCACCCAAACTTTTTACCTCATCAGGAAGACTAAGACCCAGAGGCTTAAATGATAGTAACTGAATGGCAAAGACAACACACATGACTACAGCCCTGCTTTCCTGACCCCCAGCTTAGGAATTCTGTCTACTATACCAGGCTGTCCTACACTTTCTGCAACTGTAAAATGGGGAAAATTATTATTTTTTCTGACTCCTTGACAAAGATTCTATGAAAATCAAATGAGTAAAAGCATGTGAAATGTTCTCCTATGTGGACTTCCCTGGTGGTGCAGTGGTTAAGAATCCGCCTGCCAATGCTGGGGACATGGGTTCGAGCTCTGGTCCAGGAAGATCCCACATGCTGCGGAGCAAGCCTGTGTGCCACAACTACTGAGCCCACGCGCCGTAACTACTAAAGCCCGTGCACCTAGACCCTGAGCTCTGCAACAAGAGAAGCCACCGCAGTGAGAAGCCCATGCACCGCAATGAAGAGTAGCCCCCACTCACCTCAACTAGAGAAAGCCCGTGCAGAAACAAAGACCCGATACAGCCAAAAATAAAATAAATTTATAGAAAAAGAAAAAGTTCTCCTATGTGAATCAGTATGTGAAAAGCACTAATATTTCACATTAGTACGTGAAGTATGCACAAGTATGTGAATTAGTTACCATAATATAAATACATGCTTTAAAAATTGGTGGCTGTTATTACACTTTTGAAAAACTAGTTATTGATATAAGTCACTTATTCTGGAAGCTCCACACATGCTCCGTGAGAGCGAGGTGTAGTTTCTCCTTCACCTACGTGATTTTCACTGAAAAAGAGGTCTCTAGGGCCCTAGGAGAAACATAGGATACCCAGGACCCTTCTAAAATTTTTTTAAAAATTATTTTCTCATATATTCGCTTCCCAGATTATGAGAAACTCTTAGTTTTTGGCTTTGTTTTTCAATTTTATGGGCCTTGTAACTAAACAGAACCTGAAGCTAAGAATAAAAGGCTCTGAGTACCTCCATTCTGAGTCAAGTCATTTCCACACAAAGGCTGCTGAAAGGTGCTATTTCAGCTGAACCAGCAGTACAACCCCTTTTCCCTATGGTAAAGAAGTTTAAAGTTAAACATAAACTTACTACATGATCTACCTATTTTTTATCCTAGATATTCACCCAGGAGAAAAAAAAAAAAGCATATGTCCATACAAATACTTATACATGAATGTGCATATCAACTTTCTTTGTAATAGCTCCGAACTGGAAATAATCCAGATGTCCATCAATAGATGAGTGGATCAGCAATATGTGGTATATCTGTGCCGTAGAATAGTACTCAGCAATAAAAAGGAATGGACTATCGATATATTAAAAAACAGAGATGACTCTCAAAGCAATTATATTGAGTGAAAGAAGCCAGACAAAAGAGTACATGCTGTATGATTCCATTTATAGAAAATTCTAGAAAATTCAGATTATAGGAACAAAAAGTAGACCAGTGGTTGCCTAGAGACAGGAGGAAGCAGAGAGCGCAGGAAGAGGGGAATTCTAAGAAGGCATGAGGAAACATTTGGGGGTAATGAATATGGTCATTCATTTGACTGCTATGGTTTCACAGGTGTGTACACATATCCAAAACTTTATCAAACTGTAGACTTTAATTGCAGTTTGCTGTATATTGATTATATAAAAACTATTTTAAAGAAAAGTTAAAAAAAAAAAAAAACAACCCTAAACTTTGTTTACAATACTGGGAAGCCCACTTAAAATCGAGCAGGATCCTGTGGGGCCCTTCTGGATACAACAGCCTTTCCTTATCCCCCGTTTTGTAGGAAAAAGGCTTCAGCCCCCTAGACCTTCCCTGAGTTCCACAGGGCAGATTCAAAGTTACTAACTAGGGGAGAGAGGGAATGCAAAAATAAAGGAAAGGCAGTCAAGAAGCAACAGTGCAGTGATGGGGCAGGGCCCTGGTTCCTCCTCAAAGGATAAACATAACAGTCTGATATGTATCTCTGAGTCCTACTATAGGAACAAAGGCTCCCACCCAGGTGGAGGATGGTAACTTCGTGCTGAGCATAAGCACATGGACTCCTGACTGGTCAGGACTGGAAGGAGATGCTTACTGAGATTGCTGGAACACCACCCTGTTACCTCACCACCAACCAATCAGAAGAAAGTTACATACCTGCAGCCCTACCCCAAACTTTGCCTTTAAAAACACTTCCCTGAAACCCATCTAGGAGTTCAGCTCTTTTGAGCATGAGATGCCCATTCTCCTTGCTTGGCCCTGCAATAAACTTTTCTCTGCTCCGAACTCCAGTGTTTTGGTTTGTTTGGCCTCATCTGCCTCTACATCGGGGACACGAACTTGGGTTCGACAACACATCATGGAAACAACTGATACTTTTTTTGAATTATAAATCTTGAATGGGTCTCCTCCCTCACAACAGACGGCCCACATGACTTCCAGTAACACATCCACAGTTTGCCTTTCAGAAAATCCCCAGAGCATGAGAACCCCTCATTCTCCCCTGCTCTAGAGGACACAGTGTCTATAGAACAGAATTGATTTTCTCTTTTTAAATGGTATCTCTATGAATTACCACAGTGTGTACATAAAGGCAGATCTCTTGGCAATTAGTTCTCTGGTGTGCTCCCAGCTCTAACCTTTCTTCCTGTGAAATTGCATTGGTGCTCAAATGCTTTAAAGCTGCTGTGTCCAGGAATATTTTTGCCAGTAGCATCTGAGCATAAAAGAGCTTCTAGTGGTCAAAGGAAGGACTCAGAGATATGTTTTCTTGCTAAGTGACATAGTTACTGAGCATTATTAGATTTCAGAAATTCTGCTGAAGGTGCTTGTTTTCCACATTTACATGATATTCTCAGTGTGGGAGAAATAACAAGCCAGAAATTTTGCATTATTAAGTTCAGAACATATTTGTATTCATATTACTTGTGGTATGGTTTTAAATGAAATGAATACTTTTAATGAAGCAACTTTAAATTAAGGCACAAGGGCTTCCCTGGTGGTGCAGTCATTAAGAATCCGCCTGCCAATGCAGGGGACATGGGTTTGAGCCCTGGTCCGGGAAGATCCCAAATGCGGGGGAGCAACTAAGTCTGTGTGCCACAACTACTGAGCCTGCACTCGAGCCTGTGAGCCACAACTACTGAAGCCCGTGCACCTACAGCCCGTGGTCTGCAACAAGAGAAGCCACCGCAATGAGAAGCCTGCACACCGCAACGAAAAGTAGCCCCTGCTCACCGCAACTAGAGAGAGCCCGCGCAGCAACGAAGACCCAATGCAGACAAAAATAAATAAATTCATTAAAATTAATTAATTAATTAAGGCACAAGATTACTTTTTACTACTGTTCCTATTCTGCTGGATAGAAGACCACACTTGAAGATAAACGTTAACTCTCACAAAATCTCTTAAAGGAGGAGAGTGTAGGAAGAAAAAGGAAAGTCCCAAAAAAGTCAATGTTGAAGTGAAAGGCTCATGGATCAGGGGTCTGAAGAACTGAGTTTGAGCCTTAGTTTTGCCATTAATTAACTGAAACCTTGGGCAATTGAGTTATCCTCATTGGGACATGGATTCCTCACTTGTTGAATAGAAGATTATACCAAATGTTTCAAAGATGCTTTTCAGCTCTTCACTAAAAATCAGTACCTTCCTTGTGGCATAAAATGGGACAGGGAGAAAAGTCACCCTGTCTTTAACTGTAGGTCCCTTTTAGTTATACCACTGTAGAAGTCTGTAAGTTTTCCTCTACTTAGAGCGACAGGAAGTATCCTCTCTAACTTATGTTTCTAGAGTAAGGTGCTTACGCCATTTAGTACCATGCATTAGAAATTATTTATACAAATATTTCTTTATGTTGTCACAAATATAATTCTCCTGTTAATAAACACTCTGGCAATACCTAATTCCGTGTAGTACCTAATTCTGCCCCTTAGTTATAGCTGCAGTGATTCAGGACAAGCATCCACATTGCACTGACAAGATGAAGTTTATTTACTGTAGGAATAGTAAAATAAATACGATAAACTTCTATTAAACAACATTAGCTCAGCAGATGCTTTCATTAGATGATTTTAAGTTTGAAACAGTATCATTGTCTTGGCAATTTGGAAACAGTGGATGACACGTCAATGCCTGGAGCTTAGAATTAATTTTTTCTCCCCTGTGGTATGTGGTGTTTGTATGTGTGTGCTGCAGAGAATCTAAAAGATTTATACAGTCTAGCCTTTTTTTATTCCTATGACCCATTATAATGTAAAATGTCTTTATTTTCAGTGCCATATTATTTAGTTTTGGCCATTAGTGTTACAGATATAATTTCTTTTTTCTCAATGGAATAGTAAAAACATTTCTCTGCATACCATGACTAACATAAAATTAGAGAAAATGCTAGAAAAGTGATCATAGATTGTCCTGAAGTGACAGCCAGGAAATATTCATCCCAAAAGTGTTATAACAGCCATCAGAAGGCAATGAAAGAATTTTAGTGGACACTCATAATTGACCATTTCGTCCTAAGAATTTCTAAGGTAATAATCACTAGGTTTTTCAGAATCTTTCTCTCTCTCAATCTCTTTCTCCATTTCCCCCTCCCTTCCTTCCTTCCTTCTTTCCTTCCTTCCTTCCTTTTTCTTATTGTTAGTCTTAGGAAATCTTTAAAAATTTCAATTCTATATGATTATTTTCTAGAACTGCACATATAAGAATTTGCTGTACAAAGGAATTTGAAACAGTGCCCCAGTTTTCCCCTCAGGTGGTCTGTGCTCTCCTGTTGGCCCTCAGTTTCTTTCTGGCATTGTTACTTATTGAGCCGGTATGTTGGGCCTTGGCAAACCCTGCCTTTTGTTTATTGTTTAAACAAACTTTCTTTAACAGCAGCACATGTAAAACAAGACTTCAGAATTTAATTTATTCCAGTGTAATGAGGCCGCCAAGAAGAGATCAAGGTAAAAGTCAACCTTCCTATTTTTAAAACTGAGCCCATAACAGCTTGGCTTGCTCTCCAATCTTCTCTGAAGCCTCCTCCCTCTGGTAGACATCTTCCACTCCATCCAGACTAAACCACTCATAGCGCCCATCAAATACCTCTTTCCTCCACGCCTTTGTACGTGCACATGTCCTGCGCCCATCAAATGCCTCTTTCCTCCATGCCTTTGTACATGCACATCTCCTGTTTGGAATGCCATTCTCCTCTCCCAGGTAGCTCTAACTTGTCCTCCAAGACTTGATTTAAGGCTTCCCCTCTGGGAAGTCTAAGTCCTTCCCCAAAACCCACCACCAGCTCCAGCCAGGAAAGGATGTGTGGGCTTGCTCTCTGTTCCCATTTTATAGCTAAGAAAATCGCAGTCCTTCTCTCCCTGAATTACAGTTACCTCTGAATATCTGTATCTTCCAGACAGTGATCTTCTTTATACCTGGGATTGTTTGTTCACTGTCTCGTCTCCAGATCTAGCCACACATTTGATCCTTAGTAGTCACCCAGTCAGTTTTAGATGAATGAATAAATAAATGAATGATCTACCTAATGAATGCAGAGTTTTAACCTGGAGTAGAGGATTCTAAGGGCACATGAGAGGGGTCTAGATATCCTGAGGTACTGGCATTGTCATAATAATAGCTAATCTTTATTTATTGCTTAATGAGTGCCGTGTTATGTTTCAAGTTTTTTATGTGGATCATATAAATTACTCCTGGCCAAAACCCAATATGGTAGTACTATTACTAGCCTCATTTTGCACATGGAAAATCTGAGGCACAGAGAAGTTAGGTAAACCTCACAGACTTGGGCAGCAGAACAGGGTGAAGCCAGGTTTCAAGCCAGAGGTTTGACCCCAGAGCCCACACTCTTAACTACTAGTACAAGGTATCTGTCTATGCTGCTACTGTAGAAGAAGGAAGAAACTATTATCAGCATCTGAGCACAAAGCTGACATATATTGTTAACTCAGTAACTGTCTCTATGATGATTTGCTCTGAGTGACCCAAAGGCTGGAATTCTGTTGAATGGTCTTAGCTATTAACTCAACAGAAAAAAATAATTTTTTTAACAATTAGAGCTATCCAACAATGGAATAGGCTAGCTCTGAAGCCACTCATCTGTAAAAATATTTAAGCAGAGACCGGGCTACTACTAAGTGGGGGATTTCAGATCTGGAATTCATACATATCAGAAGGATTAGGCACTGCACTGGTAAGTTGTCCGCATTGATGCCACTGGAGTTATGCTTTGGTCAAGCCATACACGCAGAGATACAGTGACTATTGTATAGAACTTGGCCAAATGAGGTCAGTGAACTCTTTCAAAACTAAGACACCATTCAGGCCCAACTCAAGAATTTTCTAACAGTAGAGATGGACGTAAAGCACTGTGGAAAGCAGGTGGAGTAAAAGGATAGAAGACATATCTGCCTCATTGTCAAGTGACAGTGTCTGTATCATTTAATTTTTCAGAGCCTCAGTTTCTTCAGCTATTGGATGGGGGTAATAATCGCTCTCTTACTTTCAAAATGTGGGGATCAAAGAAAATTTTTGAAAGTGGGAGAATGTGATATAAATATAAATTGTCATGACGGAGATCTGAAAGAGATGTAAAGTTATGAGGCAACTATAAGTTAAAGTCAGGTATATACACACATCTGCCTATAATTACCACCAGCTCTCTTAAAAATTTTCCAGCATGATTCAGGTATCTTTGTCAAAAATGTTGCCCTCTCATGGCCTGAATACATTGGTTTACCTCATATGAACTGGTACCTCTTCCTGGATGATATTTTCTGTGTCTTAGCCCTTATACCATAAATACAGTATATAAGCAGCCCTGACTATTTAAAATTCTTAAGTTGCTGAGGTCAGAGGCACCTTAGGAATTTTAAGGTTGGTAGCTGGAGAATCATCCTCTTTCTCTTTGCTGTATAGATAGCATCCACTGAACATGCACAGTAACTGCTTTTGTTTGATAGTTATACCTGCAGGAGCATCTGCATGTGCAGATCTGGACTGTGGTTTAATCTCAGGGGCAGGCAGCCTTGGTCAAAGGAAGAAAAATTCTGATCCTCCGGTTACAGAATTGCCCTTGGTGAAAAGCACACTATACACCAATCAGACAAATTGTCAAATGATTTGTAATGGAATTAAAGAACAAAGTAGCGCCAGAATACATGAAAAGGGATAAAGGAAGAAGTGAAATAAGAAGATAGAGAAACTCAAGGAGAAAGAAGACAACAGAATGAGAACAGTAAAACAAACAAACAAACAAAACAACCCATAAAGAGATGCAGAAAAGAACAAGTCTTTGGTACCTGTTTTACTGGTCCGTGGAAGGGGTCCCCTGAACCCTGCTGTTCTCTCGAGTTTCAGAGCTGGATTAGCAAAATATAAAGTGAGCATAAAGTTGCTAACTGTGTGGGTACAGAGTCACCTTGGACCTCATCAGCATTGCTAAACATCACCCGTAACCTTTCCATTATCACTGAGGGTCTGCTCTGCACCAGGCCCAACTGCTCCAATAATTTCAATTACTTTCCCCGACAAATTTTATGTTTCATGTATTTTAGTGGCCTGATAATTATGATTTCTCTCATTTCTCGCTATCGAGCTTAATGGGTTCCAGCAAGAGTGTACAGTTTCAGAAATGAAGTTCCACTTGAATTCACAAGTTATTATCTACTTTCATTAATGGAATTGGAAAAAAGAGAGTGGAAAAGAGATAAAGAATGAGGAAGAAGGAAAAGATGAGTGAGCAGGAACAGGGGGAAAAAAGAAAACAAACAGCCAGGATCAAAGAAAAAGAAAATCAGCCATATGTGAAAGGAAAAGTCAGGCTGAGTATACAGAGAAAGTAGAAAGGAAAGTACGCAGACAAACTTTTTAAAAAAATATGAAAAGCACCTAACAGATTACTTCCATTATTAGGCACATGACTAATAAGGCAGCATAGGGTGTTGGAAAATTCTCAGGCTTTGTAGCTAGACCACAATGGGTTTGAGGAACCTGGTTCTTTTGTTTACTAGCTCTGTGGTCAAAAGCATGTTACTTGACCTTGCTGAGATTCATCTGTCTTCTTCTCTGTATGGATAAGAACACTGACTCTATGGACTAATTCCCTTTCCTCTTTCTTAATCCCTCTTCCATGTGTCTGTGTGAGTGTGTGTATCAAATTTTAATGGAATGACGATTATGTACAAGAAACTGTGCTGGTGCAGGGAGATGGGCTTTCTGAGAGGCTGCAGAGCTGAAGGCGGAGATATGTGTAGAGCTTAGGTGACCTGGGCACTGACAAAACTCTCCTCCCACATGGGAGGCTATGATTCAGCTCCCGCTGTCTGGCGTAAGAGATGGAAATGTCCAAATCTGAAGACACTCTCATCAGTGGAAGCCCTAGTAAAAAAGATTATTTGCATCAGTTCTACGTGATGATCATGTAAGCCCCAGGAGGAAAGGATTGTAACGCAGTAAGGCATCACGGGTTCGGATCCATTAAGACTTTGTGTCACCGGCAGCTGTGTGAATTCTGATTTGGGGCCAAATAACTGGTAACATACTCCGACCTTATAGTTGGGTTAGGCATGTCATCTCTTACAACCAACATTTAATCCATCTGAAGAGGTATAGCTGGGAAAAGTAGGAGATAGAAAAATGAAGAAGACATAACTCTTGACTTCAAGAAGCTAATAATGCAGTAGGGGACATAGAATAAATACACAAATAAGTGTAACAGAAAATGAATATGATAAGTCGTATAAAGTGTCACATTGGATCATACAGGTTTGAGAAGGAAAATGTTATCTATTTTATAAAAGATTATCTTTTAATAAAAGCCCAAGTTTTAAGCCAAAGGAATGAAACTCTAGTTTTACAATTTTAAGCATCAATGAACTACTTGGGAAAATAAAGGAGGATTACAGAGTACTTTCCTATTTCCATGAAAATACATCACATAGATGGCAACGACTGAGTCCTGTACTGCAGGCACTCGATGGGATAAAATGAGAAGATTTAGAAAGAAATTCCCCCCCAAAAATTGGAATTAAAACATTTTAAAGATAACAAAAAGCAGCTGTAGTGAAAAATTAAAAACAAACAACCATAAAACCCCCTACCATATATGGAAATAGCTGAAGTGATGATTCATATAAAATGCCTCTACTATGTATTCTGCAACTGAAAAGGTTAACGGTTTTCTCTAATAATCCTAATAGAGGCCACTGAATGATGGCTTATCTTCTTCAGTTCCATTAAAATGAAGTAAAAGTGGATGCTCTTAATGTGGACTGAAAGAAAAGAACTAATTAACCTGACAATGTGCTCCTCTTTCACCAGGTACCTTTCTGCAAAGGCAACTAAAACTAAAGACAACTGGACATTTTTTAAGGTTATCTATACTTTTCTGTGAATACATTAAAAAAAATTGTCTGGGAGGTATCTGGTCAATATTGATTGACACAGTCCTATATCAGCTTTTGCTTACAGAAAAAGCATACACCCACTGGGGAACCGTGAGCCTACCTGCCCCACTCCAGGAACAGTGTGTGGCACGTGAGATACAAAGACAAGTGAGGAAATCTTTCTCTCAAAGCACCAGTACTTTATTTGGAGAAACAAACACATACAAAAATAATTACAGCCTCTGAGAGAGGCAAGTGCAAAGGACTATGATCGCTGGTGGGGGAGAGGTGACAACTAAGAGAGTGGCAGGAGGGTGGAAGCTTCATGAATATGTCAAATTTCAACCTGGCCTTCAGGAATCCCAGGAGCTTGCCTGGTGGTGAAAGGAAAGGAAGGGGTTCGTTCACACGTCAAGAAGGGTCTACACAAGTCCCTGTTTGCAAGGGTCATTAGGGATTCAGGCAGGTGCTGTTTGTCCTACAACCTGCTTATTGACTATGTCCAAGTTACAACTTGCCTAAGATAATGTTAGTGGTCCACAGAGGGCTTTGGCAGTAATTAAAAAAAAAAAAAAAATCAAAACGAGTGCCACCTCTAGGGATTTAGCTTCTTTGGGTCACAAGTCTGTTGTATCTCAGCAGGATCACATTGGGCCCAAATGAAGAGATTTGACATTGTCCTTCTAGTCTCATTATCTTTGACAAGGGCCTTCCTTGCCTCAGTTAATCATGACAGAGAATGTGAGAATATAGATGGTGAATTGAGGGGACATAAGGGAACCCGGGCTTCCTGTGCTCGAAATCACCAGCCAATGCATTGCAGCTTCTTATGGAGGCTGGGGCCCAAAAACTGAATTAGCAACCACGAATCCAGAACCTCAGAGGCAGGTCTCAGGTTCCCTGGACTTATTTGAGCTACTAAGCATCCTGCTTTGGTTTCTATCATGTCAACTTACTTTCCTCATCCAAGGGTCAGCTAGAATAATAATACACACAGAAATCTTGAAAAGTCAAATCTTATATTTTAATTCACAGATTCCATGGACTATTAAAATGACTCCTAATATACTTTGAAGAATAAAACCTTCCTTACCTTTCCACCTCTAGAGTTTAGAACATTAACAAAGAATTTCTTTCCTCCTACTTTGTGGAAGTTATTCTGTGTTTCTTGAACCATGTCAATTTTGGAAAATCTCTACCTATTCATATCTCTGAGTATGAACAATGTGAAAAATCCCATGTTGGCTAGAAATGTTTTCTTTCTTTCTTTTTTTCTTTTAAAGACCATGGAACCAGTGGCTTACTGGGAGTAAGTATAATTTTTGAAATAAAATATGGGCTAAAGTGGTCTTTTAACCTTTAGAGTTAGATCTTCAATGTTCTTCGTATCTTGGTATCATCCTCAAAGTTTTGTGGATATTTTTAATAAGCATCTGTTGAAAATAAGGTCCAAGAGGGAGGGGATATATGTATACATCTGACTGATTCACTTCATTGTGCAGCAGAAACTAACACAACATTGTAAAGCAATTATACTCCAATTAAAAAAAAAAAGCTAATGGAAATAGGAGTGATGGAGCAGAAGGACAAAAGGTGTAAAAGATGTTCTATAAAAGGTTGGTGGGATTTATATGCCCCCATTATCTACCCCAGCCCATGGTCCTGATCCTAATTGTGCCAGTAAATTATTTAGCAATATGATTTGCCATGTGAAATAATATTTGGATCACTTATTAAAGACCCATTTTATGTCAGACGGCTTACATAATCTAAGTCTAATTTTTGCAAACATACTTATAATTGAGAAAACCATTTCAGCAAGCTCAAGAGACTTACCTAGGGTTACAGATTCAAGTTAATGCGGAGAGAGGATTTGAACGTATGTAATCCGAATCCCAAACCAAGTGTTTTCCCCTTTTCTGCTAAACCCTATTTATAAGACTTGTGATGGTCAGAAGAATGCAGAGTCCATCTATTTCTTCCAGCTAAGTAGCTCTGGTCAGGTTGCCTAACCATTTTTTTTCCCCATAAAGATACACATTTTTTAAAGAAACATTAAAATACCATTTCTATCTTCTGACTTTAAAGGGGGGGGTCTTAATAATATCTGTGTTGTAAAAGAAGGAGGAACAGATCTGCCTGAAAGTGGTTGAGCTGTAAGGAGGGATACTGAACTGGGGGAGAGGATTCTGTTGCAGGAGAAGTTTGGAAAACGAAGTCTGAGTCAGAGATGTCTCTACCACACTTGCTGTCCGACAGAAATACGACGCAAGCCACACGCTTAGGTTTAAATATCCTAACAGTCATGTTTAAAAATGTAAAAATAAACAGGTGGTTTTAATTTTAAGAAGATACGCAATCCAGCATATCTAAAGGATTACCGTTTTAAGATATAATCAACACAAAACATTCACGCTCTGTTTTACATTCTTTTTGTATATGAAGTTTTTAAAACGTCTAGTATATGCCTTACACTTGGATCACATCTTTATTTAGAAAGCCTCGTTTCACGTGCTCTAAAGCAACCTGTGGTCAGAGCTGACCACACTGCACAGCAGAGTTCTGGTAGCTTAAGAAGAAAGAGAAGGTGATCAAAAGGAATTTACATGCGGGTCCCAGCGGCTCCGGCGGCGGGAGCAGAGGAAGCGGCCAGGCAGCCCAGCTCCGAGAAGGCTCTGCGTCCGCAGGCACCCGGCCCGCGCCCGCCCCGCTGCCACGATGCCCAAGAGGAAGGTCAGCTACGCCGAGGGGGCGGCGAAGGAGGAGCCCAAGAGGAGGTCGGCGAGGTTGTCAGCTAAACCGGCTCCTGCAAAAGTGGAAACGAAGCCAAAAAAGGCGGCAGGAAAGGATAAATCTTCCGACAAAAAAGTGCAAACAGCAGGGAAAAGGGGAGCAAAGGGAAAACAGGCTGAAGTGGCTAACCAAGAGACTAAAGAAGACTTACCTGCAGAAAATGGAGAGACTAAAAATGAGGAGAGCCCAGCTTCTGATGAAGCAGGAGGGAAAGAAGCCAAGTCTGATTAATATCACACACCTGGTCCTATCAGGGGTCCCTGTCTCCCTCCTTGTACAATCCAGAGGAATATTTTTATCAACTCTTTTGTAAATGCAGGTTTTTTAGTAGCTCTAGAAACATTCTTAAAAAGGAGGGAGTCCCACCTCGTCCCATTTTTTAAGTGTAAACACTCTTTTTTAAGAGGTGAAATCATTTGCTGGTTGTTTATTTTTT
The DNA here is from genome assembly GCF_963455315.2 of Globicephala melas. Lineage (NCBI taxonomy): Eukaryota > Metazoa > Chordata > Mammalia > Artiodactyla > Delphinidae > Globicephala > Globicephala melas. The sequence continues at coordinate 63,067,045 of NC_083317.1, forward strand.
GGTACAATCAGAAAATAGTGGGATATTGAATATGGGAGGCTTTGATTGTCTTGGGTGTCAGCTTAACATTCCACAGATGGGGGGTAGCTTTTATATCCTATAATACAAAGCATACTAAATGGCAGTTTGGAGACAGTTGTGCATTTAATGTCTTAAACGCTTTAAATTACTTCTCTTCCCATGTTGTTTTTGGTAGAATTGTTTCCTAAAGCAAACCACTCACCCCTTGATCTTGGCTCTCCTGGGCAGCATTTTGTGCACTCTGTAACATCTTTGGTCATGGTAGTCCAGTTCTTCTAGTAAAACTGTTAATGTGCTGTGGACGACTGACAATTTGAGCATGCAGTGTATATGATATTAAATTGTGAATTAGTGGGACTTAACGATGTAACAGCATATCAATATTTGAAGATATTGGTACTGGATATCCTGTGAAGGAAAATTTGCCTCCAAATTTTAATCTGAAAAGTCACTGGAATAACTGTTCAGAAAAGAATCTACATGATTTTTTAGATTTCTGGTACGTATGTTGAGAATTGTGTACAAATTAAAATGTCTGTGTACTGATCCTCAAAACAACCAATAAAATCTCAATTATGAAAGAAAAAAAAGGAGTTTACATGAAAATGAACTCATTTCAGAATGGGGTGACTGAAGTACAAAAAATTATATATCAATAATTGGAGGTGGATAAAATTTCCATCTACTGGGAATGAGGTAAGACAAATTATAGGGGAATCACGTGGAGTGAAATAAAGGGGGGAAGCAAAACAAACACTGGGGGAGCAGGTGTTTCCCATTCATTGTCACTCACTCACTCAACAGAAAGTTACCATTCTCTCCGGTTGCATAGAAGAGAACTCTAACCCAGAGAAAAATTCAGTCACTGGCTCGAGTTTCAACTTCCTCCTAGTCTATGAATCTGTGACTACCCAAAATCAATAGTTTGTATCTATCTTATTCTCATTGCCTATAGTGAAAAAAGAAAAGGAAAAAAGAGGTATAATCTGTCAGCTGACCTGAGTTGCTATTGTTGATGAGGCAGAGACAGGGGATTTGCCAAGAGCAAGGGGGTAGGAGGCTAGAAATCTTGCCAAGGGCTGTGTTTCAAAGACTGTTGCTCCAATCCCTAGGCCTGTAAGGTGCTAGAGGAGGGGAGCCAGGCCCACAGCAGCTGTTGCACTAGGCAGTTGTTATTCTGGGGACATGGACCCACTGTTCTCTTGGTACAGTTGAAGACAGAAAGCAAAAGATTGGGTTTGACAGTAGTCAGAGAGCATTGGTGGAAAAACTGGAGAAATTCCTGCACATGAGGTTGGTGAAAAATCAGGGGAGCTTGTCCAATGACCTGCTCTGGATTTTCAGACACTAGGATAGATTCTTATCTGACTTACACAAGCTCAGTATGTTTCCTGGTTTGTATTTTAAGTTTTAAAATAACAGTCTTACTCCAAACTGTCCATGTGAAATGCAGATCATCTACATTCTGTGATGTAATCCGCTTGGGTCATGGCGGTGAGAAGATTATCACATCGTTCTCATACAGGCAACTCTTTTAGGAGAATTTGGAGGAACAGAAAAAAAGGGGCATCAGACAGCTCTAATTAGCCTTACTTTCATGAAAACTGAATTTCATGAAAATCAAGTTATTTTCAGCTAAGGATCACTGCTGAGAGGAAAGAAAAAACAAATGAGCTGAAGAGTAACAAGACCCTCTTTAAGAATGTATTCATAATGAACTCTCATTTCTATTTGGTTAAGTAGTTTACACATAATTACTTAACCTATAGGATTGTGAGAGAGTTAAAAAGTTGACCATATTCACGCATTCAAAAGTTCCGTCAACAGCTGTTGTTTGAGCATCTACTCTGTGCTAAATGCTATTCTAGGCTCTGATTAGAGACTAGTGTGGCAAAGGCTGCTAGCTGATTCCTAAACCCATTTCCTCTTCTTGGAAACACAACTAGACTACATTTTCTAGACTTTGGAGTTAGGTTTGGATATGACTGAGTACTAGCCAATAGACTATAAGAGAAAATGTTGCTTCTGCCCCTGCCATGTGTGATTCTCCATGAGAGTCTTTCACTGACTATATTGACCTCGGGAACTACATTGAAAGTGGTGGACCACATAGAAGAAGGTGGCAGAATCACCGCTTAGAGGAGAGCAGTAAGAAAACTGGTTTTACGCTTGAGGTGAGCTAGAAATAAACTTGTTATAGCAGCTAGTGCAACCTTAGATAATATTAGCATGAACAACAGACCTGCTCAGTGTCCTCTTGATCTTATATCCCAATGAGAGACACAATAAATAAGCAAACCACATAAATATATTTGGTTGTACATGAAAATGTTAAGCCTAGCTATAGAAGAAGCCCCCGTAGCTCAGGTTCATGCTAAAAGATTAAAACTGTGGTTGATCCAAAAAAAAATTTACGTTTGACTTTGGAATAAACAATCTCTTTCTCTCTTCATCCTACCTCTCCACCCCCTGCCCAACAGACACACATACCTCTTTAACCAAGTACCTAATTTTCTGAAACAGTGGTGGACTCCACTGCATGCAGTGAATAAGAAAAACCACATCATCTTAGAGATTTCAGTTCCCTGTTTTCTTTCCTGAATGTTATTCCATTGTAGAAAGATATAAATGCATCTTTTCTGTAAGCAATAATGAAACATTGGTTGGCTGGTTAATCTTCTTCCATAAACAAAAGCAGAAATACTGACTACATCACCTGGTGGTAGAGCAGCAGAAAGATGACTGAGGTGATACTTAAAAGAGTTCTGAGGTCCTGTCCTAATTATGTGATGGGAGCTAAAGAAGCTACTGCTGAGGTCTTAGTTGCCTCATATGCAAAACTGGAGGTTTGGGCTAAATGAGCTATAAGACTCCTCACACTTCTATTTCTACGTTCTGAGCCTGAACACAAACTTTTTTTTTTTTTTAACAGAAAAATGGTAGATGTGTGGCTCAAATGCAGTGCTTGGGAGACATTCTGCCTAGTTCACAGGTTCAAATGATGGAACTCAGCGTATGAACTTGGAATCCTCGACTCTCTGTTAGAGGCCTGATGCATTATCTAGAAAACGGAGGCTAAAGAGACATTGGGAAATCCCAGGTGATTCAGATATTCTGTTTGAATTACCCAAAAACCTTCCCAGGACTTTTACTTCATTTGACCCCTGTACTTCGGAAGTGTGTGTGTATATATGTATATGATTCTGATTTCCCAAAATCTGAGCCTCCTTTGTCCTTTGAAGCTTCAACTTTTCAAAATAAGAACTGTATTGTTTTTAACAATTGGGTCTTTCTCCCCAGCTCCCCACCCCGCGCTCAGCTTCTCTCTTCTCTGTGTTCTCCCTCAGCCCCTCTCAACTGTCTGGCTACTGATGGTGTGCATTGTGATTTAAGATACTCTGTGCTTTTCCCTTCCTTACCACGGTGCCTTTGATTCAGATACAGACAGATACATTATTGATCAGATTTTCGCTGCTCTTCTTCGCTTGCTGCTGTTGCACTCGTAACTAATAAGCTCATAAGAGAAGGAGAGTGAGGCAAGCCTGCCTCCTTTTATAAAGCAATAGGATGACAATGCTACAGCCTCCACTTTGGCATCTTTAAGAAATGCTACCTGCTTTCCCACTGGGAGCCTTCGTTTGTTTGGTCGGGCCACATCACTGTGCAGAGGCTAGTGGTCTACCTGCCGGACAGTGAAGGCCTGCTTGGATGAAGAAGACGAAATTTACGTAGATGGAGGACCATTCTTTGTTCCATAGTGGATAAGTGGTTGGGCTTCTTTGCTAAGTGTTCCATGTAAATCCTAAGTAGCCATTTTTAACCGGATTCTTTATAATCTTATTTATTTTTTGCCACCAACCTAGGATTGGGTCTTCAGACTCTGAACCTACATCCTTCTCTAGAGGCAGAAATGCTGGGAATTTTCTCCTGTGACCTATTTTTCAACACCTTTGCTGGATCCTTAAGAGACATGACTGAAAAAGCTACAAGAAAGATTTCTTTATCTTACCTAAAGTTTCCTTCTTCTTTAGACATTTAAACACCCTATTTCAAAATATCACAATTTTCAGTGCTCATATCCTTTAACCCAATAACTCTACTATCGTAGTTACGTTTGCTAAAGCACGTGTATGTGTGTGTGTGTGTGTGTTTGTGTGTGCACAGACGTATACATACAAACATGATTATTCTCCTTGTAATAGCAAAACCTGGAAAAAACTTGGGGGCTACTTAAATAAATAATTGGTCATCCATAGAGTCGAATAATATGCAGCTATTTTAAAAATAAAATAGCTATACATGATGATTCTGAAAAAGTGGTTACATTACTAAATGGAAAACATACTTGCACAGGCTGAACTCTTCTGTCAAAATTTTGATCTATCTGCTATCTATTTATCTGTCTTTCTGTCCGTCTGTTCGTCATGCATCCATCCAGATACCTCTGCTTCTTTATGTATTAAGCATTTTACATTTTACTGAGAGTGTAGGTAAAATCTGTTAACAGCAACTTCCTCTAGGAAGAGTGACTCTGGGAAAGGGAGATTTACACGTTATAGTTCACCTTTTGGCGTTTTCTGAATTTCTAACTTGGTGCAGCTATTGCTTTTATTTTTAAAAGATGTCATGTCAGCTGAGGTAAACTGGATTCTGATATTATGGAGGATTCCTCTTCTTTTTTTCTTTATATATTTCAAACCTGTATAAGTCTTGTTTGAAAACGCCCTAATATGAAGGCTTAATGGTTATATAAAAATATGGTTCCAGTCACTTTCCTGAAAATGAATCTTGAAAGATGAAGGGAAAAAGTCACAGGGGCTATAAGTCCCTGAGTGGTGAGAACACACGGAGGGGGCAGAGGAAAGGGCTGTGAAGGGAGAGGAGTGACACTGAGGGATGTGCTTCCCGCGATGCACAGAAGTAAGGTGAGAGAGGGCTGGCAGTTAGGGAAATTGGAGTCTAGCCCCGCTCTGCCATTTCCTGCCCTCTTACACATATCACTTAACCTCTCCCAACCTCAGTTTCCTCATTTATAAAATAAGGGAATTGTGTTGGATGATTTCTGAGGTGCCTTCTAGCGCAGAAATCTATACAGTTCTATGAAACATCAGCCATTCTCCCCCCACATAATTGGCAGGAGGTGGTAATGAAATAATGTCTAGAATATGACTCATCTTTCAATGTACATTTTCTCTGTCCTTCGACAGAAGTAGTCAGTAGGTCTTGTTTTTTTCCTCCTGTTACTCTGATAATAAGTCAGGATAAACGCCCTATAATGGACGCCACAGAGACTTTTTTTTTTTTTGCTGTACGCGGGCCTCTCACTGTTGTGGTCTCTCCCGTTGCTGAGCACAGGCTCCGGACGCGCAGGCTCAGCGGCCATGGCTCACGGGCCCAGCCGCTCCGCGGCATGCGGGATCCTCCCGAACCGGGGCACGAACCCGTGTCCCCTGCATCGGCAGGCGGGCTCTCAACCACTGCGCCACCAGAGAAGCCCCACACAGAGACTTTTATTTGTGGGGAAAAGCTGAGCTGGCCCAGAAATGCCCATTTGACAGAACACACTCCTAGGCAGAGACAGCAAAGGCAGGTACAGTGAATGAACGATAAGGTAGATTAGAGTGATCAGCGTTTTAGTTTAAAAGAAACAAAAAAACACATCATTCATCATATGAAATTTTGCAGTTTGTGGTATGTTCTATTTTATCTGATTCTGTCCACCTTTCCTTTCTAAAGCCTTTCAACCCCATTAATGTTTTCTATTCCAAAACTACAGAGTAGAAAGAAGCCTGACCCAATCCCTGCCATCCCAGCATACTGTCAAGTCACCATGATCCTTTAAAGCCCTTGGCTTGGGGTTATGGAAAGAATGAAAGCCAAAAGTCGGGTGATCGCTATTTCACGGTGTGACCTAGGAAGGCCAGTGCAACGTGAGAAATACTTCTCGAGCCCCTACCACGTCCTAGGCATCGTGCTAAGCATTCAGTATTCAAAGGTCAAGGCCCTTCGTTGAAGAAGATAGGAGTCTAAAGGGGGAAGGATCAACATATCTGTAACTACAGTACAAGTCCCACACCAGAAGGCCAGACCAGAGCTATGGAAGCACAGAGCAGGGGTTGTTTAGCCTGCCAAAGGGTCATTTGAACTGGGACTTAAAGACAAATAACCAATATCCAGGATCTCCTTTTGCTAACAGTTTCTGGCCTTACTGTCACAGGGAAAATATCTCCATTTCTCTGCATATGACTGCCCCAGAAGTGTACGTTTGTGGAAAGAGCAAGCAGGTCATCTGAAAGATGGATGAAGAAGGACCCAGAAAGAGCAGAGCTGCTCTGGGAATGTGGAAGAGTAAGGGAATGGGGAGCAAACCAGGGAAAGGATGGGCCCGAGAAGGAAGTAACGGGGAGACGGAAAAGCATACAGGGAGGGGTGAAACACTGTGGTGGGCGGTGCCACTAAGATATTGCAGATTTCATTCCAAAATGGTCTTGTTTACCTTCAGAGACTGTGTTTCACTGGGCATCCCGCAGTAACTGCTGCTAGAGTACATCTCCTTTCATATGAGGTCCCCTGCTGTCACGAGCCTTCATGAGCATGGCTGAGTTTTGTCCTGAAGCCTCTGGCAAAGTGGAACGAACCTAGCAGCACCTCTAAAGTGCGGACACCCTGCTGGGGTGAAGATGAATGGAACCGCAACTGGGAAGTATTTCACAGCCAGGTGTGAAGAGGTAGAGAAAAGAAAGAAAATATTTCTCTCCTGGAGTGATTTATACTAGATTTAGACGAAGACTCATAACCAAGTGTAGGAATCAGCTGTAAGTCACTTGGGAAAGAACAAATACTGTACTTTTTTCCCCCTCAAGCCATGTGTTTAAATCAAATCAGCAAATATTTTTAATAATATCATTGTCCTCTAAATGTGGTCATTGCTTGATTTATTTACCCTTCTTTGAGGAGAGTCCGTCTCAGAACTGCCGGAGTCACAGGGTCGAGGAGAAAAGGACAGGATATTAATGGTTGACTGATACTATTTTCTTTTGAGGAATAAATTAAGAGTCTCTGCATCTTCTCAAATTCCAAAGGATGTCCCACAGTACTGAAAATTTTGAGGCTAGACTTGTCCCTGGTTTTAAGAATGATGAGTTTCCACAAAGGTCCTATTCAAATGTCAATTAATAGGCCAATACCTGAAGCCATTAACCTGTGAAGTCATTATGCAGAAAGAGTAATTTTGCTATGTAATTATAGAGGAAGAATCAAGGTAAAACAGTACTGCATTTTGATGCCTAATAAGATATCGAAAAAGGGGAAGAGACATTAATGACAGATAACATCCATTTCATTATTTTAAGTGTTGACTTGGGGTCTGAGAAATATTTACCAATCCATGAGCTTCTCAGTGTCATAGTTAGAATATCTAAAATTTTGCAAAATGGGGTATTGTATCTCAGGGTCTGGAGAACTAACGATACTCACTTTTTTCAGGTTCTCGACAGTATGTAGTTATATGGATTGAGCTGCAGAGTGCCCTAAATCCATATAACTACACGCCACATTATCATACAGTTTTAACTTTATTGCGTATGTGGAATTAAGGACTTAAGGTACATATCTTTTCCTCTAAATCACAAAGTGGAATATTCAAGGTCCTTAATTGAGTCGTGATGATAATGTGAGAGCAAAACCAAAAATAAAACACTGAGCTCCCAGTTCCCAGTCCAGCGTTTTCTGTAGATTCCACTGTTTCTGAAATACCAAAGAGAAGAATTCTAGAGAACACCTCATCACAGAAATCACAACTCAAAGAGAAATCAGTTTTCAAAGCCATCTGACTGGCAAATCCATGCCATTTCCCAGACTTCACCTCAGCCCCTGGAGCTGTCACATTCAGAGGCTGTGTGATTTCATGCAGAGTGTGTGTTCAGCAGTTTGGCAGACAGGTTAAGGCCACCTGAGAATACAAGGGAGCATGCTCGTGCATATGTCCCAGGAGCAAGTCTAGAAATTAAGAGAGTAAATAAATGAGAACTGTGGGTGGGAGAATCTCATGCAGTAGCTTTCTGTCTGCAATAATCAACCTAATCCTTAATCAATGAGCAACCATTTATTTTGAACCTACATCTTCAATAGCATGTAAGAAGCTATAGAAAGGCAGAGACAAGTGATGAACATTTAGAGGAAAATCAGAGATCTGAGACTATTTTCCTGGTTAATTGTAGGCACCATCTCAGTAGTTGCACCCTTAATTAACGAGTCCTGATGACGCGCTATACTTGGCATCAGATGGTAGGTATTCTAAAAACACCCAGAAGGTAAATGATTTTTCATAACTCTTGAAAACCTTCAGGATGTCTTTGTATGGATTAGTTATCACTTATCATCTTCCTGGCTTTAGGGAGGCTCATCACTGATGCCCAGTCATTATGTTATTCCCTATAAAACTGTTGAAAGTAAAGCCATAGTATTCAAAGTGCTTATTTTGCACAAAATGAATTAATATCTTGCACCTCAAGCCTGCCAAGTTTTAGCCTCTAATAGACGTTAATGCTACACTTCACTTTACATAATATATTCCTGAAAGTTATGAGTAAATATTTTTTGGATATATCAAATTACATATGAATACACGGTAAGAGCTGGCTATTTAAAATGGTTCTGTCTAATTCAACAACTTTTCCTAAGAATCAATTTCATTGCAGGCATTGAACTAGGTGCTGCGGATGTACAGATGAATATAGCTTGATTCCTGTCATCAAAAAACCTGAGAGTTTAGTGTAAGAGAGAGATGCATTAATACCAAATGTCAATATCGTATGCTGAGTGCAAACATAGAGGCAAGCATAGGGTACTGAGAGAACAAAGGAGGAGGAACTTGTTCATCCCTTGGAGATCAGTAACAGTGCCTGGAAGAAAAAGAAATGGCTGAGCAGAGCTTTGAAAAAATAAGGAAGATTCTTAAAGAATTCTCTGGTCCAGTAATCATTCCTTATTTATTTGTATTGTTTGTATAATCTCAGCCAAAGTAGAGCCTTATTTCTAACTCTTCAATTGTAGAAAAGGGAATTAGGAGCAAACTCACCAGATAGATTGTTAAGGTCAGTTCCATGTTGCTGATCTATACATTCCTTGGTTCTTTCTTGTAATTTTTTTTTTCCATATAGAAAGTGCTCTTAATGCAAAGCACCCCTGCCTTGTACTGTAAATGTTATCAATGTATTTACATTTAACCTGAAAATATAATGGGAAATGAGTATCAGTGGTACCACTAACAAGTCTTATACAGAAAGTTTAAACCAATGTAAGAGAAAGGAGCAGAGCGTTGTTTTCATGGCTACATTAATGAAAAGGCTTGTACAGTGGGGAGGCCATGACCTCCTGGAGAGAAAAAAGCTGAACAATCATAATACATCAAATTCTGCCTTCTGGGAAGTATCTGTGACTATATGTCTGGTATCTTTGTGTATCAATCTTCACTTTCAAATAGCTCTCTCTTAATCCGCATATTAGTGAAGAAAGAGCTTTTATTGAATAGATTTACATTTATTTTCTCAGGATTTTTCGGGGGCTGTTATGGGTGTGGAGGAGGATACTGATGACAGAATCATGTAAACTCAAAGGTTCTTACTGGGGCTTCCCTGGTGGTGCAGTGGTTGAGAGTCTGCCTGCTAATGCAGGGGACACGGGTTCGAGCCCTGGTCTGGGAAGATCCCACATGCCGCGGAGCAACTAGGCCCATGAGCCACAACTACTGAGCCTGCGTGTCCGGAGCCTGTGCTCCGCAACAAGAGAGGCCGCGATAGTGAGAGGCCTGCGCACCGCGATGAAGAGTGGCCCCCGCTTGCCACAACTAGAGAAAGCCCTCGCACAGAAACGAAGACCCAAAACAGCCAAAAATAAATTAATTAATTAATAAACTCCTATCCCCAACATCTTCTTTAAAAAAAAAAAAGTTCTTATTGGAAAGATATTCAGCCAGGTAAATAAGCATAGCTAGTATGTAAGACCATGTGATATTAGGGCTGGGGGCAGGCGATCATGCCCCAGCTCCATCCATACTGTGCAATGAGGGCAGGCTTCCTGAGTTCTCCCACACATCCTATTTCCTCACCTGTAAAACACAAGGACCTAGATATACTAAAGACTGACTTTCCTCATCTTTATTTATGGGGGAGTTGTTGAGTCATTAAAATATGTTATTGATCTACCAAAAAAAAAAATCTACAGGATAGTGAAAAATACCTCACAAACACAAAATTAGAATGGCATTGACTGTCCATAAGTGGAGGAAAACCATGTTCTAATGAACTACTTTAGGGGACAGTTGCCTTACCTAAGATTTGGTAGTACTGAAATCAAAGACAAAACCCATCCCAACAGAGAGAGCACTGAGCAAGGGAGCCTTGCTAAATGTATTGCTATCTGCTAATGCCCAGATGAAGATGTGTTTTTAATTAGCCTTTTGGCTGTCTATAAATGCTTGCCTTTATTTGTTTCTTTTTCCCCTAACAATTGCATAGTAAATGGAGAATCTTAATTGGTACATGCTAATGCACCTTCATAAAGACCTCCTTTAGCAAAGCTCTGTAAAATGCTGACACAGCCTTGACTCTAATGCTTTATAATGCCTCTGACTTTAAAAAACAAAATGTACACATAGGGCTTCTTTTTTCCTTTAACCTGTCAAACTTTTATCAGCCAGTGGTGATTTTTAAATAGTTTTTTTGTTTTTGTTTTTTAAAGCAGGGAAGTTAGAGTTTACAGACTCTCAGCATTTATGGACTGAGACTAACAATATCTAAGATGCCTGATTCATTTCTCATATAGAGTGTATATCTGAGGGTTCCAAGCTGGAGGGCGTTTCTTATACATCTGGAAATGAGAAATGCACATTTCCTCTTTTCTAAATCCACGATCTGGAAAGATCATGTGCATCATGAAAAATGGATAATCTTTTGACAAGGATATAGATTTTTCTGACTAAACAATAAATCTTCTATCAGGTGAGTAGACCAGTCCCTCCTTCCAGCATCCAACTGACCCTGGATGGGGTAAGTGATGCAGAGCAGGCGGGGCTCTAGGGCTTTGCAACCTCAAACCAAAGTCTTGCCTATTCATGCACAGGTGGCTCTTTTTTTTTTTTTCCAGTCCAGAGCACTACTACTTTCCTAAACACCTGAGATCTCATACCTGGGCGAGGGGGGGAGGGTTGTGTCCTTTTTTTTCCCCCCGCTCTGAGAAGGTAGTATCTTGAAGGAAATAGCTTTGCCTTTGGAGTCAGAGAGACCTGGCTTCAAATTGCAATGCCCTTATTTTGATTTGGGACACCAGTAAAAATGAAATTATAAGTCTATCAAAGTACAAAATAAACCACACAAAAGTTACATGTATACACACACACTTATGCATACATATGTACACATACGCATGTGCATGTGTGTATAAAATGAGCTGCAAGAAAAGAAGGGTGCTGTCTGTGCAA